>NC_091989.1:123572964-123887508 GCF_044704955.1 Pristiophorus japonicus
TCAGGAAATTCATGGAAATATATAAATTGCTGATAGAAGCACCAGAAAAGTTCTCACTAACAAGTATTCACAATTGCAGAAAGCATATAGATTCACTGTTATGATACGAAAAAACTGAACACAAGGTTCGAATAGTGCCATGGGATTTTTTTAAAAGAAAGATAGCACTTTGGACAGTGCAGAACTACCTCAGTACTGCACTGAAGTGTCAGCTTAGATTATGTGCTCAAGTCCTGGATCTGATTTTGAACGCATGACCTTCTGGCACAGAAAAGAATGCTACCACTGAGCCAAGGCTGATACTAAATCTAGGAGGAAGATAAAGGTAGTTGGGCTTGTTTTCTTTGAAAAAGAGTCTACAAGTGCTCGACCAAAAATGTTCAAGATTAAGAAGGGGATTAACAAAACAGGGAATTTGTTCAATATGGTGAAGAGTACAAGTACAAGATGAGATTAAAATGAGAAAGTTCGATGGAAAGTCAGGTGGGAATTTTTCACTCAATGATTAAAAAGAGCAGGGGAATAAATTAGAGGGAAGCAATCAAAACAGTATAAAAATGGGGAGAGAAGGAATTGAGGGCTACAGTGGTGGGTAGCTTGGATTGATCTAGGAGAAATTCTGAAAATCTTAGGTCCTTGCATGAATTAGGTAGCATGAAAAAGGTATTTTTTTTGCTAAACTTCTCTTGAGTGCAATTTATTTGGCCAGCTGGTTATCTGACACACAGAGAAACCCATGGAGTGCAAACATAATTCTGTTTAACAGCAGCTGTAAACAGACAGGACAGAAGATAACAAATGGAAAACAAATATTATTATACTGTTGTATTCTTCAAAACTATCTGGAAACAAAGATCTCATGTTTCTTACAGATGTTTATCAGTAGATGACAATATATTCCATAATTAACTGTGGTCACTGTAAACCTAGGAGCATGTCCCTTTAATCAGAACAGTTGAAATGTGTTCAGGAAAGTAAAGCAGAACAATCAGTTCACATAGATTAGAATTACGTAGGCCACAGCATCTAACACCTCTCTAAGCCAAGCCTTTGAAATTACTGTTGTTGAGATCAGCCATCATATGCTTAGCAGGTTGAAATGACTATCTCTCTGTCACTGAAACATATAAGATTCTGAGGGGGATTAAAAAAAATTCATTCCTGGGATGTGGGTGTCGCTGGCAAGGTCAGCATTTGTTGCCCATCCCTAATTGCACTTGAGAAGGTGGTGATGAGCCACTACCTTGAACTGTTGCAGTCCGTGTGGTGAAGGTACTCCTACAGTGCTGTTACGGAGGGAGTTCCAGGATTTTGACCCAGCGACGATGAAGGAACAGTGATATACTTCCACGTCAGGATGTTGTATGACTTAAAGAGGAACTTGGAGGTGATAGTGTTTCCATGCACCTGCTACCTTTGTCCTTCTAGGTGGTAGAAATCATGGGTTTGGGAGGTGCTACCGAAGAAACCTTGGCGAGTTGCTGCAGTGCATCTTGTAGAGGGTACACACTGCAGCCACAGTGCATCGGTGGTGGAGGGAGTGAATGTTTATGGTGGTGGATGGGGTGCCAATCAAGCGAATCAATCTGTCCTGGATGGTGTCGAGCATCTTGAGTGTTGTTGGAGCTGCACTCATCCAGGCAAGTGGAGAATATTCCATCATACTCCTGACTTGTGCCTTGTGTAGATGGTGGAAAGACTTTGGGAAATCAGGAGGTAAGACACTCGCCGTGGAATACTCAGCCTCTGAACTGCTCATGTAGCCACAGTATTTATGTAGCTGGTCCAGTTAGGTTTCTGGTCAATGTTAACCCCCAGAATGTTGATTGTGGGGGATTTGACGATGGTAATGTCATTGAATGTGAAGGGGTGATGGTTAGACTCTCGCTTGTTGGAGATAATCATTGCCTGCCACTTGTGTGGCACGAATGTTACTTGCCACTTATCAGCCAAGCCTGAATGTCATCCAGGTCTTGCTGCATGTGGGCATGGACTGTTTCATTATCTGAGGAGTTGTGAATGGCACTGAACACTGCAGTCATCAGCGAACATCCCCACTTCTGACCTTATGATGGAGGAAAGTTCATTGATGAAGCAGTTGAAGATGGTTGGGCCTCGGACAGCGATGTCCTGGGGCTGTGATGATTGACCGCCAACCACCACAACCCCCTTCCAAAGATCAACAGGGTAAATGCTGAGAGATTTCTTCCTCTGGCTGGAGAGTCTAGAACTAAGGGCATAAACTCAGGATAAAGGGTCAGCCATTTAAGACTGAGATGAGGAGGAATTTCTTCACTCAGAGGGTTGTGAATCTTTGGAATTCTCTACCCCAAAGGGCTGTGGATGCTCAGTCGTTGAGTATATTCAAGGCTAAGATCGATAGATTTTTGGAGTCTAGGGAAATCAAGGGATATGGGGATCGGGCGGGAAAGTTAAGTTGAGGTTGATGATCAGCCATGATCTTACTGAATGGTCTACTCCTACTCCTAATTCTCATCTTCTTCTGCTATTTCAATGGCGGTATTAACCCACTGAAAATAAAGGAAGAAGAATATTATACAAACCTGTTAACGATTTGCTAATACTGCCAACTGTAATGTCTAGGTTTTGTTTCTATTAATTAGAAGGATTACTCAAGTCTGGTTATAAACTCAATCAACATTCTACAGGTCTAAGCATTTCATTGACCTTTGACTCTTTGCTAGTTAAACTTTTTATTAGAAGTTGAACTTTTAAATGCTTATATTTCTTTAACTTTCTTAATTCTACATTGAAATCCAATGTTTTAATCCCGAACATTATTTGAAATTTACTTACACGTCCAGTTTTGTCTGTAGAATATAATGTGGAAGTGTCATGAGTGTCTTCTGGATTCCCCAACCCCCATGATCTGATTGGTTGTGATTCATTAAGCAATGAGAAAGAGGATATGGAGAAGACCACTGACCAATCGGAAAGCAAAGCGGAATACTACAAACACAGTACTTTTTAATAGTACGATGCTGCCCTTTAGAAAAACATTATTAAAGCTGCATTGCCTCATGCAAAATAATGAAGCTTTTTAAACCAATTGTTATTGAACGTAGCACAATGAACAAATTGGATATTTTCATCCAGTATTTTAGAGATACAATAAAAGTTGTAGTTACAGTGAATTTTTGTGTGGATTATGAACTAAACTTAGTGGTTGTGTTGACGTCGAGGGTAGCTACTCTCAACTCTGCTCTTGCATTCAACTCATGCGTCCATGTCTGTATTAAAGCTGTGATGAAGTCTAGAGCTGAGCGGTTGTGCGGAGCCTGAACTGAGCGCTGGCGTTCAGGTTATTGCCGAGAAGGTATGGCTTAGTAGTACCTTCCATTACTTTACCGATGGTTAGGAGTAGGTTAATAGGGTTGTATTTGGCTGGGTGAGGATTTTTCTGGACAGGACATAGCTGGGCAATCTTCCACATTGTTGGGAAGATGCCAGCATCCTAGCTGTAAAAAATAACTTGGGTCGGTGGATGCCTAGCTCTTGTGCGCAGATCTTCAGCACAATAGACATGATGTTGTTTGGACCCATAGCCTCTTTTGTGTCCAGTGCACTAAACCACTTGTTAATATCAGGTGGAGTGAACCAAATTGGCTGCACACTGGTAACTATGATAAAGTGGACCTTGGGAGGAGGCCACGTAGGAACATCCACTTGACCCTTCAGGCTTACCGCTTGCACTCACAGGTTGGGCTCCACCAATGGCTGAGGATGAAGATGTTCATGGAGCCTCCTCCTCCTGTTAGTTACTTGGTTTCCACCACCATTCTTGACTGGATGTGATAAGTCTAGAGAACTTTGTTCTTATTTGTTGGTTGTGAGTCTGCTTAGCTTAGATATAGCATGCAGGAAGTCCTATGTTGGAGCTTCATTAGTATGGTATCTCATTCTGAGGTGGTGGAGGTCCTGGCATATTACACCCCATTGAACCATGGTTGCTGATGGAGAAGTGAGGGATGTGCCTGGCCATGAGTTTGCAGATTGTGAAGGTATACAATGCTGATGGCCCACTGCGCCTTACAGATGCCCAATGTTGGATCTTATTCCGTCCCATTTCGCATGATCATAGTGCCGCACTATACTATGGAGGAAGTCCTCATTGTAAAGATAAGATTTTGTCTTCACAAGGACTGTACAGTAGTCATTCTTACCAATGCTATTGTGGCAGACATGTTTAAGATAGAGAAATTGGTATGGACAAGATTAAGTACATTACTCCCTTCACCGCCGGACGTAATTCCAGTCTGCCAGCTATGTTCAGGACTCGACTAATGGTAGTACAAATGAGCACTCTTGGTTGATGTCCCCCACCCAGAGTTCATTCTGTGTCCTTGCTTCCATCAGTGCTTTCTCCAAGTGATATTCAAAATGGAAGAGTACTGAGTTGCTAACTGAAGAAGACTGGTAGACGGCGATCAGCATTAGATTTCCTTGGGTTTATTCGACATGAAGCCATTAGCCATAATGGGATTAGAGTCCATGTTGAGGACACCCAAGTCCACTCTCACCAACTCATTGTGTCCCAACCATTGGTGAATCTGTCCAGTATTGCGATGGAGAAGTCTGCTGGAGTCATGAGCAAGCCAGACTGGGTAGGGATGGCAGGCTTTCTTCTTTGAAGGATATTAGTGAACTAGTCAAGGTTTATGAAAATCTGGCAACTTTCATGGCTATTTTCTTGGTACTAGGCCATAAGTTACCAGATTTATTGAATTCAATTTTACAATTTGCCATGGTGGGATTTGAACTCAAAGTTTGGGTTGCTAGTCCACTACATTACTGTACCCCTATATTAAAATCATCTAAAGTCCTTCTGTTTCTGGGTTCCAACTTGAATGGCAATAACTGCGAAATCTAAAGAAAAGTTCAAAAAGAAGAATGGGAAGCTCACCACTGCTCAAGCTGTGCCAAAGATGTCAGCTCCATGTAAATCAAATGAATCAGAGAATGACAGTGTGCTCCATGACATTAATCTTAAACTGGAAGAGGTGTTCTTTCCATTCAAGGAAATTAATGGTAACCTAGATTAAAATGTTCCATTAAGTTGGACTCTCCAGTGGCTGCAATGGATCCAACTGCTGGAATGCACTGTGGAAAGCCAACAAAGAAAACTGGATGATTTTGAAAGCTAGGAACAGACAAATTATAGTATTTGGCCAACCCAAAGAACTATAAAACACTTCCACTTCCCCAGGCAGTGAAAGTAGGTGAGTTAAGGGAGAACTAGCTCCTCACAACCTAAAGCAAGTATGTCATAATATGCAAAGGGCTCTGGAAATGACATCAAATAGGAGAGTAAACTGTTGGATGGTCACCAAATCAAGAAGCTTCTTGAATTCACTGCAGAGTTGCATTCCTCTGGATTAAAAAAGACGCAGTGATATACATCATGGGATGAATTTCTTCAGGGATTTTCCTGCTCGTCTACCCTAAGTATGACGGGAACACTAGAAAAACGGCTTAAACAGTGGATGAGTGGGACAGGTTCAGTGGAAATCTCCCAAATCATATACTTTGAGACACGACTAGGTAGTGCTCAAGTGACTGAGTGATTGGATCTAACCCAGATTGAAGGGGTAAAAGTTTCAACTGTCCTAGCGGTAAGGTACTGCAAGAATGGAATTTGGGAACTTTTAACTAAGGACTTGGTTTCTGCAGTCCCTTAGCACAAAACTGGCCACAATTTGGCTGTAACTGGTAAACTCACCTAGACAAATGATGAAGATGATTGTTGCAGGTTGTTGAAACACATCTAGGGGTACAAAAAGGAGGAGGAGCACTTCTGATGTTGGGAGCTAAAAAAAAGTATTGAAGCAAAATAGGGGAAACTTTTAGAACATAAGAACATAAGAACATAAGAAATAGGAACAGGAGTAGGCCATACGGCCCCTCGAACCTGCTCCGCCATTCAATAAGATCATGGCTGATCTGATCATGGACTCAGCTCCACTTCCCCGCCCGCTCCCCATAACCCCTTATCCCCTTATCATTTAAGAAACTGTCTATTTCTGTCTTAAATTTATTCTATGTCCCAGCTTCCACAGCTCTCTGAGGGAGCGAATTCCACAGATTTACAACCCCCAGAGAGAAGAAATTTCTCCTCATCTCTGTTTTATTCTAAGATCATGCCCTCTAGTTCTAGTCTCCCCCATCAGTGGAAACATCCTCTCTGCACCCACCTTGTCAAGTCCTCTCTATGGGCCCAAGTTTCCACAAGAAAAAAAACAGGCGCCCCTCCGAGCTGGCCGCCCATTTTTCGCGCCTAAAACGGCGCCTAAAAAAATCCTCAGTGTTCTCCACCTACTTACAGGTCCTCTGGCTCTCGGCGCAGCCAGCACGAGCTGTGGGGGGGCAGAGCCAGGTCCCTGCGCTGAAAACAGTGCCGGGACCTCTGCACATGCGCGCTACAGTGGGCACGCAAGTGCAGTAGCTCCAGGCGGCGAACTGTGTGGGAGGGGCCCGAAGCACGCAGCCCCTAGCCCTGGCTGAATGGCCTCACTGGGGCTGCGTGAAGAAGGCTCCTCCCACGGCCAGCTCCTGCTCCCCGCCCCCGACAACCGCTCCCGCCCGCCGACAACCGCTCCCCCCCGCCGACCAGACCCGAACCGACACCTGCTCCCCCCCCCACCGCCGACCAGACCCGACCCGACACCCGCTCCCCCGCCGACCCGACCCGACACCCGCTCCCCTCCCGCCTATCAGACCCGACCCGACACCCGCTTCCCCCCTCCCGTCCCGAGACCAGACACCCGCTCCCCCCCGCCCCGACCCGAGACCTGACACCCGCTCCCCCCCCCCGCCCCGACCCGACACCCGCGCCCCACCCCACCCGACCCGCGCTCCTGTTCCCCGACCCCCCCCTCTCTCTCTCTATCCCTCCCTCCCCTCTCTCTCTCCCTCCCTCCCCTCTCTCTCCCTCCCTCCCCTCTCTCTCTCTCCCTCCCCTCTCTCTCTCTCTCTCCCCCTCCCTCTCTCTCCCCCTCCCTCTCTCTCCCCCTCCCTCCCTCTCTCCCTCCCTCCCTCTCTCTCCCTCCCTCCCTCTCTCTCCCCCTCCCTCCCTCTCTCTCCCCCTCCCTCCCTCTCTCTCCCCCTCCCTCCCTCTCTCTCCCTCCCTCCCTCTCTCTCCCCCTCCCTCCCTCTCTCTCCCCCTCCCTCCCTCTCTCTCCCCCTCCCTC
The DNA here is from genome assembly GCF_044704955.1 of Pristiophorus japonicus. Lineage (NCBI taxonomy): Eukaryota > Metazoa > Chordata > Chondrichthyes > Pristiophoridae > Pristiophorus > Pristiophorus japonicus. The sequence continues at coordinate 123,580,173 of NC_091989.1, forward strand.
TCTCTCTCCCTCCCTCCTCCCTCCTCCCCCTCTCTCTCTCCCTCCTCTCTCCCTCCCCTCTCTCTCTCTCACTCTCTCTCTCTCTCCCCCTCCCGCTCAGCGGCACGAACGGCTGCAAAATTCTCCCTGGCTGAAGCACTTTCACACAGGTAGGAAGATGGTTTATTTAATCTTTTCTTGGCTTATAAATGTTTATTCAGGTTGGATTTATTTGTATAATATTTGTAGAAGTAGAAATAAGGATTTATTGTCGAATTTAATGAGTTCCCTTCCCCCCCCCCTCGTTCTGGACGCCTAATTTGTAACCTGCGCCTGATTTTTTAATGTGTAGAACAGGTTTTTTCAGTTCTACAAAAATCTTCACTGGCTCCATTCTACTTTAGTTTGGAGTACATTTTCACTGTGGAAACTTTCAAATCAGGCGTCAGTGGCCGGACACGCTCCCTTTTGAAGAAAAAATTCTGTTCTAAACTAGAACTGTTCTACCTGACTAGAACTGCAGAAAAAAAAATGTGGAGAATTGCGATTTCTAAAATAGTCCGTTCTCCACCAGTTGCTCCTAAAAATCAGGCGCGAATCATGTGGAAACTTGGGCCCATAATCTTATTCGTTTCGATAAGATCACCTCTCATTTTTCTGAATTCCAATGAATAGAGGACCAACCTACTCAACCTTTCCCCATAAGTCAACCCCCTCATCCCCGGAATCAACCTAGTGAACCTTCTCTGAACTGCCTCCAAAGCAAGTATGTCCTTTCGTAAATATGGAAACCAAAACTGTACGCAGTATTGCAGGTGTGGCCTCACCAACACCTTGTATAGCTGCAGCAGACTTCGCTGCTTTTATACGCCATCCCCTTCACAATAAAGGTCAAGATATCATTGGCCTTCCTGATCATTTGCTGTACCTGCATGCTATCCTTTTATGTTTCATGCACAAGTACCCCCACATCCCGCTGTACTGCAGCACTTTTCAATCTTTCTCCATTTAAATAATAACTTGCTCTTTGATGTTTTCTGCCAAAGTGCAAAGTGCATGACCTCACACTTTCCAACATTATACTCCATCTGACAAATTTTTTGCCCACTCACTGAGCATGTCTATGTCCTTTTGTAGATTTTTTGTGTCCTCACACATCCAATTTTCTATCCAATGGTCGTACAATTCTTGACCTGGGAACTTGTAATGCTGGATGAACACTGGGTGACTAAAGTAGAAAACTTGTCCATTCCCTGGCATCGACATCCCTTCTCCTGATGAGGGCATAGATGTCAGGTTGCACACCACATGACTGTTGGGTGTTGTAAGGGGAAAAATAAGCAATATACTTCAACTCACCAAACAAGGTGAAGTTTATTTTCGAATTAAGCAACAATTCTCAAGAACTGCAACACCAATAACTGTATTTGAACTACTGCTTTGTTGTTGTTTCTGTGAACACTATATCTTCAACTCAAAATTTACCAGGTTTGTGTATGGAGTCTGTCACAATATAATAGTCTTGAAATTATGCTGCATGGCTATTAGCATAAAATGCTTGATGTGTTCATATTCCCCTGTTTGCTATTTTAATGCAAGGATTAGTCTTTTCACAATAGTGGACAAAAGAATTTCATATAAATGCATTAAGCCATTGGTGTCCAAGATACAGCCCACTAAGCTTTTGCTGGCTCCATTCTTCTTTGCGCTTGTGCACAAAGCTGACTTCAGCACCTTCAAGCTGTTTAAAGTTCCTGGGTCTGAAGGACTGGAAAAGTCTGCTCCCCGATTGGTGCATTGTGGCCAATCAGGGTGCAGCATTGACCTGTGGTCCTGGCCCTGCAATTTTCATTAACTGAAGATTCACTCCCACTCCTCGTGCTGCACTAATATTTGTTGAAGTGCATCGTCATCCAGAGCCAAGGATCTAGATAGTATCACAATGATTATCAGTCACTTGTGCAATCTTATGAAGGTCCTTAATCACTGCTGCAAAATGTTTGTGTTGAAGCTGGCAAATTCCCCCGGTAAAGTTGTTTTTGCCCAAAGTGAGTGAAGGCATCGCAGAGTGAGGATCTGCAATGGGAAGTAGGGGATTTAGTAATGACAACAAATCAGGCCTTGTGGTAGATGAGTTGTATGCGAAACAACCGAGAATTTCATGTTTCATTTTATCTTATCTTCTGCACTAGCCTTTGCCCCAGTCCCTTCTAAAGTTAATTTGCACACGTGCCACCAAAGGATCTAATATAAGAGGAGCACCACGATTTGGGGAAAAAGAAGTATTTGTGGGAAAGGAGCATGGTCTTGCTTTTTTGTGGATGGGGTTTTGCTGTTCTTGGTGTAAGAGCTCTCGTGTGTGTATTGGGTCTCACTTTATGTCTCCACCCTGCCTCGGCTCATCTGCTTCTGAAACCTTCATCCATTTGTTACCATTAAACTTGACTATTCCAATGCTCTCCTGGCTGACCTCCCATCTTCCACCTTCTATAAACTTCCAAAACTCTGCTGTCCTTATCCTAAGGTGCACCAAGTCCCGTTCACCCATCACCCCTGTGCTCACTGACCCCCAATCCGGCAACGTCTCAATTTTAAAATTCTCATTCTGGTCTTCAAATCCCTTTATGGCCTCACCCCTCTTTATTTCTGTAACCTATTCCAGCCTTCAACCCTCCAAAATCTCTGCACTCCTCCAGTTTTGGCCTCTTGCACATCTCCAATTTTAATCACTCCACCTTTGGCGACCATGCCTTCAATTGCCTAGGCCCTAAGCTCTGGAATTCCCTCCTTAAACCTCTCCAACCCTCTCTCCTCCTTTAAGACGCTCCTTAAAACTTACCTCTTTGACCAAACTTTTGGTCACCTCTCCTAATAACTCCTTATGTGGCTTGGTGTCAAATTTTATTTGGTAATGCTCCTGTGGAGGACCTTGGCATGTTTTACTGCGTTAAGGGTGCTATATACACATGCAAGAAGTTGTTGTTTGGGTTTTGTTTTTTTGTGCATGGGCCCTTGTTTTACTGCGTAATCACATGCAGCTCACTCCCTGACTTTTTCCAATGTTATTCAGCTCTCAGTTACAAAAGGTTGGAGATCCCTGCAGTAAGAGTTTGTATGCCGACATTCACACAGCATCATTCCAAGACACAAGGGCAGCGTGGCTTCTGGAGGATGGGTTTTTGATATCATTGTCAGGTGGGAAACAAATGCCAAAGAGGAGAGGAGATTTTCAAGGGATGGGGGAAGTCAAAATGATGAGTTGTTGCTTTACCATGGTACAACCTTCTAAAGTGAGTTCTCCCATCTGTTTGGGAACTGAATATTGGACATTTTAGTGACAACTCTGAGAAATTAACAAAACGTAACAGAAGAGCAAAATTAATGAATTTGCCTCTTGCAAGAAAAAGTAAAACTTTGAGTGGTCAGTTGAATGTTTGGAATAAATATATACCTCTTTGAAAGGTCATGTAGCTTTGAAGTTGTTAAGAAACAGTCAATTTAAGTTAACTACCCATTTTTGTTCATCATTTAAAGTTCTTATATAATCAGGGCCACTGATTCATTGTGGTTGAAAATGTCCAATTCATATAATCAGAGAATAATGCAGCATACTGTGATTGTCCAGTTACACATTATTGTGTTCCAAACACAGACGAGACTGCACACAGGGAGGTTAAAGTAACAGTGACCTCAGTCTTTATTAAGAGTGAGGAACAGGCCTTAGGGGCTGGCTTATATACAGTGCTCCAGAGGGATGCTGGGATCCCTTGGGACTTCAGGGGATACGCTCCCTGGTGGCAGAACATGGGAGTGCATGCTTTACAGATACACAACATCATTCCCCCCTAAGGACAAAGTGAAAACTATTTACAAGGTGAGGCGGTTTTGAGCCTCTTTCCCTGGTGGACCACCTCGGTACAAATGTCTGTTCTGGTGTGTTGGCTGTGCCCTCGCTGGGCTGGCGTGTTGTTGGCCCTGCAGGGCTGCTGGGTGAGCCTGGCTTTGCTGGGTTGTTGGGCGTGATGGGTTCAATTCCCTGGTCCGGGGTGGTGTCGTTGATCCTTTGCGTGTGTGTTATGGGCTCAGAAAAGGTGGTGTCTGCTGTGGGTTGTTCAGGGCAGTCTGTGAACCGCAGCCTCGTTTGGTCCAGGTGCTTTCTGCAAATTTGTCCATTGTCTAGTTTGACTACAAATATCCTACTCCCTTCTTTAGCTATCACCGTGCCCGTGATCCACTTGGGACCATGTCCATAGTTTAGCACATACTCAGGGTCATTCAGATCAATTTCCCATGACACAGTGGCGCGACCATCGTTTACATTTTGTTGCTGCCGCCTGCTCTCTACCTGATCATGCAGGTTGGGGTGAACCAGTGAGAGTCTAGTTTTAAGTGTCCTTTTCATGAGTAGCTCAGTCGGGGGCACTCCTGTGAGGAGTGGGGTCTCATACGGTAGCTGAGCAGTACTCGGGACAGGCGGGTTTGGAGTGAGCCTTTTGTGACTCGTTTGAGGCTCTGTTTGATGATTTGTACTGCCCGCTCTGGCTGCCCATTGGAGGCTGGTTTAAACGGGGCCGAGGTGACATGTTTGATCCCATTGCTGGTCATGAATTCTTTAAATTCGGCACTGGTGAAACATGGCCCATTGTCATTGACCAGTATGTCATGCAGGCCGTGGGTGGCAAACATGGCCCTCAGGCTTTCAATGGTGGTGGTGGCAGTGCTTCCCAACATTATTTCACATTCAACCCATTTTGAATAAGCATCCACCACCACCAGGAACATTTTAGCGAGAAATGGGCCGCATAGTCGACATGGATCCTCGACCATGGTCTGGAGGACCAGGACCACAAACTTAGTGGTGCCTCTCTGGGCGCGTTGCTCAACTGAGCACACACGCTGCATTGCTGTACACAGGACTCTGAGTCAGAGTCGATACCGGGCCACCACACGTGGAATCTGGCTATCGCTTTCATCATTACTATACCCGGGTGTGTGCTGTGGAGATCCGAGATGAACGTCTCCCTGCCCTTTTTGGGTAGCACTACGAGGTTACCCCACAACAGGCAGTCTGCCTGAATGGACAGCTCGTCCTTTCGCCGCTGGATTAGCTCTTGCATTTCAACGGGGATGCTGGCCCAGCTCCCATGCAGTGCACAATTTTTTACTAGGGACAGCAGAGGATCTTGGCTGGTCCAAGTCCTAATCTGGCGGGCCGTGACAGGTGATTTATTATTTTCAAACGCTTCCATGACCATCAACAAGTCTGTGGGCTGCGCCACCATCAACAAGTCTGCAGGCTGTGCCATTTCCACCCCCATGGTGGGCAATGGTAGCCGACTGAGAGCATCCGCACAGTTCTCGGTGCCTGGTCTGTGGCGGATTGTATAGTTATACGCTGATAGCGCGAGTGCCCACCTTTGTATGCGGGCTGAGGCATTAGTATTTATCCCCTTGTTTTCAGTGAACAGGGATATGAGGGCTTGTGATCGGTTTCCAGCTCAAATTTGAGGCCAAACAGGTACTGATGCATTTTCTTTACCCCGAACACACACGCTAATGCTTCTTTCTCAATCATGCTGCAGGCCCTCTCGGCCTTAGACAAGCTCCTGGAGGCATAGGTGACAGGTTGCAACTTCCCTGCAACGTTAGCTTGTTGTAATACACACCCGACTCCGTACGACGACGCATCACATGCTAGCACGTCTTTTACATGGGTTATACAATACAAGCAGCTTGTTGGAGCATAAAATGTTTTTGGCTTTCTCAAAAGCAATTACTTGTTTTTTTCCCCCCATACCCAATTCTCATCTTTACACAATAACACATGTAGGGGCTCTAAGAGGGTGCTTAACCCCGGTAGGAAGTTACCAAAATAGTTGGAGTCCCAGGAACGACCGCAGCTCCATGACGTTCTGTGGCCTCTGATAGCCTCTGTCTTGGTGTCTGTGGGCCAAATGCCGTCCGCCGCAATCTTTCTCCCCAAAAGCTCCACTTCTGTTGCCATGAAAATGCATTTCGACCTCTTCAGCCGCAGCCCCACGCGATCCAGTCGCTGGAGGACCTCCTCCAGGTTTTGTAGGTGCTCGATGGTGTCCCGCTCCGTGACCAATATGTCGTCCTGAAAAACCACCGTGCGTGGTACCAACTTGAGTAGGTTCTTCATGTTTCTCTGGAAGATCGCTGCAGTCGATCGAATTCCAAACGGGCATCTGTTGTAGATGAACAGTCCCTTGTGCGTGTTGATGCAGGTGAGGCCCTTCGAAGGCTCCTCCAGCTCCTGCGTCATGTAGGCCGAAGTCAGGTCGAGCTTGGTGAGCGTCGCAAATAGGTCGTCTGCCTTAGGTAGCGGGTATTGGTCCTGTAGCGAGAAACGATTAATAGTTACTTTATAAACGCCGCAAATCCTGATCGTGCCATCACTTTTGAGTACTGGAACAATCGGGCTGGCCCACTCACTGAATTCTACTGGGGAGATGATGCCCTCGCGTTGCAGCCTGTCCAGCTCGATTTCCACTCTCTCCCTCATCATGTGAAGTACCGCTCGCGCCTTGTGGTGAATGGGTCGTGTCTCTGGGACCAAGTGGATCCGCACCTTCGCCCCGGAAAAGTTTCCAATGCCTGACTCAAAAAGGGAAGGAAATTTGTTAAGAACCTGTGTACATGAGGCCTCGTCGACATGTGATAGCGCTCGGATGTCATCCCAGTTCCAGCGGATTTTGCCCAGCCAGCTCCTTCCAAGCAGTGTGGGGCCATTGCCTGGGACAATCGAGAGTGGCAGATCATCGAAAATCTGTGCACCCCATGTACTTCAGCATCTGCCTCCTCTCTCTGAGGCTCAAAATTGCTTTGATCCACCATGGACTGATCTTCCTCTGCCACGTGGTGGTTTGCAGGTTTTGCAAAGCTTGCAGCTCTTCTGCAAGTTCGTTGGAGGTACCCCATTGTTCCACAGTTCTTGCAAACATACCCTTTGAAGTGGCATGAATAGGCTGAATGGAAGCCTCCACAACGCCAACAAGGTGTGAATTGCCTTGCATTCATCCTTTGTTGCGGACTCTGAGTCATCTGGATCACCTGAGGCCTGCTGGCAGTTGCAGACTCAGGGTTTCTGCCCTATACATTTCTGCTTGCAAACACAGTTCCAATTAATTTATGAACATTGCTCGCACTTGTGTGCTGAGAGATTTGTTTGGTGTTATCACTGGTGGACATAAACGCCTGTGCTATCGCAATGGCCTTACTGAGGGTCGATGTCTCTACAGTCAAAAGTTTTCGTAGGATGGTCTCATGGCCAATGCCCAGTACAAAAAAGTCTCTGAGCATTTGCTCCAGGTAGCCATCAAACTTACATTGCCCTGCAAGTCGCTTTAGCTCAGCGACGTAGCTCGCCACTTCCTGACCTTCAGATCGCTGGTACGTATAGAACCGATACCTCGCCATCAGCACGCCCTCCCTCGGGTTAAGATGCTTCCGAACCAGTGTACACAGCTCCTCATACGACTTATCTGTGGGTTTCACCGGAGCCAGAAGATTCTTCATGAGGCTATAGGTCAGTGCCCCGCAGACCGTGAGGAGGACCGCTCTCCTTTTGCAGCGCTTCCTTCTCCATCCAGCTCGTTGGCTACAAAGTACTGGTCTAGCTGTTCGACATAGGCTTCCCAGTCCTCACCCTCCAAGAACTTCTCCAGGATTCCCACAGTTTGCTGCATCTTTGCGTTGGATTCGTATACTCGTCGCCAGTTATTGTGCTCCTAACACAGATGAGACTGTACACAGGGAGGTTAAAGTAATAGTGACCTCAGTCTTTATTAAGACACTCCAGAGTGAGGAACAGGCCTTAGGGGCCGGCTTATATACAGTGCTCCCAAGGGATGCTGGGATCCCTTGGGACTTCAGGGGATGCGCTCCCTGGTGGCGGAACATGGGAGTGCATGCTTTACAGATACACAACACACATTAAATCAAGTCATCAGCTGTAACAATATCATTCCTATCACTCATTCCACTGGTTCAATTTGCTTTCAGTCCCTGAATATGACGAATTAAATGTTTCCGTCTGAGACGTTAGGGTGAATTTCTGCAGAGGTTCTCTCACTTGTCCACTGTTAACTTCAATGGAAGAGCTGCAGAAATCCCAGAAACACCAGGCCCCATTCAGGTAAGTTTATTTTGTACAGCGGGAAGGAGCCAGCAGCGGGGTCCGGACCTGCCAAGGTCAGGAAAATTCTGGCCTTTGTCTTTATTTATATAACCCAGGATCCCACGTGCTTCATTAACTGCTTTGTTAACCACCTTCAAAGATTTGTGTACAAACACCTCCTGGTTGATCTCAGTTCTTGGATTCCCTTTAAAATTGAACCATTTAGCTTGTATGGTCTCTCCTCATTCTTCCTACCAAAACACGTCACCTCACACTTCTCTCTGTTGAATTTCACCTGCCATGTGTGCGCCCATTCCACCAGCCTGTCTATGTTCTCTTGACTCCTCACTGCTTACTATATTTCCAAGTATTGTGTCATCTGCAAATTTCGAAATTGTGCCCTGTACCCCACTAATTCCAAGTCATCAATGTATATCAAAAACAGCACTGAATCCTGAAGACCAACACTGTAGACCTCCCTCCAGCCCTTCATAATCCTGTTTTCTATCCCTTACCCAATTTTGTATCCCATGTTGCTACTGCTGCTTTTATACATGGGCTAGATTTTCCACTTTTTTTTTTGCATGCTTAACACCGACTTAACGCCCATTTTACCGCTGAAATGACGTATAATGCCCGTATATCGCTCATTTGGCCACAAAATGGAAACTGACGGGCATTTTTCAGAAACTTATCGCGAGTGTTACTTTCCACCTTGTGCGGAAAAAATAATACCGCCTGCCCACTTTTTTTGGGCGGAATCGTCAGAATGGGCGAAATCAATGGCCATAATATTGCCCAGCGTTAGTTTCCGCACGGAATTAACGCCGAGATTCAATAATACCGCCCGCCCACTTTTTTTTGTCGTAAAGATCATATTTGCCAAAACTAGCAGCCATGAGATCGCCCAGCGTCACTTTCACCACCTCGCACACATAATCGCCCACAATATCGCTCGCCCAAAAAATCGCCTGGAAAAAGTGGAACTAACCGGAACTAATCACAGCGTTATGGATGCCATGTTCTACATCACATGTTGCATCCTTGAAAAGGCTGCTGTCTTCAACCTCGGGGGAGTTCGGTTGTACTCTGGAGGTTGTTGGAGTTGATGTGAACATCTGTACAAACATCTTGACCATACTGTAATTTAATAGGTGTTCATCGTCAGGACATTCATTGTTTGTGACCAATCGATGGAAAACAGAGAGCTACTGCAATGGGTCCTGTCCTTTCTCATCCTCTCGAGGACCAATTACATGCTGCAGACTTGAGATGGCCGAAGCATTATGTGCCCAATGTAAGACATGCCAGACTGATAAGGAGGACCAGACGTTACATCCCCCACAAGTTCAGGGAGAAGCAGTCTTACCTCGACTTGCCTGATACACCTGCCTTCGGAGACTGTGCTTCCACAAAGAGGTTGTCACTGAGGTATGACAGTTCATAAGGGGAGATCTGCAGCCTGCCAGCACCATCAGTACTGCACTGTCCGTCGAGGGCAAAGTCACCGTGGCACTGTCGTTCTACGCATCGGGTTCTTTTCAGGCCTCAGCTGGTGACATTTGCAGTCTGTCTTAGCATGCCACACATTGCTGCATTAGTCAGGTCACTGAAGCCCTGTACGCATGCAGGAGGGACTTGATCAGCTTCCCTATGACCAAGGAGGCATAGAGTGAGATCGCTCTAGGATTCTCCAGAATTGCAAACTTCCCCAAGGTGCAGGGAGCAATAGGTGTATACACATCGCGATGCGGGCACCTTTTCAGGATGCAGAGGTTTTCAGGAACTGCAAAGGATTCCACTCCCTGAATGTCCAACTCGTTGTCAACCACCAGCAGGTTATAATGGCAGTGAATGCTAAATTTCTGGGCAGCATCCATGTTGCTCACATCTTGCGTGAGAGCACTGTATCTGACTTGTTTAACAATCAGCTACAAGGTCAATGCTGGATGCTTGGGGACAAAGGATATGGCCTGGCTGATGACCCCCCTGGGTGACACCCACACCGAAGCAGAGAGGCGATGCGAGAGCCACAGAGCCACTCGCAATATCGTGGAGAAAACCATTGGAGTGCTTAAGCAGCACTTTAGATGCCTGGACCACTCACGAGGTGAGCTCCAAAACCACCCTGAGCAGGTAGCTCAATTCATGGTGGTGTGCACCATGCTGCACAACTTGGCTATCAGGAGGGGACAAGAATCGCCTGATGAATCTGACAGTCCACCTCACCAGAGAGAAGAGGGGGCGGACGCTGACATTGGCTCAATCAGGCTGATGCTGAAGCCATGCCCCTGTCCCCCTGTAGACCGCATGAAAGGGCTCGTGGTGGCATGATAGCTGCAAGAGCCTTACGTCAAGAGCTCATCAATGAGAGCTTTGCCTGAAAGAACGTTGGTGTTATTTACAAGGGTGACGCACTGCTGGGTGTGCAGGTCATACATCAATGGTGGGCATCACCTTGGTGACAGTTAAAGTTTAAGTTGATTGAAGTTAAGTGTAATTATACCCTTTGATAAGAAATCGGCAGCATGTAATGGTGCAGCTATCTAAGCCAATGCGCAACAAGGTTTTGTTCAGTAAAAAACATTTAAACCGAACAGTTGTCTGAAATCATCAGTATTTCTGTAAAAACCAACCCTTCCCCCACCCCCTCCCCCCGACTCCAAGCCGCCTGGCCAAGGAGCTCCTCAGGCGATGCTTCATTGAAGGGGGGGGAGGGAATGACAGCCGAACCGTTGCTTGGACAGATACGGAAGAGGACAGTCCCGAGGTGGGAACGTGTTCCGAGCCAGAAGCAAGATGTTGCTCCTGGCTCTCGTGTGGTTGGCAATGGTGGTGCAGCACCTTGGGGTGCAGTGCCGTGCCGGATCCGGGACCACTGGGAGCCCTCTGCCACCAGTGTTCCTGGCTACCAGCTCTAGGGCCTCCAGTATCCCTTCCATGTTATATATTTGTTGGACAAAAACTCAGTGCCAACTATGTTTTTGATGCTTAGTAGGCTTTTTGCTGGTGGTGAATTTCCCTCGTGCCTCCCACAACAGCCAAACAAGCGCGCACCACAGCCACACATGCCTTCAGTGTCTCTCAGCTCCCTCTCTGTCTCCTCTTCTGCGCATGTCATGATGATCCTTGACCTCCTGAATTGCGGGAATCGACCGTTGTCATGCCATTGCTAAGGACGGCGACGCTTTATGGCAGGTCAGCGAGATTTAACGCGTCCACCCATTTCATATCGCTTGCGGTAACGCCCAATTTAAAAAATGGAGACTGGGTGCTTTGAGAATGGGCGAGAAGCTGGCGATCTGAAAACTCATTTTTACTGTCCACGCCAGAAATAACGCCCATTTTTCGGCGATAAGCACAAAAGTGTAAAATCTAGTCCCATGGGCTTCAATTTTGCTCACATGCCTATTATGTAATACAAATTTCCCAATTCTATTCGTATTTTGGAGGCCAAAATGAGCGATTTTGTAATGTAAATTATAAAAAAAGCTTTTTAAGCCCATAATTGCCCACAGGAGAGCATTAAACTCACGAGATTTCAGCTGCCCAACAAAAACAAAATCTGAGAAGGACTATAAAAAGTAGCCAGGTGACCTCAAAGGTCTTTTAAGCAAGAGCAAAGGTGAAGATGCACCAGAAATAAGAGGAAAGTTGACCTACCTTAACCTTTTCATGAGGACACCACATTCTTCCTCAGGATTTGGTAAACATCCTCTTCTAAAATATGAGCATGCATTTTGTAATTCAATATGCAAAAAATCCTATATTAACCAACATGATCTGGATGTCAAGTATAGCACAAATAAAATATACACATATTCATTGTCTACTTTTACCCACATCTCAATTTTTATAAATAGGTTTCAATATTTTATGCAATAATCTTTTTAAGAAAACCTGAAGACACATCGAGTTCAGAGTTGCACATTCATGAAGAATAGTTTCATCTCTGCATAGGCGATTCATTTCACAGCCCAAACTGTGTGTGGTTCATCAGAAGACAACTCCATCAATGGGTTTTGAAGTGCAGGATGAATTTGTGGGTGCACACCACACATCATGGAATACTACAGCTCAACCAAGGACCTGTTTTGTTCGTCAGATTTTATTGTGATTTTACAGTATAGTATACATTTACAATATGTCTCGAACCAACTAAGCAGATGCTTATAAACTAATGGTAAGTCCATTACACAGGTATGTACACTAATTAAACCCTACACTTGAGCATTTGTTTACTGTATTACAAATGCCATCCAATGTGAGGAGCATAATATAAAATGGGAAAAAATGGATAGACGGGATCCCCCCCCGCCGCCCCACACACTTCAGACTGGGAGTGCCCAAGAGCTTATGGTGCAGGAATATTTTTGAGTGCTCCACAGCTGCAAAGGGATATTGTGCCTATATATCCTTACTGCAGCTATACAGGCACAGCAATTTCTTTTGTTAATCCACTGTCACCTGCTACCCACCTCCATTGCAGCTGAAGAAATTGCCCGGTCAAGCTCCATGGCCATTACTGGTAGAATGGTTGGGCGGGGGGGCGGCAGAGGACTCAATTTCCACTCCGATTAATTTGCCATTTTTCTCAGAGGCAGGGCCTGTGGAGATTCCTGCAGCTCCACCCACACTTTACTGGGGTAATTTGTGTTTGGTGAAATGTTCCAAAGATAACAAGTTGTTATTGTTAATATTTCTTTCTGATGTGGTCAAGCTTGGAGTTACTCTGCTCGCTGATGAATCTCCTGGTCAAAGAACTAAAGAGTGCAATCCTGATTGTACAGGGGACAAGTTTCTTAAAGGGGCATGTTCTCATGGGCTCTCCCCCCTGCCCCCTCATGGGACAATGCCAACATCCTGCTTGATATGGAGGTTGAATTCCCTTCAAAGAATAAAGATGACCATATCTACAGCAAGTAATTAATATTTTTCTTTCAATGAACCAATATAGAATGAGCAACTGTTTCTTATTTAACAGTTTACTTGGATGCTGATGATTTGCAAAATAAAATGCATTATGTTTTAACATGCATTTAGATGAGCTATTTCAATTAAGAATGCATCGAATTAACTAATAATGTTGGACCCATGCCAGTAAACTCTTCAACAAGCCAGTGCCATTACTACAGCTTATTAGTAGCAACCATTGCTGATATCGGATTAGATTCTGCTCTCATCAAAATGTTGCAATAGTTATTTGGAGGAAAAAAAGTCAAAGCAAAAACATTGGACGCGAGAACCCACAACTTGCGATCGGTCAAGATTCGCCATGACAGATCATCCAAACTGACGCAAAAATCACTTTCACTGGGCTATTTGCCCAAGTTCTGCCCACAAAACCCTTATGCCTGGTAAAAGCAGACCTAAGGACATGCTTTCGCCAGCGTAAGGGCTAATATAAATGTTAAATTAAAAATGTAAAAATCATCCACAAACATTTAAAATTAGTTGATGTACATTTTGGCCCAGAGTAAAACTATTTTTCAAAAAATGTCATTTTTATTGTAAATGCTTCATTAAAGAGACTTTTAATTAAATGCAAAAATGGAAACATTTATTTTTATTCCAGTTGTGTAAATTATTTTGGGATTCCTCATTTGATGATGGGGATTCTGTTCGTAAATGGAATCCCCATAAGCATGATGAGATATCCTCCTTTCTAATTGATTGATCTGGCCCATGTGGTTCCAAGGGTGCTTCCCAGCTGCCTGCGTCCCTGGGATCTGTGGATCTTTACGCAGGCCAAGGACCCAAATTCTCCGAAGCCCGGGAGCCAGCAGGTAGGTTCGGATTTTTTTTCGGGTCGGCGGCGTACTCTGGAGACACGCTTCCGACCGAGTAGGAAATATGTCAAAAGATTAAGGTTCTAAATGAGTATTACCATCTTTACTTTATGAGCTGTGAGATAGTCCATTCAAAAATTACATGGGACGTCCTGAGGCAGCGCGCTGATTTTGAGCCATGGGGAGGTCAGTGGCAGCTGCAGGTCGGTCCTGGGAGGGTCGTGGGGAGGTGAAGTTGAGTTGGGGGTTGGGGTTGGGGTGGGGGTGGGAGAAGAACCTGGCCTGACAGCGGCCCGCACTATTTTTGTGGGGTCTGATGGAGAACTCCAAAATTGGCAATCGGGGTCCTGTGTATGTCATATGACCCTGATTCACACATCTTAAAAGGTGCTTACCGCCAGAAATAGGCAGGTTTCTTCAGTTGCCCAGTGGTAACGGGCAGGTTGTCAAGGTTAATGGGGTGTCTAAGTTTACTGAGCCCATTTTCAGACCTTTATCGCCCCGTTACCGCCGATTTCAACAGGTTAGAATTGACTCGTCAATATCTTCAATGTTAACATAACTGGAGTCAAGAGTTATAGAGAACAGGCAGGAAAGTGGAGTTGAGGCCAAGATCAGATCAGCCATTTGCTTATTGAATGGCGGAGCAGGCTCGAGGGGCCGAATGGCCTACTCCTGCTCCTATTTCTTATGTTCCTATGTATAAAGTCAGAGCATTCATTAACCAACCAGATTAGGAACAAGAAGCTCTCAGCACATTTTCAATCGGTTCAAAGCACTCCCGTTTTTTAGTTATAGAAGGGTCCATTGATGCAGAACAAATGCCATGCTCCCACGATCACAGTGGGAAACTCAAGTTCACAGGTCATTGAATTAGGGATTTAGTGTTTTAGTTACATCTCTGATCCGCACTCACTTCGTGTACAGTTTCCCTTTAGGAGCACAGGATTGCAGAATTAACCTTATAATGTGTTATAAAAGAAATATTGATGATAAGATCAACCGTGAGGTCTGGAGCGCAGCGTGATGAGATAAGAAAGTTCTTCAACTTACCGCCATTACATTGAGCATTCTTCCGTAGTGTAGAATAGAATGCTGCAGCTTTGCTGTCATTTTAAACCTAATGCCCCGTTAGAGTATAAGCTTAAGGCACAGACGTCAATATGCAACACTGCAGAGCTCTATTCTGTACACTGATTCATTGGCAGTATTGGATTCCCATTAAAAAAGTAGTTATGGGGAAAGTACTCTCAGACTGCTCATGGTCACCTACACAATGATGTCAAGTGCTGAAATTTCAACACGGCAATGCATTTGTTAGAAAGGTACGCTTTGTTCAAGCTGCAGCAAGTACTCAAATAATACATAAAAACTGGCATAAGGGGACTCTCAATGCTGATGAGAGACTGAATTAAACATGGCAAACCTGTGCCTTAGGAGTGAGGGGGGCAGCTCAATCAAACTGCACAGAGGCAGAGAGAGAGAGAGAGAGAGAGAATAAATGGAAACTCAGGAAAGAAAAGAGACAGAAGGGAAGTGAAGAAAAGATAGAATCAGAAATAGAAGCGAACAAAGACGGAAAAGGCAAATGAAATAAAATTAACATAAATAATATTTTCATCACTTTGAACCAGCATTTTGTCAGTATAAATATGCATAAAAACACACCGAGGAGTGTTTGTTTCTATACTTTTTCGGTATGTTCACACATTGTTTATACAGGAAGATATAGAAGAAAGTCAACCCAAACCTATAAAGAAAATACATGGGCGGCGGGGGTGGGGGAGGTAAGGCAAACAGAAAAAGTCTGTTATTGTTATGGCGGCCAAGTGTAAGATTATATGTTAAATAAATATTTCCAGGTGGTAAATGAAGCCATAGAATGGTCAAATGATGCCACATCTAAAAGGTATTAAATGGTACTCACTGGCATGGTTAATGGGCTGAAAACTCGATGCAGGTATTTGTGTAAGGCATAAACCACTAGGGAAAGCAATCAAACACCTTCGCCCTCGCTGCAGTTTCTCTGGCAGACCAGGGTCTCCCTCGGGCCGGAGGCAGGTGGCCACCATATTAAAACAACATTTCAGCAAAATCTATGGAGTTCACGGAGATTGGCCACAGAAAGAACAAGGAGGAAGTACTGGCCGATTAAACAAATATATAAAACGACTTTTGCGTTGCGCAAGCTACTTCACACAATTCCAACTTATTGCACTGCAGCTGTGACGTCAGTTATAGTTTCATTGGTGAGGGACTGTTCTTTTTATTAGTGTCCAGAGAGGTGGTATCGGTAGTTTCTGTGCCGTTGGAGACCTCCTCCTCGTCTCTTTTTCGCTTGTGCTTCAGGTTTTCTCCGTCACACAATCTTCCCTCAGAGATTCCAAGAGATCGCAGGCACACAATAGCTGTGGACTGTTCCACTACCTTCTTTGTTTTATCCCTAAGAAAGGAAGAGAGAAATAATGAGGGTAATTTTAAGGTTATAATGAAAAATGAGTCTGTTTAAACAGGCATCACTGTACACTGAGGAGGGAGAACAGCTGCAACAGCTGTCTGGGGCTTTCATTATGTTAATGCACGCAAGTGATGTGATAGGATATTTTTATCTGCATTTTGACAGGAGCTTAACCATTGATCGGACAAACACGTAATCGAAAATGGGGAAATCAGCCTGGCTATTAACCCATGTCTATCCAGTGGTCCATGCTCACTAGAGGTGCACGTGTGTGGACGTCAGGCAAGGCCAAAGTCAATTCTGATTGTGATGACCTATACAGTGGAATAGCCTGCTAATGTTTAGTCTAAACTCACACACGCAGAAGGATCACTTGGTTGAGGTTCAGGAAGTACAAGCCTACACGAGTCACAGGTGAAAAGGGATGAAAATTGGGGATAGATAAACAAAAATGATATAATTGGTCCGAAATTCTTTCGAAGCCAAATTCGAGCAATTGATTTGACAATATTCATATAAAAATCCTTACTACCTGGCAAAGCCAACATTTATACAAAGACATTTTGATTTGGATATCTAGGGCTCGAAATTCAGGTGCCTCAGAAAGCTGGTGCACCTATGAGTTTTTAACTGATGCCCACTGCTGGAACTCCTGATGCGGTGAGTAGATCCATTTTCAGGACTTTGACATTTTTTCAAAGTCCTACAGACAGGCTGACTGGCTGAAAATGGGTCGGTCGGGGCCTCCACCGCTGTCAATCAGCGGTGGAATCGTGGTGACCTCACAGCGCGTGTGCGTCACCACGCTCTCTCCCCTCCGTTAAAGGGGAGAGATTCGATCATTTTTTAACTTTGGCCACTGGGCCACCAAGGAGGGTTTCGGCTGGGCCAGCGGCCTGGCACCCAAGAGGGGGTGCCAGGTTGCCCATTGGCAGCCCGGCTGAACCTGGGGCCAGTATTTTACCGGCCGATCGGCAAGTCAGCCGTCAAAAATATTTCCATTGCAGCTGTGATCCCTTCCCTTTAAGCTGCTGGGCTGCACTCAGTGCGGAGATGGTGCACCGGCAGAAAAACCTTCTGGGGGCACCGCACGGCAGGGGATCGATGAGTTCAGCTGAAAATCGCTGGTAAATATTTTTTTATTGCTCAACATTGGCAGTGTGACTACTTGGGCAGAATGGGGTCCCTGACCTGAATTTAGGTTGGTTCAGTCTGTTGACCCCAAAGCGGCGGCCATTCGATTTTTAGGAATGGCTGCCGCAAACGGGTATTAACGGGTCTCTTCTTTGAGACCCTGAATTTCGGCTCCCTAGTGTATAATGCAATAGCTCCAATAAGATACTTGAATTTGAATGAAAAGATGATCGGAACTAAATGTTACTTTGAACCAGTCGCATAAATGCTACCGTGAACATGTGCATCTCACCAATGAAACAAGTAAGGCGTGCTTTCCACAGAGCTGCTGCATATGACCAGTTATGATTTGCGCATATGAACCCAATAAAAACCAACCCTCACTCAAATAGATTACAGCATTTTCTGATTCAAACCATGAAGGGCAAATATTTTATTAAGGAGGTCATATTTTCTCAAAGCAAAATAGGCCTTTAGTAATTAATTAATGAATACATACAAATAAAGAGCGATTTTGCTAAACTTTCAGTATGGGGTAAACTCCAGGTCAGTAACTGGGTGAACATCAAGACAGAAGTCAGGAGGACAATGGGATTGTTGTTAGAGTTCTTTTTTTATGTTAATCATTTGCTTGGTGTTCAGTTATTTGCTGCTGCTGGACTATAAATAGTCACACTTTACCCTTGTACATTGCACCAGGCAAGAAAGGCCAGGGAAGCATGCCAACGTTAGGATTAACTGGCTGGGCAGAGTCAGGGTCAGATAACATCTCATCTGTCTGCTCAGCTGGAAAACAAATAGTTGAATCTTTTAAACTTCTATTGTTTCCTTCCCCCCCCCCCACCCACCCCCCCAGTGCTTTGGTGCATTACACAATACTCCTCAGCTGGCGAGGTGGGTGAGCAACTAGGTTGTATGCCCACTGCTGTTCTGTGCCTGACTGCTGGGAGGAGTCAATTGCACCATCCTGCCCTGTGGGGCAGCACTTCAGTTCATCTGTCTTTATGAAGCCCAGGTAGCATCAGTTGTGTGAGAAGGTGGTGTAAACCTGTGCTGTGTTGCTCCATAGCATTGCATGGTGACACATCAACCGGACAAACCTAATGCAAATTTTCAGACCAGTAAAATACACAAGATTGAGCCCCAAAGGGCCCAAGTACTGTGATTAAATCTGGAATTAATCTTCAAATTCGAGTCAAAGAAAACTAACTGTCCTCCCTTACCAAAAAAAAAAATTCCGGATACATTTATAAATGACCATATTTAATATCTGAGCTTTAGAGTTTCTGGAAGCCAAGTGATGGTAAGAAATCCAAAACATATGGAATCACACGCGCTTACAGCCTATCATGGCTCTTGGAGAGTGATGGAAGCGAGCCTTTGACTCAATGCTAGTATTCCTGTCTCTGAATCAGAAGGTGCGGGGCTTGAATCCGAATATAAACAATCCTGGTGATTGGAGACAGGAGCTCTGGCTCTGCATTCGGGGGTGAAATCCAGTGAGATACTCACGCCCGGCAGATGTGGGCGGCCCACTCCTCATCGTATAGGTTGTGAGAGCCCATAAAACGCTCCCACCGTATCGGACTAATCACCCTATTGGCTGGTATAACGATGGTTACAGCCATGGAAGAAGCCTTTAGATTGCAGCCTGTCAGACTGTTATAATCAGTTTGAGAATCCTACCACTATTCTCCAAGGGAAGATATGAAAACAACAACTAGAGCAATCCAAAGTTATTCCCAGTGCATCAAGCTCCCCATTCAGTTTGTATCTTCCTCAGTTTCAAATATAATGTTTTCCTTGGGCACTGTCCCCCCCTTTCAAAACCATCATCATCACCCCACTCCGGAAAAAACTGCACCCTCAACCCCACTGTCCTGACAAACTAACTCATCTCCAAACAGTCCTTTCTCTCCTCAAATCATTGAACGTTTTATTGCTTCCCAAATCCGTGCCCTTCTCTCATGCAACACCCCGTTTGAATCTCTCCAATCAGGTATCCACCGACAGCATTGAAATGGTCCTAATCAAAGTCTCAAAAGATATTTTCTGGATGTCAACCCAGAATGCAGAGCCAGTCTTCAATGACTGTGGCCATAGTGCATTCTCTTCCCATCTTTACAATCTCACCTTCAGAGTCACCCACGGATATATCCTTGACCCCATTCTCTTCCTTGCTTCCATGTTGCCCCTTGGAGCATAATGGGGTCAGCTTCCACATTTACACTGATGACACCTAGCTCCCTCTCCACCACATTCATGAGCCCTCCACTGCCTCTGTGCTGCAGGACTGCTTGTCCAATATCTAGTCTTGGTTGAGCCACAGATTTCTCCAGCTAAACCTTGGGTAGACCTAAGCCATTGTCTTTGACTACTGCCACAAATTCCGTAATCTTTCGTAATCTTTCCACCGACTCTAACCTTCTGCCCAGAAACTGTCGCCGGCTGAACCAAACCTTGGTATCCCACTTGACCCCAAGGTAAGCTTCCGACTTCATAGTCTCTCCATCCAAAGATCACCTACTTCCACCTCCATAACATCATGCAGCCAGTGCTCACTGACTCACACTGGCTTGCAGTTCAACAATATCTCAAATTTGAACTGCTCATCCTTGTTTAAATCCTTTCACAGCCTCCCTCCCACATCTCTATAACCTTCTCCAGCAGTACAAGCCTTGCCTCTCAAACTCTTCATTTCTCTAACTTCGGTCTCTTGTGCTTCACGCTTGCCTTAAAACTATCTTTTTATCCAAACCTTTGATCATTCCTCCTTCCTGGGATCGATGTCCATTTTTCCCCTTGTGAAGCAAATTGGGATGTTTTTCTATGTTAAAAGCACTATATAACTGCAATTTGTTGTTGTCTTTTCTATAATGAGGCTCCCAAATCAGCAAGCAGTACTAATGGTGGTCGAGAAAATGTTTTGTATAAATTTATCATTACTTCTTTACTCTTGTACTTTAGATCCCATTTATAAAACTGGAAATGCGGTTGGTTTTTCTTATATAAACCTAAACTTTTTATTCATTTGCGTTGATATTTATTTCATCACACTCAACTGTCAGTGAAAGCAGTTAATAAATATATCCCCGAGAGTAAGAGTGACATCTTTAACTACACGTCAGCATAGTCTGTTCTCTGGCTGTTACACATCTTTAACCTGCTCAACATTTGAGTCAGTACCTCGAGTCAAAATCCCTATGCTGTGATGTTTGAGACAGGATTTATTATCTGACATGGAAGGAATGACAGCCCCCTACTGTTCAACATCAGGAGGTGCTTTTTCAAACTATCTGGCTAAAGATTTTTTACATTTTCAAAGTGCGCAGCTAGAATTAAATCTATACACTGTGAAGCAAAGGTTTATGAGGGCTCAATTTTCCCGGGTCATTTGCGTCGTTTTTTTGGTGTGCGCTGTTTTTTCTGGCGTAATGATTTAATTCAAAGTTTCCCCCTGGAATCTGTGCCGGCGTAACTGCTTTAGTTACGTTTTTCCTAGGTTATAGGCTGCGCCAGTTTACAGTCTTTTTTGCAGTTTGCCCAACATATTTTTATCCTAGGTCGGCGTATCTGGCCACTCCCGAAAAACCTTCTGGTGAGTTAACAGAAAGCAACGCACATTGACAAATCCGCGCTGAAAGACGCCATTGTTTTTCATCAAAGTTTTTGGAGGGAGTCAAGAACACTTGAAATAGCCATAATAAAGTTCAACTTTTTTTTTACCTTTCAACGGAGTACACGGCAGTTTCTTGGATTTCTGAAGTTTTCTGAAGCAGGGCTGGAAGGGGGGGTCGTAGCGTCGGCCATCAGAATCAGCACTGGGTCTGGACACGGGGGCCCGGCTGGAAAACAAGCCCCGGGGTGGGGGGGGGGGGGAGGTGCCGATCGGAAGGCTTCTGCACTAAGCCCAGGGAGCGAGGTAGTGATCGGAAGGCTGCTGCACTAGGCACAAGACGGCAATGAGTTTGGGGGTGGGGGGGGGAAAGAGAGGAGACAACTGATTCAATGTCATCGCATGAGGACCATCAGAGCCTGTAGGGTGCTGGGCAGAAATATATCGGGTATATCGAGACAGGCGTTCGTATCTGCACCCGAGTGATGCAGACTAAGGACTGTGTCAGAAGGCTGCGTTTCCACAAAGAAGTTGTAACTGAGGTCTGTCAGTTGGTGAAAGCAGACCTGCAACCTAGAAGCGCCAGGAGGACTGTATTGGCAGTTGAAGTGAAGGTTACAGCTGCACTTTCATTCTATCTGGATCGTTACAAGCTACAACTGGGGATGTGTGTGCCATCTCTCAACATGCAACACATGTCTGCATTCAACAGGTGACAGCTGCAGTATATGCACGGAGGAATGACTACATAAAGCTCCCCATGACCTAGTGAGGAGGAGGAACTGAAGGAAATCCTTATTAGGCGGGAAATTGTGTTAGGGAAATTGATGGGATTGAAGGCCGATAAATCCCGGGGCCTGATAGTCTGCATCCCAGAAGACTTAAGGAAGTAGCCCTAGAAATAGTGAATGCTTCGGTGATCATTTTCCAACAGTCTATCGACTCTGGATCGGTTCCTATGGACTGGAGGGTAGCTAATGTAACACCACTTTTTAAGAAAGGAGGGAGAGAGAAAACGGGTAATTACAGACCGGTTAGCCTGACATCAGTAGTGGGGAAAATGTTGAAATCAATTATTAAAGCTGAAATAGCAGCACATGTGGAAAGCAGTGATGGGATCGGTCCAAGTCAGCATGGATTTATGAAAGGGAAATCATGCTTGACAAATCTTCTAGAATTTTTTGAGGATGTAACTGGTTGAGTGGACAAGGGAGAACCAGTGGATGTGGTGTATTTGGACTTTCAAAAGGCTTTTGATAAGGTTCCATAGAAAAGATTGGTGTGCAAAATCAAAGCACATGGTATTGGAGGTAATGTACTGGCATGGATAGAGAATTGGTTGGCAGACAGGAAACAGAGAGTCGAGATAAACGGGTCCTTTTCAGAATGGCAGGCAGTGACTAGTGGGGTGCCGCAGGGCTCAGTGCTGGGACCCCAGCTATTTACAATATACATTAATGATTTGGATGAGGGAATTGAGTGTAATATCTCCAAGTTTGCAGATGACACTAAGCTGGCTGGCGGTGTGAGCTGTGAGGAGGATGCTAAAAGGCTGCAGGGTGACTTGGACAGGTCAGGTGAGTGGGCAAAAGTGTGGCAGATGCAGTATAATGTGAATAAATGTGAGGTTATCCATTATAGTGGCAAAAGCACAAAGTCAGACTATCATCTGAATGGTGGCAGATTAGGAAAAGGGGAGGTGCAACGAAACCTGGGTGTCATGGTACATCAGTCATTGAAAGTTGGCATGCAGGTACAGCAGGCGGTGAAGAAGGCAAATGGTATGTTGGCCTTCATAGCTAGGGGAATTGAGTATAGGTACAGGGAGGTCTTACTGCAGTTGTACAGGGCCTTGGTGAGACCACACCTGGAATATTGTGTTCAGTTTTGATCTCCTAATCTGAGGAAGGACGTTCTTGCTATTAAGGGAGTGCAGTGAAGGTTCACCAGACTGATTCCCGGGATGGCAGGACTGACATATGAGGAGAGACTGGATCGACTGAGCCTGTATTCACTGGAGTTTAGAAGGATGAGATGGGATCTCATAGAAACATATAAAATTCTGACAGGACTGGACAGGTTAGATGCAGGAAGAATATTCCCGATGTTGAGGAAGTCCAGAACCAGGGGACATAGTCTAAGGATAAGGGGTAAGCCATTTAGGACTGAGATGAGGAGAAACTTCTTCACTCAGAGAGTTGTTAACCTGTGGAATTCTCTACCGCAGAGTTGTCGATGTCAGTTCATTGGATACATTCAAGAGGGAGTTAGGTATGGCCCTTACGGCTAAAGGGTTATGGAGCGAAAGCAGAAAAGGGGTACTGAGGTGAATGATCAGCCATGATCTTAATGAATAGTGGTGCAGGCTCGAAGGGCCGAATGGCCTACTCCTGCACCTATTTTCTATGTTTCTATGACCACCCAAGCAATACGTGACAGGGCTGTGGGCTTCTCCAGGATTGCTGGCTTCCCAAAGGTACAGGGCTGCATTGATTGTACCCACATTGCCTTGTGAGCACCTTTCGAGGATTCCAAGATGTACAGGAACAGAAAAGGCTTCCACTCCATTAATGTACAGCTCGTGTGTGACATGCACTGCATCATGTCAGTTGATGCAAGATACCCTGGGAGCACCCATGGTGCATTCATCCTACGTGAGAGCGTTATATCTGCCATGTTTCAACAGCAGCCAGAAGGGCAGAGCTGGGTACTGGGAGACAAAGGGTACAGCCTCGCCACCTGGCTCATAACACCCCTACACGTAACCCGGACGGAAGCTGACCGGAATACAACATGTCGCACATTGCGCGAGGTCAGGGCGTGTTCCCTTATTGCAGCAGCTAACTCCAGCATGCCGTCCCTCATGCGCCCTGACAGTATCTCAATGACCTGTAACATTCCCTCCCTCATGTTCAGTGATAGTGTTTGCACCATCTCTGACATTCCCTCCCTGATGTTCACTGACAGTGCATCAGCTACATATGACATTCTGTCTGTCATGGTCACAGACATAGTTTCAGTTGACTGAGATATTCCCTCACTGATGGACCCGGATATCGTTCCCATTTCTCGTGATATTGCTGTTACTTCTCCCGACAGTCCCGCGACCTCATCACCCACCCCACTGATGGTGTCCAGGAGTGATCGTGTAAGATCAATGCTCTCCCCACTCATTGCCATCATCTGAACCATATCTGTTAGATCTGTTGAGCTCTCCTTCCCCTCCTCCCCATGGGTGTGCCTCGCAGCACCCCACTACTGGAACCCTCAGCCTCGGAAGCTGGGGCCCTGGGTGTGCCTCGCTGCACCCCACTACTGGAACCCTCAGCCTCGGAAGGTGGGGCCCTGGGTGTGCCTCCCTGCACCACACCACTGGGATCCGCAGCCTCGAACGTTAGGAAACCATGGAATGTCCCACCAACACACAAACCACTAGTCACGGAAGGGGCTGGCCCCTCAACGGGCGGCACCTGCACCTCCACCAAAGTCAGTAAAACAGTGGGGGCTTCATCCATCTCCATCCCCTCCCGCTCCCCCTCAGCCTCATGTTCTTGGTCTGGAGGGTGGGATTGGAAGATGTTCTCCTCTTCAGGCTTGTCCTCATCTGAACCTTCTGCTGCATCGTCATGGTCGGCCTCAAGTTCTGTAAAATGTAACAGAACAGACAAATGGTTAGCAGCAGAGGGGGCAGGGTGGGTGGCATGAAGTAGGCTCATACATTGTATCAACCGAAGTGTAGCTGATGGAGACATCCCCGTGAACCGAAGCATGGCTAGCCCACGCAGTACTTAACATTTAGCAAAGCCAGGCTGGAATTTGCAGGGCTTACCCTCTCCCTCGAGTGTGGGCCCAGCTTGTGCAGTGGTGGTTGCTTTTCTCCAGGCAGGACCCATCAAATTAGCGACCCTGTCTTCCAAGGGTGTCAGTGGCTGCAGATTTTCCGGGCCTCCTCCTGTTCGAGTTCTTTCACTTTTATTATGTGCCACCTTCCTGTGCAAAGATGAAAATGCATTTTTTTTTTTTTTAAAAAGAGAGGGTGTCTTTCTGCTGGGTGGGACATACACAGCTGGTCACATTTACAATTGCAATTCCATTGAATAAATGAAAATATTACTTACACTAACTACTTGACCAAGGTCCGCCCACCTCTTTTTTCACTGGCCTCCAGATCTCGTGGTGGTCACCATTGCACAGTAATCTTCTGCAACTTGGTTCCAGCGTTTCTTCATTTCTTTGTATCTTTTATGTGACCTCTGCTGGTGTCCAGCTCCTGCCATCTGCCCTCAATCACAGTAACTCGGCCTCCACTTCATCCTGTAAGAAATTCTTGGTCCTTGCACCGCGTTGCATCTTGTATTGCTGCAGCTGCGATTTTTCCAATGCTCTCACACAACACTCCTCACACACACACAACTGGCTCTTGCCGATTGCCATCTTGGAGCTGTACTCTGCATGCGTGTCCATTGAAATAACGTCAAAAACGTAAATTTTCTTTTCGTGCATGCGCAGAAGGTGCGGCATCGCTTTTTCGCCGCAGACAGCAGGCCCCACCCCCCCCCGAGGCGACTGGACACACTGCGCGGCACCAAATTTGAATTATACATCGGGGAAACTTTGGCAAAATATTTCTGGTGCATTTCTGGCCTAGAAAAACGGGTGTAACTCTGGCAATACATCAGAAAACGGGCTTGGGGAAAATTGAGCCTATGGAATTGCTTTAACACAATCACATAAAAACTGAAAGAGAAAATGGATTGAGAGATTTTGGAAGCCTAAACATTTCTTAGGATACTTAACAATTTAAGTGGATAATTTAAATTTACACACATAACCAGTGGACTATTTTGTTCTTTGGTTCTGTGAGAATAAGTTATTTTTAAAGCTATTTTCTTCCCTTCCCCCACTAGGACCATGCATCATCACGGCCAAGGCAATGGGCAATCAGCTCCAAGGACTCAGTGCTTCTGGGAACTGATTGGCAGGACGTGTGCGGTCTAGGCCAGAGCTGATTCGGTCTCCAGTAATCCGTCCTTCTGTGGGACAGCACCTGGCCTCTGGTCAGCTCATCCTTTCCTTCCCAACAGTTCGTGCTCTCCCATGGGCATCAACGTTGGGGTACAGTTGCATGGGTACCAGATGCGATTTGGTACATTACCCAAGTGGACATTACTCACGAATGGGTCTGGATACTGAGTGTCAGCATGTTATCTGATCTCGAATGGGGGAGCGGGAGGGCCTCATTCTGAGCTGATTGTGTCCTCCCCCGCCGGAACTCACTAGCAGGGAGTCTTGGATGGCTAACCAAGAATGGAACCCGT
The DNA here is from genome assembly GCF_044704955.1 of Pristiophorus japonicus. Lineage (NCBI taxonomy): Eukaryota > Metazoa > Chordata > Chondrichthyes > Pristiophoridae > Pristiophorus > Pristiophorus japonicus. The sequence continues at coordinate 123,606,607 of NC_091989.1, forward strand.
GGTCTATTTTCTCCTTAACCCAAGGGCAAGAAAGCCAATTGTAGCATGCCTAACTTACAATATAGCACAGTCCACGTCTCCGATTTGGGAGCCTCTGGTCTGGACAGTTAGGCTACACAATGCTAATCAACTGCACATTGTGGAGGGTGAAGGGGAATGCTCTATTCTTCCCAGCAGTGATGCAGCTAAAACTGGGAACTCAGTTAAAAACCCAGAGTCAATTACTCCATGGTGTTGTGCCCGTGCCCCAAACCGTCAGCCAAAGAATACCACCCCAACGAATTCTAATCTGTACAAATACTGTACGAGTTCAACAACTCCCATCATTTGAGATTACAAAAAAGTCGACAACTGAACAAGTTACAAGTGTAGAGGCCACTCTGAATACTTGTGGAGGAGAACTCTCCCAAGTTGCAGAGAGGCCACGTGGACAGATGAAAAATAACAGTTCATCTGCCATTCTCTGCCGTGCTGCCAAGCAGACCTGCGGTAACAGTTCCCCAATGTTTCACCAGAAGAAAAATAAGCCATCCAATCAGAATTCACCTGCATAAGGTCACTAGATGGTGCAGCAGGTTCATTATTGGCTTGTCACCTCTGGGACCTCAGTTTAAATGCAGCTCAGATTAAATGTAAGGCTCTGTCTGCTGGCTGCAAGGGTCTTACGTCAAGTGAGTTTGGGCAATTTTAATCCAGTTCCTAGTAGGCATGGGCCTACAACACAGAATTGTCTTAATTCAGCATGAATTGGCAGCCTTACTCACGAGATGCCACAAAATGGCTGGCTGAGGCTGGGAAATTGAAAGAATGTCACATTGGTAGAGTAGGAGCTGAGGTAGATGGAGCTTTACTTTGGGCCTGGCTGCTCGATATCTGAATTGGGTTTACGATGCTGATGTTGGGTGCCTGAAATGAGAAGAGTTCCATTCCCTTCCCTTGATGATACACAAAAACATTTTTTTTTAAACCAGAATGAGATGGGTCGAACAATTTAATCTATGAAAAGCGATCCATTTATTCTACCAAATGAGATTGCATTTACTTCTGAACGCAACAAACAGCAGAAACTGCATTTATTGCAAATATCAAACAGACACTAAAATCTCATCTAACATACCCGTCAAACAGCTTAATACTTTCTTCTGGGCACAAAATCCTGCCCAGTCACAACCGATCCCATCAAAGGGGTTTTGTATTGTTGCAAAAATGTAAAAGCAAAGTATCTAAAACTAGTGGAACATCAGTGGGCTGCAGGATCTACACCAACTGCCTGCAGCAACTGGCCAGGAACATTTCAAGATCAATAGATTACTTTGAAAGATGAGAAATGGCCTTAGAGAACCAATTGATCTGGGTAGAACTGAGCATGTCCCAGCTATTCTACCTCTTTGAACAAGGATCTGACCCATTTTCTACATCTTATAATTCTGGTAGGTTTTACAAGTTTTTTTAAACGGCACCTTCTGATATTTCACAAGGCATGTTCTCAGTTGATCCTCACACTGTAATGCAAGCTCTTTAAAGCACAAATGTAAATATTTTCACTTAATCTGTAGTTTTTTTCCTCGCTAATCTTTTAGCATGGTTTTGTTTACTGGCTCAAGTGTCTGCAAAGTTGTTTTCCGTAAAGTCCTTTGTTACTATATCGTCGGTCATGAATTAAATAAGAACTTGTATCTCCACAGGTGGTGTGTTTAGACTAGGTTACAGTTAGTTTAAATTCAGTGCATGAGGAAACAGCAAAAAAAAAATCAGTTTAAAGTGGACTGGATCGGCACTAATAATTCACCAACTAATTGGAAAGCAAAGGTTAACATGGAGTGGACAAAAGCAATTGGTGGACATTTGAGCCAAACTTGATTTTTCACCAGATTTAGTGGGAGGCAGAGAATCAACCTCCACATCACTTACCAATAGGAGGACTTGTAGTTTTTCTCTGCTACTGTCACGACTGAATTAAATAATCTGTCTGAAGGTCTTTGTACCTAGCACAAGACAAAACACCCAGTTAAATAACCTGTCTGAAGGTCTTTGTACTGAGCACAGGACAAAATACCCAGTTAAATAAAAACAGAAAATGCTGGAAACACTCAGCAGATCACAGGTAGCATCTGTGGAGCGTGAAACAGAAACCTTTCATCAGAACTGGAAGAAGTTCGAGGTGCACCGGTTTTTAAGCAATTGTAGAGGCTGGGAAAAGGACGAGAGGGGAGGAAAGAACTTCTTCCAGTTCGGACGAAAAATCATAGACCTGAAACGTTAACTCTGTTTCTCGCACCACAGATGCTGCCTGACCTGTTCAGTGGTTCCAGCATTTTCAGTTTTTATTTTAGATTTCCAGCATTCGCAGTATTTTGCTTTTGATCCAGTTAAATAATCCATTGAAAGATCTTTGTACTTAGCAAATAACAAAACCTCCAGTTAAGCATCTTAGTTATATCAGAATTTCTTTTTGTTAAGTGCCAAAGTCTGTCCTGTTATCATGGGGCAAATGAAAGGAACACCCCAGTATAAAGTGTGGGCTCCTACAACCTATGTGCTGCCCCACTGCAAAATGTGTGATTTATTTGTTATTTGACCTATCTTATTTAAAAAAATCATCTTAAAGTTTCCAAATCATGTGTGGTGTTGTCCTAGTTCCTCATGTTCCTTATTGCAGAACTGTCCATGATCTCCACGTAGCACTTCTCAACTTTGGAGAAAATGTGATCAATAACTTTTTCCCATGCTAAAGATTCAATTTTTGTAAGAACAAAAGTTGTTCAACTTCTATCTGCAGCAAACTGATCATTAATGTTATGTATTTAACCCTTGGCAACCTGTATCACATCACCACCAGAGGGCCTACCTGTTGGAGTCCCAAGGGATCCCAGCATCCCTTGGAAGCATGGTATATAGCAGGCCACCCACGCGGCACCTGCACTCTGGAGTCTAATTAAAGGAGCTAAGGTCACACTTACTCATTGTTTACAGTACTCAGTTTCATCCTTTATTATGAGCGTAATAATTGGCGACGAGGTAACGAACAACCATGCGAAAATGCAAAGAACAGTTGGTATCCAGGGGAAGTTCTCAGAAGGGGATGATTGGGAGGCCTTCGCGGAGTGACTCGACCAATTCTTCGTGGCCAATGAGTTGGAGGGGGATGAGAACGCTGCCAAACGAAGGGCGATCCTCCTTACCGTCTGTGGGGCAACAACCTATGGCCTCGTGAAGAATCTTCTAGCTCCGGTAAAACCAACAACCAAATCCTATGAAGAATTGTGTACGCTGGTCCGGGAGCACCTAAATCCTAAGGAAAGCGTTTTGATGGCAAGGTACCGGTTCTACAGTTGGAGGGCCAGGAAGTGGCGAGCTACGTCGCCGAACTAAGGCGCCTTGCAGGACATTGCGAATTTGATGGATGCCTTGAACAAATGCTGAGACACATTTTTGTGCTTGGCATTGGCAATGAGGTAATTCTTCGCAAACTATTGACTGTTGAAACACCAAATCTGAACAAAGCCATAACAATAGCCCAGGCATTTATGTCCACCAGCAATAACACCAAACAAATTTTGCAGCATAGAGGGGTTTCGGCAAGTGCTGTACACAAAGTAACGTCGTTTTGGCGCAGAAATATACATGGCAGAACGTACATGCCGGCTGCTGCACGACCTCAGATGATTCAGAGTCCACCATCAATCGTTAATGCGAGGCAGTTAACACCTTGTTGGTGTTGTGGAGGTGATCATCGGCCCCAGCAACGCCGCTTTAAGCACTATGCGTGCGATGACTGCAGAACAATGGACACCTCCAGTGAATGTGCAGGCGAGCTGCAAACCCTGCAAACCACCACGTTGCAGAAGAAGATCGATCCACGGTGGACCAGGCTGAACTAGAGACTCGAACCGAGGAGGCAGAAGTGTACAGGGTACACACCTTCACGAAATGTCCACCAATAATGTTAAAAGTTGAACTGAACGGAATTCCAGTATCCATGGAACTGGACACGATGCGAGTCAATCCATAATGAGCAAAAAGGCTTTCGACAGGCTGTGGTGCAACAAGGCACACAGGCCCAAGCTCAGCCCCATTCATACCAAGCTAAGAACTTACACCAAAGAACTGCGCAGAAGTCAAAGTCTCTGATGATTGAGCGGTGCACGAACCACTATGGATCGTGCCAGGGCGGCCCCACACTGTTCGGCCGCTCATATCGCTATTCTCAGAGAGCAAAGGGATTAACACCAATGCCTCTGCCCGCATCATAGAACCAGAGAAAATAGATGCAGGAGTAGGCCATTCGGCCCCTTGAGCCTGCACCGCCATTCAACAAGATCATGGCTGATCACCCACCCTAGCACCTCCCCCCACGCCCCCTCCACACCCCCCCAGCCGCAAGGACCACATCCAACTCCCTCCCGAACACATCCAATGAATTGGCATCAACAACTCTCCGCGGCAGGGAACCCCACAGGCCAACAACTCCCCGAGTGAAAAGATGGGCACTCATGCTGTCGGCATACAACTATGTAATCTGCCACAGACCGGGCACAGAGAACTGCACCGATGCTCTCAGTCGGATACCATTGCCCATCACTGGTGTGGAAATGGCACAGCCTGCAGACTTGCTCATGGTGATGGATGCATTCGAAAACGAAAAGTCACCCGTTACAGCCCGCCAGATCAGGACCCGGACCAGCCAGGATCCTGTACTGTCCCTGGTAAAAAAAAACTGCGTCCTCCATGGGAGCTGGTCCAGCGTCAATGCAGGAAGAGATGAAGCCGTTCCATAGGTGCAAAGACGAAATGTCCTTACAGGTGGACTGTCTTTTGTGGGGTAATCGTGTGGTCTTGCCCAAGAAAGGCAGAGAATTGTTCATACATGACCTACACAGCACCCACCTAGGCATTGTAATGATGAAAGCCATAGCCAGATCCCATGTGTGGTGGCCCGGCATCGACTCAGATTTAGAGTCATGCGTGCGCCAGTGCAACACTTACTCTCAATTGAGCAATGCACCCAGAGAGGCACCGCTTAGTTTGTGGTCGTGGCCCTCCAAACTGTGGTCTAGGATCCACGTTGACTATGCGGGCCCATTTCTAGGCAAAATGTTCTTGGTTGTTGTGGATGCTTATTCAAAATGGATTGAATGTGTAATAATGTCTGTAAGCACGTCCACCGTCACCATCGAAAGCCTACGAGCCATGTTTGCCACACACGGCCTGCCTGATGTCCTAGTCAACGACAATGGGTCATGTTTCACCAGTGCTGAACTCAAGGAATTCATGACCCGCAATGGGATCAAGCACGTCACATCTGCCCCGTTCAAGCCCGCATCCAAAGGCCAGGCAGAACGGGCAGTTCAGGCCATCAAGCAAAGCTTGAAACGCATGTCGGAAGGCTCCTGCAGACCCGACTGTCCCGAGTTCTGCTCAGCTACCGCACCTGACCCCACTCGCTCACCGGGGTTCCCCCAGCTGAGCTGCTCATGAAAAGAGTGCTCAAAACAAGGCTCTCTATTGTCCACCCTGATCTCCATGATCACGTCGAGGGCAGGCGGCACCAACAAAGCATGTACCATGATCGCGCAAATTTGTCACGCGATATTGAGGTCAATGATCCTGTGTCTGTACTCAATTATGGACATGGTCCCAAATGGCTCGCTGGCACGGTCATAGCCAAAGAAGGGAGTAGGGTGTTTCAGGTCAAATTGGCCAATGGACTAGCGTGCAGAAAGCATTTGGACCAAATCAAATTGCGGTTCACTAACAGCTACGAGCAACCCGAAGAGGACACCGCCAACTTCGACCCTCCAACACAAACACAAGTGGCAACCGACATCATGGTTGACCACGAAGCCGAACTCACCATCCCCAGCAGCCCGGCAAGGCCGGCTACCCAGCAGCCCAGTGAAGAACCAACCAACTCAGCCACACCTGCATTTGTACCGAGACAATCGACAAGGGAACGAAAAGCCCCAGATCGTCTCACCCTGTAAAAAAGTGTACTATTGACTTTACGAGGGAGTGATGTTATGTATGTAACCCTTGGCAACCTATATCACACCACCACCAGAGGGCCTACCTGTTGGCGTCCCAAGGAATCCCAGCATCCCTTGGGAGCATGGTATAGAAGCAGGCCACCCACACGGTACCTGCACTCTGGAGTCTAATTAAAGGAGCTAAGGTCACACTTACTCAATGCTTATGGTATTCAGTTTCATCCTTTATTATGAGCGTAATAATTAATGACCAGTTCTGATCAGCTGGATTTAAACATGGGACAGTATAACATTCTAACTCCAGAACAAGGATCCCAGGCAGCCCCGGGACTCCAACAGGTAGGCCCTCTGGTGGTGGTGTGATATAGGTTGCCAAGGGTTAAATACATAACATTACTCCCTCGTAAAGTCAATAGTACACTTATTTATAGGGTGAGATGATCTGGGGCTTTTAGCTCCCTTGTCGATCGTCTCGGTAATCAGTGTTCCTTTATCATACCAATGGAAAACCTAGTTAAAAGCATTTTTGCCTGTGAGAAAAAGTCAATTACGGTACAAACAAATGGTTTAAAACTTACTGTCTCATACACTGGTTGAGGAAGCTTCTGTTTTCGACACCACTCAAGTAGTACCATTTTGGGTGTGATTTGAAGTGGGTAATCACGCCTGGAGGAAACAACGCAACGTCGTCACTTTAGAAATATGAATGCTGCACAATTATTTTATTTTCATACTATGAAGACTTGTGTTGGGCCGACAAAAAAACACCCAAATATTTATTAAAACATTTGCTGGACAGGTCATTCTTTGAACATTCTATTAGACATGGTGCACAGCTTAAAGAAAGGACATCTGATACTGGGCTCACGAAACCGGTTTATGGATGCTTTGCAGTTATCCAAGACAACATGCTTACATTCTTTGGCAAACTAACGTAGCTACAGTTCTCGTTAAATGGTCTTTAAATCTGCCAACGGGCTCCTCCTGCCAGTTGGAAAACATGGAGAATGATGGAAAAATGGTTAGTGGACGATGGTCAGTGGCAGCAGTTACTTCTACATTCCACCAGCCATTTTCCTTTTTTTGTTTTGTATCAGGTTCATTCCAGCTTTTCCTTCACAGAACACAAATACTAGCATTAATTTCTGAAACTCTTAGTTTGGGGAGAACACAATGCAAGCTGTATTCCAGTGATGATTTATGTGCAGTAGGACAGAATGCCATTACTACCCACTCTGGGCAGAGCAGGCAGTGGAAAAGATTCTCTACTGCCAGGACAGAGAAGAGCATTTCCCCATGTGTATATAATTCACGTAAAATTCCCATCTTCACAGCTTGTTAAATTTGAACCTTTGACTCAGCCAGAAGCTACACGGCATATTCACATAGGTGGTGCCTCAGTAAAGAAACACAATTCTGTGTCCAGATTCAAGAAAATATCTTTAATTTAACTGACGGAACTTTGCTTCAGTCTGAGGCTTCAGTATTATTTTTGAGCCACATTGGTGGTTGGAGCAGTTCACGGACACTTCTGGACGAGACCCAAGTCTTTCCCGCAGTAGATTCTGGATAGTGATCGGGAAATGAACCCTAGATGATTTTCCTCTCTCCCAATCCATAAGCACTGAACCTAAAGATGCCTCAGCTGAGATCCAGTAAGTCAGTAAGCTGGGGGGGTGGGTGGGGGTGTCAAACCTGGTATCTTCCTGTTCCGTATGTTCATCTACCCACTGGACAACCTTACTGAGCCACTGGGAGAGGCCCGTCAACTTGAATTTTATCCACTCTAACCTAATATAAACATCATTATCCTACTATCCGTCTGAGAAAATTAGCTTTGAAACCCATTTTCTTACCCATATCCTATTTCCTCCTGACTCACTCTGTCCACTTTGGAAGAAAGTGGTAAAAACAGACCTCAAAAATTCTATTTTTTAAAAGCCATTTAAAGGGCAGATCATAGGCCGACATGGTCATGTCAAGGCAGGAAGTGTTGCTAATCAACAGCTAAATGTCTTGGCGGTCTATTGGACTGACTGAGTAAATCTATCTTCGGTTTAACATTTTGAAAAGTAAACCTGAAGACAAAGTGCATCAAGTTAATGGGCACAGTCAAAATCGAAATAAACCTGATAAATTAATATTGAAATACCGGGAGAATCTAATTACATTTAAGGCTTCAAATCTGCTATCAACGTTTTCCTATTGGTCTTTGAAAAATGATCAACTACCAGTTTAGAACAGCTTGTTCGGGGACATTACAGTGACTCAGGTGAGGGGCAATGTTCCCGTTGAGCTGCACAGCTGTCTGAAGGTCCTGTACAGGACGCTCACCGGCTTTTACATGGAAGAAAACGCGCATGCGCAAAAGTCTGCATGAGCCGCGCAGCCAGTTAAAGGGCCTGTGCAGGGAAACAAAAAAATAGAGGGAACATTGATGAGGGGTTTTCAAAATGCCACTAAAAAAAAAAGCACCGGTTCTACAGAATTCCCCATCATTCGACTGACTCCATATATTTGATGTATGATTAAAAATGGACTTTCATCAGAAAGCCCTGATGGCATTCAGCAAAATAGTTTCACTTCTCCATGACACCCGATTTTATAATACAGTTTAATTTAAATCCAGTGAGCGGGCCTGCACGGGCCCTTTAAATTTGCTGCATGGCCGCACAGCACACGCGGTATCTCTTCCAGCGTCAACAGCTGGTGAGCGGACAGTGTGGGACCTCGCCACTGATAAGAGGGCACATTGGCGGGAGGGTCAAACTACACCATTTAAGCTTATAAATAAAATTACATATTGAAATTTGATACCCATTCTGAAAGTCAATGGGCTGGACTTTCCCCTGATGATAGCTGCAACATCGCCCGTTTTTTGGGCCCTAGCGATCTAAGTGGAAAGTCCAGCCCAATGCGCAGGGCACCCCAAAAATGTAATATCCTATTCTAATAATTGTAAATGCATTGCAGCCTTACTTGTTGAACCTGACTGCCATTTGTACAGCATCAGTAGATCCGTTATCCCCAGGTTGCTGTTCGGATTTCTCTTGAGTTCTTGCATTCAGCATGTCCCTCTTTGTTTCCAAGCAAGCCATAACTTCTTTATAATATTCAATCATTTCAAAAGCCTCACTGTGTATAGGAAGAATGCAGCCATGGTTACCAAATGGGCTTTAATGTTAGTCACAAAAACCCATTGCATTTTAACAGATTACAAATCCAATGCTTAGCAAATTTTGCTTTTTTGTACCAATATGCTATGAGGGGGCAGGAAGGAATTACATTTAAACCAATACGCTTTATGGTTTGACATGCTTCCTGTGCGATCACCTCAAATTATTCTTATAGTGACAGGGTTGTTTCCACCAGTGATTCACTCCAGTGTTAAGATTGTCTCAGTGGCAACACTCTGGCCTTTGAGTCAGAAGCTTGTGGGTTCAAGCCCTACTCCAGGACTTGAGCACATAATCTAGACTGACACTGGAGTGCAGTAATGAGGGAGTGCTGCACTGTCAGAGGTGCCATTTTTCAGATGAGACATAAAAGCAAAGTCCCGTCTGCCTTCTTAGGTTGCCATAAATGATCCCATGGCTCTGTTTGCAGAGGAGCAAGGGTGTTCTCCCGGTGTCCTGGCCAACACTTTTCCTTCAACCTTCATCACTAAAAATAGACTATCTGGTCATTTATCTCACTGCTGTACGTGGGACTTTGCTGTGTGCAAATTGGTTGTTGCATTTGCCTATATAACAACAGTGACTAGATTTCAAAAGCATTGGCTGTGAGGAACTTTGGGACGTACTGAGAATGTGTAAAGCACTATGTAAATGTAAGTTTTTTCTTTTAGATAGTGGAAAATGCTCCCTTCAGACCCAACCCACGTTAGAAAGAAAGACCTCCAGATATCTCAAAGCGCTTTACAGCCAATGAAGTACTTTTGGAGTGTAGTCACTGTTGTAATGAGGGAAACGCATCAGCCAATTTGCACACAGCAAGCTCCCGTAAAGAACAATGTGATAATGACCAGATAAACTGTTTTTGTTATGTTGATTGAGTGATAAATATTGGCTAGGACACCGGGGATAACTCCCCTGCTCTTCTTCACAATAGTGCCATGGGATCTTTTAGTTCCACCTGAGGGAGCAGACGGGGCCTCGGTTTAACGTCTCATCTGAAAGATGGCACCTCCAACAGTGCAGCGCTCCCTCAGCACTGCACTGGAGTGTCAGCCTAGATTTGTGCGCTCAAGTCCCTGGAGTAGAGATGGAAGGACAAAAATCCATTGCTGTTCTGCTGAGTGCTTTAACCCAAATGGACATAGAGTGGGAATATTTCCCTACTTGCACTCTCAGCAGGGAGACTTGCCTTCCTGTATTGGAAATTCGGACATGCACAGCCCACTTTCTGTCCGTTAAAATTAACGGACGGAACATTTTGGGCAGTGCACGCCTGAACTTGTGATGCCTCCTACTGGCAGAGAGGACATCCTATCGGCAGCACAAGCTCCGAAAATTCACAGAAACATCGAATAGTACAGCACAGGAGGAGGCCATTCGGCCCATCGAGTCTGCGCCGGCTCTTTAGAAGAGCAATCCAGTTAGTCCCACTCTCACGCTCTTTCCCCATATCCCTGCAATCTTTTCCAATTCACTTTTGAAGGCTACAATTGAATCTGTACCCAATACCCTCAGGCAGTGCATTCCAAATCCTAACCACTCATTGCATTTATACATTTTCCCTCATGTTGCCTCTGGTTCTTTGGCCAGCCACCTTAAATCTGTGCCCTCTGGTTATCGATCCTTCAGCCATTGGAAACAGTTTCTCTTTGTTTACTCTATCCAAAGCCTTCATGATTTTAAACACCTCTATCAAATCTCCGCTCGGCCTTCTCTGTTCCAAGGGGACAGAACAACCCCAGCTTTTCCAGTCTATCCAAGTAACTGTATTCCCTCATCACTGGAGCCATAATCTAGTAAATCTCTTCTGTACCCTCTCCAAAGCCTTCACGTCCTTCCTGAAGTGTGATGTCCAGAATTGGACACAATACTCCAGCTGCGGCCGAAATAGTTTTTTTTTTAAATGTAGGTTTAAAAAATGTAGGTAATTTCCTGGCTTTTGTATTCTACACCTCTATTTATAAAGCCTGGGATCCCATATGTTTTATTGACTGCTTTGTTAACCTGTCCTGTCACCTTCAGAGATTTGTGCACATCCACCTCCAGGTCTCTGTTCTTGCACCCCCTTTAAAACACTACCATTTAGTGTGTATGGTCTCTCCTCATTCTTCCTACCTAAATGTATCACCTCACACATCTCCGCGTTGAATTTCATCTGCTATTTGTCCGCCCATTCCACCAGCCTGTCTATGTCCTCTTGAAGTCTATTACTATCTTCCTCACTGTTTACTACACTTCCAAGTTTCAACTCATCTGCAAATTTTGAAATTGTGCCCAAGTCCAAGTCTTAATGTACATCAAAAACAACAGTGGTCCTAGTACTGAACCTTGGGGAACATCACTGTTTACCTCCCTCCTGTCCGAAAAACAGCCACACCATAACTCTCGGTTTTCTATCCCGTAGCCAATTTTGTGGCTATGCTGCGACTGCCCCTTTTATCCCATGGGTTTCAATTTTGCGAAGAAGCCTAACATGTGGTACTTTATTAAACGCCTTATGAAAGTCCATATACACATCCACTGCACTGCCCTCATCCACCCTCTCTGTTACCTCATCAAAAAGTCAATCAAGTTAGTCAAACATGATTTGCCCATAACAAATCCGCTCTGGCTCTCCTTTATTAGTTCATGCATGTCCAGGTGGCTATTAATTTTCTCCCGGATTATTGGCCCCAAGTTTCCACATGATTTGCTCCTGATTTTTAGGAGCAACTGGAGTAGAACGGAGTATCTTAAAAATCGGAATTCTCCACATTTAGTTTGCTCCAGTTCTAGTCAGGTAGAACAGTTTCACTTTGGAACAGAATTTTTTTTCAAAAGGGGGCATGTCCGGCCACTTACGCCTGATTTCAAAGTTTCGTGAGTGAAAACTTACTCCAAACTAACTTAGAATGGAGTAAGTGAAGATTTTTGTACGCTCGAAAAAACCTTGTCTACACTTTAGAAAATCAGGCGTAGGTTACAAATTAGGCATAGGGAACGAGGTGGGGGGGGGAGGGGGGGGGAAGGGAAGTCATTAAATTCTACAATCAATCCTTAGTTATACTTATACAAATATTATACAAATAAATCCAACCTGAATAAAAATTTATAAGCAAAGAAAAGATTAAATAAACCATGTTCCTACCTGGGTGAAAGTGCTTCAGGCAGGCCTTTCATGTTGGAGACAGGCAGGGGTCTGGCGTCAGTGTCTCGACGGCAGCGGCAGCAAGCTTCGAGCTGAGCTTGCAGTGCTTGAGGCAGGCCTTCATTCTCTTCGTGGCTGGCCGCGAAGAAGCAGATCGGACGGACCCGAGGCCATTCGGCCATGAGATATCAGCGGTGTCAGTGGCTGGCCGGCAGCCGAAGAATCAGCAGCAGACCGATGAGGCCATTCGGCCATGAGATAGCAGCGGCGTCAGTGGCTGGCCGGCAGCCGAAGATACAGCAGCAGCCTTCGAGCTGTGAGGGGGACTGAGGCCATTTGGACAGGGAGAGGCAGCCACATCGACAGTTTTATATTTAAATTTGCAGAATGGGTGCTGGATTGTCAACACCACGTATTATTGCAAAGTTGAATTGGCACTCTTATTTCTCCAATCACACAGTCCTTAATTTGCATGCACCAATGCAGCACCGGTTCTGCAAGTTTAGCAGTGAAAAGCTGAACTCACTGATTTCAGCAGGTGATTTATTCAGCAGTGCTGCTAAAAGCACTCCCTCACACACAGAAATATCAAAAAAAATTAAATTACAAGCCTTTGCAGGGGTCCAAGAAACAAATCTTCACTTTTTCTGCAGTATTTTAAAAAATGGCTGAGTGTCAATGTTTGTGAGACTGCGCGCACGCTCCAACGCGCACGCGCAGGGTTGCCGGCACCACGAAGGCCAATTTAAATTGTACCCGCCCCCTGCTGCTTAGAAAATCGGCGCGAGTGTTAGGCTCCGCCCCCTGCTGCGCCGCGCCAAGCAGACATCGCGCTCCAATATCGGACTTTTTTTTAGGCGCAGTTTTCGGCACGAAAAACAGGCGCCCAGCTCGGAGGTGCGCCGTTTTCACCGCGGGACGAAACTTGGGGCCATTGTTTCTAAAATCTTCTCCACCACCAACATTAAACTGACTGACCTGTAATTGCCAGGTTTATCTTTCTTTTTCTGAACAAGGATGAAACATTTGCATTGGTGCCAGCCCTGTATCGAAGGAGGATTGGAAGATTGTGGCCAACACCCCCCAATTTCTGCCCTCATTTCCCTCAGTAATCTAAGATGCATCCCATCCAGACTGAGTGATTTATCCACTTTAATTACCACCAGCCTTTTCAGTACCTTCTCTATCTATTTTTTAATCTCATCCAGTATCTCAGCAACCTGGCTGTTTACAACCTCAGTTGTAACAAAGCACTATGAGAAACTATCAGAAAAAACCCAATCGGCATCGATCTCAGCACCGGCTTCGGACATGATTCGGACACCCAACCCAGTCGACCTTGCAAAGACCACCTCACTAGCATCTGGGGACTTGTGCCAAAATTGGGAGATGCCCCACAGACTAATCAAGTAACAGCCTGACATAGTCAAACTCACAGAATCATACCTTTTAGCCAATGTCCCAGAATCATCCATCACCATCCTTGGGTAAGTCCTGTCCCACTTGCAGGACAGACCCACCAGGGTGGCGGCACATTGTTATACAGTCGGGAGTATGTGGCCCTGGGAGCCCTCAACATTGACTTCAGACCCCATGAAGACTCATGGTTTCAGGTCCAGCATGGTCAAGGAAACCTCCTGCTGATTACCACCTACCGCCCTCCCTCAGCTGATGAATCAGTACTCCTCCATGTTGAACACCACTTGGAAGAAGCACTGAGGGTAGCAAGGACACAGAATGTACTCTGGGTGGGGGACTTCAATGTCCATCACCAACAGTGGCTCGGTAGCACCACTACTGACGGAGCTGGCCGATTCCTGAAGGACATCGCTGCCAAACTGAGCCTGCGCTGGGTGGTGAGAGAACCAACACAAGGCAAAAACCTACTTGACCTCATCTTCACCAATCTACCTGTCGCAGATGCAACTGTCCATGACTGCATTGGTAGCAATGACCGCACAGTCCTTGTGGAGACAAAGTCCTGTCTTCACAATGAGGACACCCTTCTTCGTGTTGTGTGGCACTACCACAGTGCTAAATGGGATAGATTCAGATCAGATCTGGCAGCTCAAAACTGGGCATCCATGAGGCGCTGTGGGCCATCATCAGCAGCAGAATTGTATTCCACCACAATCTGTAACCTCATGGCTCGACATATCCCTCACTCTACCATTACCATCAAGCCAGGCGACCAACCCTGGTTCAATGAGGAGTGCAGAAGCATCAAGCATACCTAAAAATGAGGTGTCAACCTGGGGAAGCTGCAACACAGGACTACATGCATGCTAAACAGTGGAAGCAGCATGCTATAGACAGAGCTGAGCGATCCCACAATCAATGGATCAGATCAAAGCTCTGCAGTCCTGCCACATCCAGTCGTGAATGAACCATTAAACTAACGGGAGGAGGAGGCTCCATTAACATCCCCATCCTCAATGAGTCGAAGCCCAGCATACAAGAGCAAAAGACAAGGCTGAAGTATATGCAACTATCTTCAGCCAGAAGTGCCTTATGGATGATCCATATCGGCTTCCTCCTGAGATCCCCACCATCACAGAAGCCAGTCTTCAGCCAATTCCATTCACTCCACGTGATACCAAGAAATGGTTGAGCGTACTGGATACAGCAAAGTCTATGGGCCCCGACAATATTCCAGCTGTCATGCTAAAGACGTGTGTTCCAGAACTAGCCGCACCTCTAGCCAAGCTGTTCCAGTACAGCTACAACACTGCCATCTATTCGACAATGTGAAAAACTGCCCAGGTATGTCCTGTCCACAAAAAGCACAAATCCAATCTAGCCAACTACCGCTCCATCAGTCTACTCTCAATCATCAGCAAAGTGATATAAGGTGTCGTCAGCAGTGCTATCAAGCGGCACTTGCCAATAACCTGCTCACTGATGCTCAGATTGGGTTCCACAGGATCACTCAGCTCCGGACCTCAGTACAGCCTTGGTTCAAACATGGACAAAAGAACTGAATTGCATAGGGGTGAGGTGAGAGTGACTGACCTTGACTTCAAGGCAGCATTTGACCAAGTGTGGCCTAGTAAAACTGAAGTCAATGGGAATCAGGGGGAAAACTCTCCACTGGCTGGAGTCATACCTAGCACAAAGGAAGATGGCTGTGGTGATTAGAAGTCAATCATCTCAGCCCTAGGACATCGCTGCAGGAGTTCCTCAGGGCAGTGTCCTAGGCCAATCATCTTTAGCTGCTTCATCAATGACCTTCCCTCCATCATAAGGTCAGAAGTAGGAATGTTCACTGAAGGTTGCAGTGTTCAGTTCCATTCGCAACTCCTCAGCAGTCTGTGCCCGCATACAGCAACACCTGGATGACATTCAGGCTTGGGCTGATAAGTGGCAAGCACCATTCACACCACACAAGTGGGGGGCAGTGACTACCTTCAAGAAGCAAGAGTCTAACCACCTCCCCTTGACATTCAATGACATTAGCATCGCTGAATCCCCCACCATCAATATACTGAGGGTCACCATTGACCAGAAACTTAACTGGACCAACCATATAAACACTGTGGCAACAAGAGCGGGTCAGAGGCTAGGTATTCTGCGACAAGTGTCTCACCTCCTGACTCCCCAAAGCCTTTCCACCATTTACAAGGCACAAGTCAGGATGCGATGCTCACCACTTGCCTGGATGAGTGCAGCTGCAACAACACTCAAGCAGCTCAACAGCATCCAGGACAAAGCAGCCCGCTTAATTGGCACCCCATCCACGACCGTAAACATTCACTCCCCCCACCACCGGCGCACCGTGGCTGCAGTGCGTACCATCTACAAGATGCACTGCAGCAACTCGCCAAAGCTCCATTGGCAGCACCTCCCAGACTTGCGACCTCTAGCACCTAGAAGGACAAGAGCAGCAGGCGCATGGGAACACCACCACCTGCAAATTCTCTTCCAAGTTACACACCACACCAAATTCCAGAGCTTGGAGCCTTAATAGTGCAGAACTTAAGTGCAACAACAACAACGTGTATTTATATAGCACCTTTAACGTAGTGAAACGTCCCAAGGCACTTCACAGGTGTATTATGCGATAGAAATTACCGCAGGTGACCAAAAACTTAGTCGAAGATTTATGTTTTAAGGAGTGTCTTGAAGGAGGAAAGAGAGGCGGAGAGCTTTAGGCAGGGAGTTCCAGAGCTTAGGGCCTGGGCAACAGAAGGCATGGCCACCAATGGTTGAGCGATTACAATCAGGGTTGCTCAAGGCGGCAGGATTAGAGGAACAGAGACATCTCGCTGGGGGGCGGGGTGGGTTGGGTTGTGGGGCCGGAGGGGATTACAGAGATAGGGAGGGGCAAGGTCATGGAGGGATTTGAAAAGAAGGATGAGAATTTTGAAATCGAGGCATTGCTTAACCGGGCAGCCAAGTTTTGGATCTCCTCTCGTTTACGTAGGATAGAATGTGGGAGGCCAGCCAGAAGTGTGTTGAAATAGTCAAGTTTTATGTGGTCAAAAGTTCATTTCAGGGTCAAATATGACACCAAGGGGAACAATTTGGTTTAGCCTCAGACAAGAGTTGGGGAGAGGGATGGAGCCAGTGTCTAAGGAACAGAATTTGTGGTGGGGACCGAAAACAATGGCTTCAGTCTTCCCAACATTTAATTAGAGAAAAATTTTGCTCATCCAGAACTGGCTGCCGGACAAGCAGTCTGACAATTTAGAGATCGTGGAGGAGTTGAGAGAAGTGGTATTGAGGTAGAGCTGGGTGTCATCAGCATTCATGTGGAAACTGACAGTGTTTCCGGATGATGTCGCCCAGTGGCAACATATAGATGAGAGTACTAATGGGGCAGAAAATAAAAGTCTGCAGGCGACTTTAATCTACATATAGATTGGGCTAACCAAACTGGTAGCAATGCGGTGGAGGAGGATTTCCTGGCCTGTATTAGGGATGGTTTTCTAGACCAATATGTCGAGGAACCAACTAGAGGGCTGGCCATCCTAGACTGGGTGATGTGTAATGAGAAAGGACTAATTAGTAATCTTGTTGTGCGAGGCCCCTTGGGGAAGAGTGACCATAATATGGAGAATTACATAGTTAATTCAGAGACTAGGGTCCTGAACTTAGGGAAAGATAACTTCGACGGTATGAGACGTGAATTGGCTAGAATAGACTGGCAAATGATACTTAAAGGGTTGACGGTGGATAGGCAATGGCAAACATTTAAAGATCACATGGATGAACTTCAACAATTGTACATCCCTGTGTGGAGTAAAAATAAAACGGGGAAGGTGGCTCAACCGTGGCTAGCAAGGGAAATTAAAGATAGTGTTAAATCCAAGGAAGAGGCATATAAATTGGCCAGAAAAAGCAGCAAGCCTGACAGACTGGGAGAAATTTAGAATTCAGCAGAGGAGGACAAAGTGTTTAATTAGGAGGGGGAAAATAGAGTATGAAAGGAAGCTTGCTGGGAACATAAAAACTGACTGCAAAAGCTTCTATAGATATGTGAAGAGGAAAAGATTAGTGAAGACAAACATAGGCCCTTTGCAGTCAGATTCAGGTGAATTTATAATGGGGAACAAAGAAATGGCAGACCAGTTGAACAAATACTTTGGTTCTGTCTTCATGAAGAAAGACACAAATAACCTTCCGGAAATACAAGGGGACTGAGGGTCTAGTGAGAAGGAGGAACTGAAGGAAATCCTTATTAGGCGGGAAATTGTGTTAGGGAAATTGATGGGATTGAAGGCCGATAAATCCCCGGAGCCTGATAGTCTGCATCCCAGAGTACTTTAGGAAGTGGCCCTAGAAATAGTGAATGCATTGGTCATCATTTTCTAGCAGTCTATCAACTCTGGATCAGTTCCTATGGACTGGAGGGTAGCTAATGTAACACCATTTTTTAAAAAAGGAGGGAGAGAAAATGGGTAATTATAGACCGGTTAGCCTGACATCAGTAGTGGGGAAAATGTTGGAATCAATTATTAAAGATGAAATAGCAGCGCATTTGGAAAGCAGTGACAGGATCGGTCCAAGTCAGCATGGATTTATGAAAGGAAAATCATGCTTGACAAATCTTCTAGAATTTTTTGAGGATGTAACTAGTAGAGTGGGGACAAGGGACAACCAGTGGATGTGATGTATTTGGATTTTCAAAAGGCTTTTGACAAGGTCCCACACAAGAGATTGGTGTGCAAAATCAAAGCACATGGTATTGGGGGTAATGTACTGACGTGGATAGAGAACTGGTTGGCAGACAGGAAGCAGAGAGTCGGGATTAATGGGTCCTTTTCAGAATGAAAGGCAGTGACTAGTGGGGTGCCGCAGGGTTCAGTGCTGGGACCCCAGCTATTTACAATATACATCAATGACTTGGATGAAGGAATTGAGTGTAATATTTCCAATTTTGCAGATGACGCTAAGCTGGGTGGCAGTGTGAGCTGAGAGGAGGATGCTAAGAGGCTGCAGGGTGACTTGGACAGGTTAGGTGAGTGGGCAAATGCATGGCGGATGCAGTATAATGTGGATAAATGTGAGGTTATCCACTTTGGAGGCAAAAACATGAAGGCAGAATATTATCTGAATGGGGGCGGATTAGGAAAAAGGGAAGTGCAATGATACCTGGGTGTCATGGTACATCAGTCATTGAATGTTGGCATGCAGGTACAGCAGGCGGTGAAGAAGGCAAATGGTATGTTGGCCTTCATAGCTAGGGGATTTAAGTATAGGAGCAGGGAGGTCTTACTGCAGTTGTACAGGGCCTTAGTGAGGCCTCACCTGGAATATTGTGTTCAGTTTTGGTCTCCTAAGCTGAGGAAGGACGTTCTTGCTATGGAGGGAGTGCAGCGAAGGTTCACCAGACCGATTCCCGGGATGGCGGGACTGTCATATGAGGAGAGACTGGGTCGACTGGGCCTGTATTCACTGGAGTTTAGAAGGATGAGAGGGGATCTCATAGAAACATATAAAATTCTGACGGTACTGGACAGGTTAGATGTAGGAAGAATGTTCCCGATGTTGGGGAAGTCCAGAACCAGGGGACACAGTCTAAGGATAAGGACTAAGCCATTTAGGACCGAGATGAGGAGAAACTTCTGCACTCAGAGAGTTGTTAACCTGTGGAATTCTCTACCGCAGGGAGTTGTTGATGCCAGTTCGTTGGATATATTCAAGAGGGAGTTAGATATGGCCCTCATGGCTAAGGGGATCAAGGAGTATGGAGAGAAAGCAGGAAAGGGGTACTGAGGGAATGATCAGCCATGATCTTATTGAATGGTGGTGCAGGCTCGAAGGGCCGAATGGCCTACTCCTGCACCTATTTTCTATGTTTCTACCATGCTGACTTGAAAATATATCACCGTTCCTTCATGCCGCTGGGTCAAAATCCTAGAACTCCCTCCTTAACAGCACTGTGGGAGTACCTTTACCACAAGGTCTGCAGCAGTTGTAGGCGGCTGACCATCACCTTCTCAAGGGCAGTTACGGATGGGCAATAAATGCTGGCCTCGCCAGCTACGCCCACATCCCGGAAAGAATAAAAAAATATATATCCCCATATCGTCCAAAAAATGTGAAATAATTCAGATCATATTGTTATGCAACATTGAGAAGTTTATTTATTGAAGTTCTTGGTCACTGGCAGTACGGTTGGAGAGTATTTTAGTATACGCAATAAACAGAATGGAAATTAAAAATTGAGCAAGTACAATTTGTTTTCTGTTGGTTTATTGATTCATGTCACTTCACGTGACAGAATTACAAGCTAGACTTCAGCAAAAATCAAAACATAACAGCCATAAGTAAGTGTTTTAGACATGTTCTCCAGGAACACCTCAAGGACTGGAGATTAAAACATGCACTTTTTCCTCATTTCAGATAGCGTCTCACATGTAAATAATGGAGTGTGCAATTGGACACCACAGGCAGAATACTTTTCTGCATTAAATAAAATTCACAGTAAATTTATGGCGTACAGTATTAAATAAATGGATTTCTATTGGTGGAGTTTTTAATTTTGTTCCTGTTACGCCAAAAAGACTATTGGAGTATATAATCAAAAATCTTGTGTGTGTATCTATTTCCTTCTGTCATGATTTCTGGGCATATTTTTAGTCAACATTTAACATTGAAACTATCTATCTAAACATTTCAAATGGAAAGCCTGTACATAAAGCCGGTTGCAATGTAGTTTCACGCTCTGTGCAGTCATGGTATTAAAGAGCAAGGGGTAGAATATTCGGTCGCGCCTCTGTTGTGGCGTTAACCCAGGTGGAGCGGTAATTTTAGCGCCGAGAAATTTGTCGGAATTGGATGAAGTGCTGAAGGGGGCACTAAATCAGTCATTAAACACTTGACCTGGGCGGGCAGGGCGGGGGGGGGGGGGGGGGCGGAGGGGAGGCGGGCTAATGAAAATACTGGTACTAAATTTTTCCGAATAATTCCGTATGTCCGATCTCTGATTCTGATCCCGGGAAAAGCAGACTCTTAAAGGCGCGGCAAGGTAAGTATGCGCATGCACAGCTCCACCTCCTCACTGACCTGAGAGCAGGAAAATGGAGGAGCAAGGAGGAAGGCAGAGAGCACACCGCTTCTCAGCCACGGCCCTTGAGGTTTTGTTGGAGGCTGTGGAGAGGCGCAACAATGTGCTACAGCCTGGAGGGGGACGAGGACCACCGCCAAGGGTATTCAGGAGGCTGTGGAGGGAGATGGCCCAGCACGTCCCTATCAGCGGCATGGTGGTCAGGGCAGCGACTCAAATTCGCAAGAAATACAATGACCCCGCAGTCGAGGCACAGTGCTCTCCCGGAAGATATATGCATCATGTCCGCTTCCAGGATAGCGAGCTTTGATTGCGAGGATGAGCTGTGTGTGGTCTAACACCAGCTGCACATTTAGGGAGTGGTATCGCTTTCTGTTTCTGAAGACCTCTGCATTCTGGAATGGTGCTCGAAAGGCCATGTGCGTGCAATCAATTTCTCTTTGAACCCTCGGGAAGCCCGCTATCCTGGCAAACCTACATGCGCACTCATCCTCTTTCTCCTTGGTCATCGGGAAGGTAATGAAGTCCATTCTGCATGTGTAGGGAATCTGTGTGACGTTGCGGATGCAGCGATGTGCTGTGAATTGTGAGATGCTGCATACGTCCCCTGGTGCAGCCTGGAAGGAGCCGGAGGCATAGAATGCGAGTGCCACCATGACCTTCACTGAGACGGGCAGCGCAGTCCTGGTGCCGATGTGAGGCTGCAGGTCTGTCTGCAGGAGATGGCATATCTCTGTAACTACCTCCTTTGGGAAGTGTAGCCTTCTGACACACTTCCCCTCAGACAGGTCCGGGTATGAGCGTTGCCGCCGGTAAAGCCGTGAGGTAAGGCCTCCTGCCCCGATGTCTAGGGGCCCTCCTCCTTCGGTTGCCGACATGGCCAACAACGTTTCTCTCATCACAACGTCTTGCTAGAGCATGTAGAATGCGACACTGATGAATTAGTGGTGCCCCCATTAAAGTTTTCGTAATGACTTTTTCTCAAGCTGAACTGTTATGTCTGTCTGCCGCTGCAAACTCGGAGGCTCAAGCACCGTGCTGTGTGTAAATGTTGCACTGACTGTGACCTCTGAGGGGAGCGTTTCCCCATCCCTTTAAGTAGCCACCAATTAACGACTGTGGAAGGTTGTAACGACTGTTTTTTCAGATGTGACTAGTGGCGGACACTAAATGAGGCGGCCACACCGAATTTAGTGATTGGGTTGCAAGCGTGGGCGTTGCACCAGGATTACATCATGATCGGAATGATAGTCAGCAGCCGGGCGGCTACTGGTTTGTGCCCCCGGTGAACCTCTAATGAATCTTCCGTTGGGGCACTAAAATCTGTGCTCCCGGTCGGTAACCTCTTACGCGCCCATTAACGCCCCCTCTGGCCGCTAACTGAGACGTTAGGCAACTGAAAATCCAAACCCACGTCTCTTCCAACTGTTTTGCCTTCCTCTGTGTTTTTGTAGACAGAGATAGGCAGATATCTATATAGATATTGATATCGCTATCTCTTTTAAAGGACCACTGTCTTTGTGGAAAAATACTAGACAAACCTTGTCCTTTTGAGGTTTAACCTTGTCTGATGATGTCATTCACCTTGTTATTTATCTATGGGATTTACCGGAGGAGTTGTTTCAGTTGCCTCTTTTTAAATTGATGTTAAAAATGACTCGGGGTTGCCCCAATGTCATTGACACAAAAATAAATGTGCACGTGGCCCTTTGTTTTAAGGAGGCACAGTTAATAAAAGGATTAAGACAAAGTCTGAATTCAACAGAGCCAAAGGAAACTCATAAAACTGGAACCCAACGTTTCCGTATGTGTCTATTGCACACTCTGTTCCCCGTGGTTCCCACCGTGTCTTGTTTGACTACAAACACACGATACCAGAATGTCAATCACAATTAAACACGCTTCTGCATCGCTGCATTCTCACAAAACATAAAGACTGGGCTTGTTTAAAGGTTCTTAGCAATTATATCATAAAGCCTTAATTCTTCATCCAGAGAGTGGTGAACCTGTGGAATTCTCTACCACAGAAAGTAGTTGAGGCCAATTCACTAAATATATTCAAAAGGGAGTTAGATGAAGTCCTTATTACTCGGGGGATCAAGGGGTATGGCGTGAAAACAGGAAGGGGGTACTGAAGTTTCATGTTCAGCCATGAACTCATTGAATGGTGGTGCAGGCTAGAAGGGCTGAATGGCCTGCTCCTGCACCTATTTTCTATGTTTCTATGTTTCAAATAAAACTGGCTGAGTAAAACAACTCTGATAATTTGAACATGAGAAATCACTTGTAATAATTAAATCTAAATATGATTTTAAAAAGCCAGTACTTTTCTTATTATTCTGAAATCAGATGAAGGTAATGGAATTATAAACAGGGCAACATGAAATCTGTACCGGCAAACAGGAGGATTGCTTTCCCACCCCACATAAAACCAACCTAGATTGCAATTCTCCATCTGTGCCATTAGGTGGCAACCTTAGTTCATTAATGTAGAAAACAGCAGCAGACAATAATAACAATTTATATTTATATAGCGCCATTAACATAGTAAAATGTCCCAAGGCACTTCGCAGGAGTGTTATAAGACAAAACAAATAAATTTGCCACATAAGGAGATATTACTGCAGATGACCAAAAGCTTGGTCAAAAAGGTAGATTTTAAGGAGTGTCTTAAAGGAGGAAAGAGAGGTAGATAGGCGGAGAGGTTTAGGGAGGGAGTTCCAGAGCTTATGGCTCAGGCAGGGGAAGGCACGGCCATCAATGGTTGAGCGATTATAATCAGGGATGCTCAAGAGGGCAGAATTTGAGGAGCTCAGACATCTCGGGGGTGTGGGGGCGGGGGGGTTGTTTATGAGGCTGAAGGAGATTACAGAGATAGGGAGGGGCGAGACCACGGAGGGATTTGTAAACAAGGATGAGGATTTTGAAATCGAGGCGTTGCTTAACCGGGAGCCAATGTAGGTCAGCGAGCACAGGGATGATGGGTGAGTGGGACTTAGTGCGAGTTAGGATATGGGCAGCCGAGTTTTGGATCACCTCAAGTTTATGTAGGGTAGAATGTGGGAGGCCAGCCAGGAGTGTTTTCAACTTTTAAAAGTTAGCGTCCCAAACGGGGATGCTCCTGAATTTCTTCCCCATGGACTGTTATAACCCAGATAACGTGTGGCAAGGTTGAGTGAAACAAATCCTGACAGGGCAAAACCTGTTCAGTAACACTTTAGCAGCATCTTTGGGTAATGAATAGGTACATTTATTAAAACTGGTAAAAGGAATTTGAACCTAGAGCGAACTTTAGGCTTTAAAATCAAAGAGCACTGACAAAATAAAGAAGTAAATGTTCTAATAGGTGTAGACGATAATATTACAACTCTATAAGTTCATCACCGCAAGTTAATTTCCCTCTTATCTAATTCAGCAATCTGATTACTTATTTGCAATCTCTCATTACACCGACAGTAAATTCATTATTCTCTACTGCTTAGGGGAACATGAAAGAGTTCAACCAAAGCAGTGTGATTTTCATTATGCAATTGAATCATCTATGGTTTATTAAAATGAAGTGCTTGCAGGTTGATTTGATGAGATGTCAGCAGGCGAATGTCACAGTAATTCAATGCACCATTAACAAATAGCACAAACGGGAACGGTATCTTAGTGGTTATGTTACTGGACTAGTAATCCAGAGGCCTGGACTAATGATCCAGAGACGCGAGTTCAAATCCCACCACGGCAGCTGGGGAATTTAAATTCAGTTAATTAAATAAATCTGGAAATAAAGTTCGTGTCAGTAATGGTGACCATGAATCTATCGGATTGTCATAAAAACCCATCTGGTTCATTAATGTCCTTTCTGGAAGGAAATCTGCCGTCCTTACCTGGCCTGGCCTATATGTGACTCCAGAACCACAGCCCCTGATATGGCCCAGCAAGCTATTCAGTTGTAAAAAAACACACTACGAAAAACAAGAAGAAAAAATACGGATAGACTCCCGGCATCAACCTCACCACCAGCTACGGACACGACAACGGCACAACCAGCACAGTCGACCCTGCAAAGTCCTCCTCACCAACACCCGAGGACTTGTGCCAAAATTGGAAGAGCTGTCCCACAGATTAGACAAGCAACAACCTGACATAGTCATACACACAGAATCATACCTTTCAGCCAATGTTCCAGATTCCTACATCACTATCCCTGGGTATGTCCTGTCCCAACGGCAGAACAGCTCACCAGGGGTGACAGCACAGTGGTATAGTCAGGGGGGGAGTGGCCCTGGGAGTCCTCAATATTGACGCCGGGCTCCATGAAGTCTCATGGCTTCAGGTCAAACATGGGCAAGGAAATCTCCTGCTGATTACCACCTACCGCCCTCCTTCAGCTGATGAATCAGAACTCCTCCATGTTGAACATCACTTAGAAGAAGCATTGAGAGTAGCAAGGGCACAGAATGCACTCTGGGTGGGGGACTTCAATGTTCATCACCAAGAGTAGCTCAGTAGCACCACTACTGACCAAGCTGGCTGAGTCCTGAAGGACATAACTGCCAGACTGGGCTTGCGGCAGGTGGTGAGAGAACCAACACAAGGCAAAAACTTATTTTAGCTCGCGTCTTCACCAATCTACCAATCACAGATGCACCTGTCCATGACAGCATTGGTAGCAGTGACCACCACACAGTCACTGCGGAGACGAAGTCCCGGCTTCACACCGAGGGAATCCTGCATCGTGTTGTGTGGCATCACCACCGTGATAAATGGGATTCAGAACAGATCTAGCAGCTCAAAACTGGGCATCCATAAGACACTGTGGGCCATCAGTAGCAGCAGAATTGTATTCCACCACAATCTGTAACCACGTAGCCCAGCATATCCCTCACTTTACCATTATCATCAAGCCAGGGACCAACCTTGGTTCAATAAGGGGTGCAGAATCCTGCCACATCCAGTCATGAATGGTGATGGACCATTAAACAACTAACGAGAGGAGGAGGCTCCATGAATATCCCCATCCTCAATGATGGCGGAGCCCGGCACGTGAATGCAAAAGCCAAAGCTGAAACATTTGCAACCATCTTCAGCCAGAAGTGCAGAGTGGATGATCCATATCGGCCTCCTCCGGAGGTCCCCACCGTCACAGAAACCAGTCTTCAGCCGATTCGATTCACTCCACATGTTATCAAGAAATGGCTGAGCGCACTGGATACAGCAAAGGCAATGGGCCCCGACAACATCCCGGCTGTCGTGCTGATGGCTTGTGCTTCAGAACTATCCGCGCTCTAGCCAAGCTATTCCAGTACAGCTACAACACTGGCATCTATCCGAAAATGTGGAAAACTGCCCAGATATGTCCTGTCCACAAAAAAGCAGGACAAATCCAATCCGGCCAATTACCGCCCGTCATTCTACTCTCAATCATCAGCAAAGTGACAGAAGGTGTCATCGACAGTGCTATCAAGCGGCACTTACTCACCAATAACCTGCCCACCGAATGCCCAGTTTGGGTGCTGCCAGGACCACTCGGCTCCAGACCTTATTACAGTCTTGGTGCAAACATGGACAGAAGAGCTGAATTCCAGAAGTGAGGTGAGAGTGACTGACCTTGACATCAAGGCAGCATTTGACTGAGTAGCCCGAGTTAAACTGAAGTCAATGGGAATCAGGGGGAAAACGTTCTCCAGGCTGGAGTCATAGCTAGCACAAAGGAATATGACTGTGGTGGTTGGGATCCATCATCATAGCCCCAGGACATTGCTGTAGGAGTTCCACAGGGCCGTGTCCTAGACCCAACCATCTTCAGCTGCTTCATCAATGACCTTCCCTCCATCATAAGGTCAGAAGTGGGGATGTTCGCTGATGACTGCAGTGTTCAGTGCCATTCGCAACTCCTCAGATAATGAAGCAGCGTGCGGTCCATGCCCACATGCAGCAAGAACCTGGACGACATTCAGGCTTGGGCTGATAATTGGCAAGTAACATTGATGACACACAAGTGCCAGGCAATGAATATCTCTAACACGTGAATCTAACCACCGCCCCTTGACATTCAACGGCATTACCATCGCCAAATCACCCACCATCTACATCCTTGGGGGTCACCATTGACCAGAAACTTAACTGAACCAGCCACATAAATACTGTGGCACAAGTCAGGAGTGTGATGGAATACTCTCCACTTGCCTGGATGAGTGCAGCTCCAACAACAATCAAGAAGCTCGACACCATCCAGGACAAAGCAGCCCGCTTGACTGGCTCCCCACTCACCACCTTAAACATTCACTCCCTCCATCACCGGCGCACCGTGACTGCAGTGTGTACCATCTACAAGATGCACTGCAGCAATTTGTTAAGGCTTCTTCGACAACATCTCCCAAACCCGTGACCTTTGTCATCGAGAAGGATAAGGGAAGCAGGCACATGAGAACACCACCACCTCCAAGTTTCTCTCCATGTCACACATCATCCTGACTTGGAAGTATATCGCCATTCCTTCATCGTCGCTGGGTCAAAATCCCTCTCTAACAGTACTGTGGGAGTACCTTCAACACATGGACTGCAGCGGTTCAAGGCGGCGGCTCACCATCACCTTCTCAAGGGCAATCAGGGATGGGCAATAAATGTTGGCCTTACCAGTGACGCCCACATTCCATGAACAAATTTTTTTTTAAAGTCCTTGACTCATTTGGATTACATTTTCCAGTCAACATTGACAAAACTGTACATCTCAATGTCTGTTTTGTCACACAGATGCCAGTAGTTTGGTTGAGCAGGATTTGAATGATGTGTGTAGTGTGCTGACTTCAAATATCAGATTGGTTTCTTTCATAATGAGACATTCAATTGAGGGTTTTATTTTCTGTTCATTGAATTTTTAAAAATTACATTAAAAAAATCAATTGCATTTTAATAAAACAGAAAATCCTCTAATGGAACAAGCTACTTCTCAAACAAAGGGACACAATAGAGGCAGTGTTCATCAGAGGCCTGAAAAAGATCACTTAAAGTATGCAGAGGCTTCTAGCACATTAGCTCTGTTTAGTGAAGCAAGAAATTCATATAGTGGCACAGCAGGTGGGGAATCAAGAACAAGGGGACATCATTTTAAAATTAGAGCTCGGTCATTCAAGCGCAAAATCAGCAAGCACTTTTTCCACACAAAGGGTAGTAGAAATCTGGACATCTCTGCCCAAGAGGCTGTGGATGCTGGATCAAATGGAGCTTTAAAGATGGAGATGGATAGATTTTTTGTTAGGTAAGTTGGAGCCGAGGTGGGTAAACGGAGGTGAGGTACAGATCAGCCAAGGTCTCATTGAATGGCAGAGCAGGCTCGAGGGGTTGAATGGCCTACTAATGTTCCACACACCGTAACTAGGACTTGAAGTGTGAATAAAATGGAATCAAATGAAGACTGCTTTGAGTTTCTGTAGCACATGATTCTCCTCTTGTATGAGCAAAACATTCTTAGTCATATTGCATCTGTAGTTTTCTCCTCTATCTATAAACAAAATGAAATACTCACCAGATCTCCGCATTCGATTGTGCAGCGTGCAACTTTTTCCCTTGGGCCGATTCTAACTTCTCTCTCAGCATTTGGCAGAGGCAATATTTAGTATTTGAGTAATGACTGTCATATCTAACTGCCTGGAGAACAAAATAGAATAATCACATCGATCCTTTTTCTAAGGTTCAAGTTTTCTATCAAAATGCATATTGCTTTACAAATCTCAGCTCATTAGTTTACAGGTGGTTCAACTGCTGTAAACTTATCTATAGTAATGTTTATATAGATTTCAGTTATTTTAATATCGAACATTTGCATTAAAAGCAGTTTATCTGAAATAATTACACCAACCTTTCCCCTCCTTTACGGTTCCCCTTTAGGGGTCACTGCTGCACTCCCTGAGTCAGGTTAATTTGAATGGTGGGCAAAGCTCGGATTAAAACTTGGATCCCCGGCCAAAACAGTTACAAACCGCTGAGCCACTGGAAACGCTGGCTACAGTCGGCTGAAATTAATTTCTATCGCTGTCACCATTTTTCTGTTGAGTTTCGATGAGTAACATTCACGTTTACAAAACACTGAGAAGACTATGAATGTCGATAGAATGAAAGGTGTGTGGAGAGTGATCGGCCATTCAGTCATATCTCAAATAAGGACAGTCTTATAGAAATTACAATTTTCTGATTTCTCTTATTTAGGAAAAATATTTCCAAAGCTTTGAGATATTTTGACAAGAGTCTTTTGCCAGCATATTTCTGTTCAATTATTCGGCAGAGTGTAGGCACTTTTGGCAGACAATGGGTTAATCTTTTGTGGAGCAATGGGTGGTTTCATACACCATATCCTTTCCATCTGAACTTGTCGTTGGCTCCATGGCCAATTTTGTTTCAATTTACAGTTTCAACAGAGCTAAACAGACAAAAAGAGATGGACAACAAGTTTGACATGAAAAAAAGATGAGCATTAACCCTATAGTTCCTGTACAGCCCTGCCACTTGTTTGTGGCATCACATGGCTCCTGTGGAATCTGCCGAACATCCAATTATTAACACTTGGGAATTGCTCCAATTGGGAAACCGGTAAATTGTGAGTCCGATTAGTACAGACTCCCCAGACTTTTTCTTTTTAATTACTTCCTTCTACAGTTGGCATCAGGCATGTTAAATTGCTTGAAAGTCAGTGGCAACTAAAGATACTCACATATGTGAGATATTCCTTTAAAACCTTCTCTGCTGGCAACAGTCCTTCTTTTCTGAAGATGGAAGGATTCCACATGGCTGCACGGGCTACCATTACTGAAGAAGCATTTGTTGCCTGGCGGAATTCTTCAATGCTCGCAAATTCTTTGATAATCTCCTGAGATCCTCCACTGAGGGGGCACAGGAAACGGATTTTAATTCACAACTGAAGTGATGCAGCATGCTACGTTGTGTAGCACACAGGACATATAATGCAGCAAGACAAAAGAAACAGGTTACTTGACCAATGTAACACTTTGGAACTGAGACAACATAATGTTGATCCCTGGACAAACCACTGATATCCTATTGGCGTACATAGATATTTATAGAATTAGGCTTTAAATCATGTACAAACTATGCAGACGTATACAGTTTTTGAAAATGATTTGAACAAAAACTGTATAATGAATTTAATCATCGGTCGGTGGCAAGTTATCCAACCATACCCAGGGCATCATTGTGGCAATACAATTGGTCATTGCAACCTGACTTGGGGGTGGCAGGGAGAGAGCAGCACGCGTGTGTCTGATTATTATCTGATTATTCTCCTGATTCATGAGAAGAATAGTTACTAGGGCAGGATGGAGGAAGGCAACTGCTACTTGTGTGGCCATATTCCCAGTGAAAGTTTCTCCCTTCAGGAGAGAAGAGAGGAAGAATGACAGGGAAAATACTGTCAAAGAAATTGGTAAAACCGTAGCAAACATATAAGGAAGGCAGTGATACTTGTTGCAGTTAGGTGAAACAGCATCCAGAGCATTCGGGCTGTGATCTAAAAATCCTACATGAGGTCATTTAGATGAAAACGATTTGATTTAGAGGCCCAAACAGGATATTCATGTTCTGTTGACAATGACACTTCTGAAAATGTTTAGATGGAAACATTTATACATATGGCAGCACATAATCAATGGGGACGATTCCTCGGAGATTAATTAAAAATCAGCTTTGCATTTCAGTGGAATGGGGAGAATGGGGCTAAAAATAGATCCAAGCACAATTTTAGTGAAAACAAATGTAATGTAAACATTAAGCAACTTCAGATTGTTGAGACTGTATAAGGCCTGTTCTTTATAATGCTGCAGTACACGAGAACCAGCACGGGAATGGAAAGGACATTTTAAAAAACCAAACACAAATCCCATTCCCCTTCATTCCTCAGTACTCAAACCACACGCTAGCATTCTGAAGTATCAGGTGAAATAAAAGATAAAATGTCAAAGCTCTTTGAAGAGAGATTCATTTCACTGCTACCATTATTGAGACTTAATTCAAAATAATAGGTCTTATTGTCGATTTCAAACAGTCAGAGTAATGCAATTAAATGTATTTTATCTAAAGTCTACTTTTCGATGCAGGGGAGGCGGAAGGAGGGTTATTGAGTTATTCCCATTATTTGAATACTTTCTCATTTTCCACTGGGTTTGTGCGACCACTGCAAACAGAAAGCAGACAGCAGTGAAAATGTCCATGCTGAATTTTGTTAACACTAATGTGAAGATGCACTATATTGGCCCAAATCTTGCTGGAGCAGGGGCATATCTGCACCCTTCAGCTAGAAAATCTTTGGCCCTGTAAATGGCTGGAAGTGAAAACTGAAAATGGACCTTGAGATTTAGGATTGAAAAAGGAGAGTGAATTAAGAGTCAAATTAGATATAGTTAGAGAAATAAGGAGGGAAAGAGAGATTGGATTAAGAGAGAGAGAAAAAAAGACACAAAGGAAAAGTAAGAAAGAAAATTAACTTTTTAAGTCCAAGAAGGATTTACTACATGCAGGAATGAGACTCTCAGTTTAAATCGTCCCCTTTCTGGGCCAGAGAGGTTGATTGCTATTGTAAAAAAAGACTTCGGTTTCTATAGTGCCTTCCACCACCACCGGACATCTAAAAGCGCTTTACAGCCAATGAAATGTTTTTGGAGTGCAGTCACTGTTGTAGTGTGGGAAAGACAGTTGCTCCCACAAACAACAATGTGATAACGACCAGATAATCTGTTTTTTTTTGTCATGTTGATTGAGGGATAAATATTGGCCAGGACACCGGGGATAACTGCCCTGCTCTCCTTCGAAATAGTGCCACGAGATCTTTTACGTCCAGTTGAGAGAGCAGACGGGGGCCTCGGTTTAACATCTCATCTGAAAAGCAGCACCTCCAACACTCCCTCAGCACTGCACTGGAGTGTCAGCTTAGATTCTTTTTGTGCTCAAGTCCCTGGAGTGGGACTTGAACCCACAACCTTCTGAGCCACAGCTGACACTATTAATAATTGTATTAACAATTATCACGTTGTTAAAAGGGTACTTACTCTGTTCAGTACCAGCACCAATTCTCTGCACCGAGTTGAATGCGCAAACCCAGCAAGTTCTTAAAAATAACGGGCCAAACGACCGAGCGGCGTAAGTCGATCAGTTAGTTACGGCGATTCGCAACTCGTGGCGTATCTTTTCTTCCCCTGAACTTGCTGGTCGATTTGTGCATTGAAAATGGTGTGAGCAGTGAACTCGCCGTTATTTTTCCAGCAAGCTTTTGGCTATTATGTTTCAATTGATTTTAGAAACCCCATAATTCTACTTGGTGCCATCCAACTCCGAGAATGTGCAAAATCTCATTTTCACAGAAGGATGAAAGGAAATTCATTATCCAGGAGTTAAGTCAAATAACTGCGCAGTACTTGTATTTGAGTGTAAGAGGGTACAATAAGAACTTCTCCAGATCAAATCGTTGGCCATGTTACGACAATAGTGTCTGAGCAGAAGGTAGAAAATTCGTTATTTCCAAACAGATTATATTGACAGACACTAAAACAATTACTATCTAATTAAAATACTTTCAAAGCTGTCTTTAAACAGGTTGTTAAAATGGGATATAGATGAGGTTTGCTGACAAGTGTGCTAGCATGGGCCAGGGTCTTTCCTCGGGGGAACAAGGTTACCCACCTTAGCTCAATGGTTTTC
Organism: Pristiophorus japonicus; assembly: GCF_044704955.1. Taxonomy (NCBI): domain Eukaryota; kingdom Metazoa; phylum Chordata; class Chondrichthyes; family Pristiophoridae; genus Pristiophorus; species Pristiophorus japonicus. The sequence continues at coordinate 123,639,103 of NC_091989.1, forward strand.
CGTTAGATTCAAATGTAGATTTTAGCCCGTGGAAAGGGTTGGGCAGAGATGTGCAACCTTGTAATTGATCAGGTAAAACAAACAGTCTTTTGGTTCTATTTTACAGTTACTATTGAATACGATACCGAACTGCAAAATAGCTTGGCTACTAATTTCCAAAATATTTTATTGATATGTAAGGGTTGATCTCAACTTTCAGCGGTAGTGGACTGGCCGCCTGTTGCACGTCTCGCCTGATTTTCCTTTCCGTTGGAGTGGGGTGTACAAGAGCTGGTCGTTCCGCTACTGCCTGTGTTCTGCGAGTTAAAATCAGTCGTGTAGTGTCTATCGGCCTAACTTTCTGTACAACTGGACTCCTTTATTTTACTTACTTTGCTATTACTGGGATCGACACAGCGCCAGAGACCGCTTTAATTACGTCGCAGTGCACAGGATGCTGTGGCCTTTCCTCCTTTCTCCTGTGGAAAAGGTGCATTAAAATATTGCAGTGTGGTTACTGAGAAGACCGAGGTGCTTTATACACATTCACTGTTGTAGAAACCTGGAGCAGTCGACATCACTGTCCTAAATTCCCCCCCTGTAACTCCCAGTTATCACTTCTCTCCTGTGCTCCTCCAATTCTGGCCTCTTGCGCATCCCTGATTTTCAGCATTCCACCATTGGTGGCCGTACCTTCAGCTGCCTCGGCCTTAAGCTCTGGAATTCCCTCCTTAAACTTCTCTGCCTCTGTATCCTTCTTTAAAAGCTCCTTTAAACCTGCCTCCGTGACCACCTATCCGAATATCTCTTATGTGGCTCGGTGTCAAATTTTGTTTGATAACGTTCCAGCGAAGCGCCTTGGAATGTTATACATTAAAGGCGCTATAGAAATGCAAGTAGTTGTTGTTGTTGTCGATGAAGATGGGAGTCATTCTGGTCTAAGATTGTCTAGTTTGTACGGTTCCGTGATGCAGCAACACAAGAAATAGGAGCTGGACTAGGCCATTTGGCCCTTCGAGCCTGCTCCGCTATTCAACAAGATCATGGCTGATCTTCTCCCTCAACTCCACCTGCCCGCACGATTTCCATATCCCTTGATTCCCTTAGATCCCAAAAATTTATCGACTTCTGTCTTAAATATACTCAATTACTGAGCCTCCATAGCTCGCTGGAGTAGAGAATTCCAAAGATTCACAGCCCTTCAAGTGAAAAAATGTCTCCTCATCTCAGTTCTAAATGGCCGAGCCCTTTTTCGAAGATTGTGACCCCATGTTCTAGATTCCCCAGCCAGAGGAAATATTTTCTCAGCATTAACCCTGTCAAGCCCCGTAAGAATTTTATATATTTTAATTAGATCACTTTTCATTCTTCTAAACTCTAGGGAATATAGGGCTTGTCTACTCAATCTCTTCTCATAGGTCAATCCCCTCATCCCAGGAACCAGTCTAGTGAACATTCATTGCACTCCCTCCAAGGCAAGTATGTCTTTCCTTAGGTAAGGAGAACAGAAGAGTAAGAAGAGTAAGACTTCTTTACTCTTGTACTCTAATCCCTTTGTAACCAAAGCTAAGATGCCATTTGCTTCCCTAACTGCTTGCTGTACCTGCATGTTAACTTTCCGTGATTCATGTACAAGGATACCCAGGTCCCTTTGAATGTAAACATTTACCAGTCTCTCACCATTCAAAAATTATTCTGCTTCTTTGTTTTTCCTACCAAAGTGGATAACTTCCAACTTCTCACATTGTATTCTATTTGCCCTGCTCTTGCCCACACAATCAACCTGTCTATATCTCTCTGCCGCCTCTTTGTGTCCTCCTCACAGCTTACTTTCCTCCCTGACTTTGTATCATCAGCAAACTTAGATACGTTACACTCAGTCCCTTCATCTAAGTCATTAATATAAATTGTAAATAGCTGAGGCCCAAGCCTGCCAACCCGAAAAAGCCCTGTTTATTCCTACTCTCTGTTTTCTGTCATTAACCAATCCTCAATGCATGCTAATACATTACCCTCAATCCCATGAGTTCTAATTTTGTGTAATAACCTCTTGTGTGGCACTTTATCGAACGCTTTGTGAAAATCCAAATAGTCTACATCCACTGGTTCCCCCTTATCTATCCTACTAGTTACATCTTTAAAAAACTGACCGATTTGTCAAACACAATTTCCCTTTCATTAAACCATGTCGACTAATCATATTACAATCCCATTAAGCCATCGGGGGAACTAAAAAATACATTGAAATCTGCTGGCGTACAGTCTACAAGTTCTGGCTATCATTTAAAACTGATCAAGTTGGTATTTTTGTGTAGAACCTAGCAGGGATGGGAAAGTATAAGTATAAACAGAGATTTGAGATACCGCAAGGTGCATCATTCGAATATCACCGCCTGCAAGTTGCTTCAGAGTCACAGACCATCCTGACTCGGTCGTATATCACTGCTCCTTCATCACCACTGGGTCACCAAGCACCATCACCATCACCATGAAGACTGCACAGGCTCAAGAATTCCTGCCACCTTCTCAGCGCAACTAGCAATGTGCAATAAATGTGGCCTTGCCAGTATTTCCCACATCCCGAAAACAAATAAAACAGGAACTTTCCACTAGAGCACAGAAGGACAAGAGGAGATTTAATCGAGGTTTTTCAAATTCTGAAGGGTTTATGATTGGCTGGATAGAGAAAGACTATTCCCACTGGTTGGGAGGTCATTAACATGGTAACCAACAGGGAAAGCAGAGCGGTTAGCAGAAATGTCTTTGTGTAGTGTTGTTGGAGGATGGAATGCCTTGCCACAGGGAATAGTTAAGGCAGCGACAATTGCATCTTTTAAGGGAAAAGAGGATAAATGTTCAAAGTAGAGGACAAGGGTAAGGGGAGAAAGTGGGGCACTGGAATTGGTTTTGAATTGCTTTAGCAAAGATCCGGCACAGCCACGATAGGCCGGACGTCGTCCTCCTGTGCAGTGAATATCTGTGGTTCTAACTGAACTCTGTTCTTATAACAGCAGAAAAAAACGAGTTGATGCCAGTAACAACAGTTCCCCCAATGTAGCAAGTCTGACAAGTACTGGTGAAGGAATGATCTCCGTGGCTGCAGCGCTGGGCAGTTATTCTCGGGCAAACTAGTGGCAAACACAAAAGGCACATTGGATAGAAAATCCATTACCTAAATATTTCAAATCAAGGGTTGATACTGAAGTAGGACAAATTTTAATCTCTATTATACGCCATGTATACCAGTTTATAGTTGGTAACAGTGGAATAATTAACAGAGATTCATGCCATTGGATCGCTGCTAAGTTAGCGGTAATATATATCAACTCTAATTCCAAACGGAAGCCGTCACAACAGACCTGATGGAAGAAATATGACGTGATGTCCTGAACTAACCATAATATTGGATGGCCTTTTAGAAGTGCCTCAGTCACAATACATCATGCCAAGGTGACCAAAACCAGCATAACCTGATTGGCTGCAATCCCACAACCCATGTCCACAAGCATTGGCAGACATGTCTGGCAATAACCAGGGGGAATCTTCTCCAAAAGCATCAGGTCAGCAGAGACCCAGACTCAAGAGTTGTGCCAAGTGTTGCAAGGGCACCTGTAGCTAAGTGCGGCAATGGGGTGTCACCAGTTAGGCAAGGCCTCAAACCTGTCTCCGTCTCCCATGCTGACTGTTTGGGATGGTGCCATGGGAAGGTAAACAGGGCAACCTCCTCACAACTATTTCATGTAGCACCACTACCACTTCAGAAGACATTAAAAAAGGGGGCTCAGGTAGCTGGCCTGCTCCGTTACTTGCCTGCAGACTCATGCCTGCAAATTGGGTTCCTTTCCCTTCAATTTTTGTCTGGTACTTTTTAGCCCACTCACCTTTCAACCTGAGCAAAGGCTGCCAAAGAGTTTACATGCCTTTTGAGTCTTTCCAAAGTTTGCAAGGATTGTTATCCCCCTGTTCTGTCACTTCCCTTTAAGTTTTCCAGTCTCGCCATTGGGCACATGTCCAAATCTACACTTGAAGCTGTGAATACTTACACAAACGAGCTGACCCCAGAAAAACTGATTTCACACATTACCATTATGGCTAGATTTGCCCCACTTCTCAACGTTTAAGTCTGAATTATACCAGTTCGTCAAAATTAGCCCCTGTACTTTCAAATATAGTTCAAATATAAAATGGCAACTCATTGAGTAAACAAACCTGCCTTAAGCAATTAGTGATCTCATTGCCTGAAATCAGTGTGTTTGTAGTACATCTAACACAACATTACTGTCTGCTTGAGTCCTCATCAAAGATCAGGAACATTATGATTATGTCAGCCTAATGCCCCTTTCTTTCAAGGCTGTTTTTTAAACAACAGTGGACAAGTTTTGTAGCCAGTTTATATGAGGAAGGGCTAGGTGAAAGCTGTGTGTACCCCAGCCCTGAGCTGAAGCAGCAAATATCCCTCACCGAGGGAAAAGACCAAGGACCCCAGCACTGAGCTGAAGCAGCAAATATCCCTCACTGAGGGAAAAGACCAAGGACCCCAGCACTGAGCTGAAGCAGCAAATATCCCTCACTGAGGGAAAAGACCAAGGACCCCAGCACTGAGCTGAAGCCTTAGAACTTGGTGTGCAAGTCAGCATTCAATTTACATTGCATAAAAATATTTTTGTTTTCCACAAGAAAGATCCAAGAAATAATAAAATGATATATTTGATGGTGATGGATGAGGAAGGAATGTTAATCAGGTCCCTCCTCCTCGCTTACCCTCACCTGAATAGCCAGGAGGGCTTCAGTTTAAAGTCTCAACCAAAAGACAACACCTTGAACAATGCAGCACTCCCTCAGTACTAACACCTCCAACAATGCAGCACTCCCTCAGTACTAACACCTCCAACAATGCATCATTACCTCAGTACTAACACCTCCAACAATGCAGCACTCCTTCAGTACTAACACCACCAACAATGCAGCACTCCCTCAGTACTAACACCACCAACAATGCAGCACTCCCTCAGTACTAACACCTCCAACAATGCATCATTCCCTCAGTACTAACACCTCCAACAATGCAGCACTCCCTCAGTACTAACACCTCCAACAATGCAGCACTCCTTCAGTACTAACACCACCAACAATGCAGCACTCCCTCAGTACTAACACCTCCAACAATGCAGCACTCCCTCAGTACTAACACCTCTAACAATGCAGCACCCCCTCAGTACTACACTGAACAGTCAGTCGAGATGATGTACTCAAGTCCTGGAGTTCAGCTTGAACTCACAACCAGCTGACTCTTGGATGTTGAGGAAAGCGCCTTCTACACTCTCAAGAGGATCCCCTGCCACACCAGCTTCAAGTTTCCACATGATTTGCTCCTGATTTTTAGGAGCAACTGGTGTAGAACGGAGTATCTTAGAAATCGGAATTCTCCACATTTAGTTTGCTCCAGTTCTAGTCAGTTAGAACAGTTTCACTTTGGAACAGAATTTTTTTTCCAAAAGGGGGCGTGTCTGGCCACTTACGCCTGATTTCAAAGTTTCGTGAGTGAAAATTTACTCCAAACTAACTTAGAATGGAGTAAGTGAAGATTTTTGTACGCTCGAAAAAACCTTGTCTACACTTTAGAAAATCAGGCGTAGGTTACAAATCAGGCGTAGGGAATAGTGGGGGGGGGGGGTTTAAAGGGAAGTTTACAAACATTAAACACTTCAGTTTTACAAATAAAGAGCCATCATCAATAATAAATGATAAATACATCAATAAATCAACCAATAAATCAATCAAAAAAAATTAATAAGAAATAATTTTTTTTTTAAATCAATAAATAAAACATTTTCTACTTACCGACTGCAGCACCGGGAGCCCTCCAACAGCGTGCTGGGATGCCCCCCTCAGTGTGTCTCTGTCAGTGTCTCTATCTCTGTCTGTCTGTGTGTCTCTCTCATTCTCTGTCTGTCAGTGTCTGTGTTTCTGACAGCGAGGGGAGAGGGAGGAGGGGGGTAGAGGGAGAGAGGGGGGGAGCAGGGGGAGGGAAGGGGGAGAAGGGGGAAGGGATGGGGGAGAAGGGGGAGGGATGGGAGAGAAGGGAGAGAAGGGGGAGGGATGGGGGAGAAGGGGGAGGGAGGGGGAGAAGGGGGGAGGGAGGAGAAAGGAGATGGGGGAAAGGAGATGGGGGGGGGAGGAGATTGGGGGGGGAAAGGAGATTGGGGGGGGAAAGGAGATTGGGGGGGGGGAAGGAGATTGGGGGAGGGGGGGAAGGAGATTGGGGGGAGGGGGGGAAGGAGATTGGGGGGGGTGGGGGGGAAGGAGAAGGGGGAAGGAGAAGGGGGAGGGAGGCTGAACGGGTCGGGCCTGAGACTTCGGGCAGGGCCCATCCCCAGCACCAGATTTACAGGTAGGTGGCGTTGGGTCGGGTCGGGGGGGTGGTGGGAGGGAGGTTGGTTCATTTCGGGTCGGGGGGATGGGGAGGGAGGGAGGGAGGGAGAGGGAGGTCAGGTCGGATCCAGTCCGGAGGCGGGGGGGGGGGGGAGGGGGGGGGGGAGCGGGTGTCGGGTCCGGTCCGGGGGCGGGAGCGGGTGTCGGGTCCGGTCCGGGGGCGGGGGAGGAGCGGGTGTCGGGTCCGGTCCGGGGGCGGGAGCGGGTGTCGGGTCCGGTCCGGGGGCGGGGGAGGAGCGGGTGTCGGGTCCGGTCCAGGGGCGGGAAGCGGGAGTCGAGTCGGGAGGAAGCAGGAGTTGGCCGTGGGAGGAGCCTTATTCACGCAGCCCCAGTGAGGCCATTCAGCCAGGGCTAGGGGCTGCGTGCTTCGGGCCCCTCCCACACAGTTAGGCGCCTGGAGCTACTGCACTTGCGTGCCCACTGTAGAGCGCATGTGCAGAGGTCCCGGCACTGTTTTCAGCGCAGGGTCCTAGCTCCGCCCCCTACAACTCCTGCTGCACTGCGCCGAGGGCCAGAGGACCTGCAGGGAGGTGGAGAATACGGAGGGTTTTTTTCGACGCACTTTGTGGCGCGAAAAACGGGCGTCCAGGTCGGGACTGCGTCGTTCTAGGCGCGGCTCGAAACTTGGGCCCATTATTTCCATTTTCCAAATCCGGTTTCCTTATGGCATCGAAGTAAGACTAAACAGCACTGAAGTGTGGGCAGGCGGTAACACATGGCCACTTGCAATCACACTCAAGACTTCCAGAATGCAGTCTGGGATGGACTGAAGACAAGTTCCCAAAGTGAGGGGGCAGTAACTAGTCCATCTCCTACGCTTTCTCAGAGGGTTCAGGTGACGCTGTCTGCCCATGTCACTCCGCAAATACCCCTGCAACTCACTGTATACTATTGACATTGGCAACCAATTGGGAATGCCCAGTCTTTAGTTTTACCTTCCATGTACTGCCACAGCTGCAACTCCTGTTCTTTCGATACGTTTTACAAGGTTAATGGTGTCTTCTAGCTGCAATTAAAAGCAATTATTTAAACAAATCATGAGATGGAGAGATGAGCATCGGTTTTGGTTTCTGATTATTAATTCAATGAGTAATACTTTAAACAGCGAGTGTCGTCATTAAGATCCCTTTTAGACACCAACCCAATGGCAAAGGAATTTTAAACAACAGCATTTTGCTTTCTCTTCATATTTTTGTTAAGAAAACAACTGCTTATGACTTGCTGGGGAGACTGGCTTAATGGAGTTACTGAGGCGACTGAGCCAACAATAACAGCAACTTCTATTTATATAACACCTTTAATGTAGTATTGTGGCAAAAAACTTGACACCGAGCCATATAAGGAGAAATTAGAGCAAGTGACCAAAAGCTTGGTCAAAGAGGTAGGTTTTAAGCATCTTAAAAGGAGGAAAGAGAGGCGGAGAGGTTTAAGCAGGGCATTCCAGAGCTTGGGGCCTAGGCAACAGAAGCACGGCCAACAATGGTTGAGTGATTATAATCAGGGATGCTCAGGAGGGTAGAATTTGAGGAGCGCAGATATCTCAGGGGGTTGTGGGGCTGGAGAAGATTTCAGAGATAGAGAAGGGTGAGGTCACGGAGGGATTTGAAAACAAGGATGGGAATTTTGAAATCGAGGCGTTGCTTAACTGGGAGCCAATGTAGGTCAGCGAGCACAAGGGTGATGGGTGAGTGGGACTTGGTGCGAGTTAGGACATGGGCAGTCGAGTTTTGGATGACCTCAAGTTTACGTAGGGTAGAATGTGGGAGGTCAGCCAGGAGTGCGCTGGAATAGTCAAGTCTAGAGGTAGGTAACAAAGGCATGGATGAGGGCTTCAGCAGCAGATGAGCTGAGACAAGGGCAGAGACGGGCGATGTTACGTAGGTGGAAATAGATGGTCTTAGTTAAGCTGCGGATATGTGGTCGGAAGCCCAATTCAGGGTCAGATATGACACTGAGGTTGCGAACATTGTGGTTCAGCCTCAGGCAGATGTTAGGGAGAAGGATGGAGTCAATGGCTAGGGAACGGAGTTTGTGGCAGGGATCGAAAACAATGGCTTCGGTCTTCCCAGTATTTCTGCTCGTCCAGAACTGGATGTCAGCCAAGCAGTCTGACAATTTAAAGCTGCAGTGGGAGAGGATTGAAGAGAGCTTCCTAGGTCTATACTCGCAGATTCAGCTTCCTCGGACCATCCCCAAGCTGTTCCCTGATGAGAACAACATTTACCGATTTGAAAGAAATGCTTATAACAGTTAATTAGAAAATGACAGAGAGCAAAGCTTGGGAGCATGTCTGATCAAATGATCTCTGGGGCTACGTGCTGCTGATGCTACAGATCGAACCTCCCTTCTCCGGAACCCTCGGGACCTGGCTTGTTCTGGACAAGGGATTTTTCCGGATGAGGGGAGGTCACGTTAAATTGGATGGTACAGATACTGAGCAAGGGGCTATCGGGGCTGGCTGGCTTGGGGCTGGGAGTGCGGCAGAGAGATCATGGCAGGGGGGGGGGGTGAGGGATCACGGGGTCAGGCCAGCGATTGCGGGAGTCGGCAGCGAGGAAGGACTTCAATTTGTTCATGTCGGAGTTCTGCGCATGTGCCACCTGGTGGCCGGGAATGGTTCTGGACGAGGGGTGGTTCTGGACGAGGGGTGGTTCTGGACGAGGGGTGGTTCTGGACGAGGGGTGGTTCTGGATAAGGGAGGTCTGGATAAGGGAGGTTCAACCCGTATTGCCAATTTCTTTTCTGGCATGTGTAAGGAAGGTGTAAGTATTAAACTTGGAGAGATAATTACAGTTTAATAAAGTTGACTATTTTAGATCATACTGGTATCTCAAAAATAGTATTCCTTCATGATAATAGTGCAGCAGCAGTTTTAAAATAAGTATCATTCAAGGCTAGCTATGAAACTGTGACTGTGCTGGGGGAGTAGTTATGTGAAAACAGATTTTGAACAAAAATAATATTCAGAACAAATTTGGGAAGCTCCAAAATACCCAATTACTTATAACAGCATGCCCTTTCAATGTTTTTTAAAAAGTGTCCCATGGGGCTTCACAAGTGGAAACTCGATGCCGAGGCAGTGAGAAAAAAATTAAAGAGAGTGACCGAAAACTTGGTTGAAAAGATAGGTTCAAGGAAGATTTTACAAAGGAAAAACATAGCAGCGTTCAGCCCCGAAGGCCATGTCTGTGCCAGCTCTTTGTTGGAGCAATCCAAAATTAATCCCACTCTCCGCACTCCGCTCACAACCCTGTATCTTCCCCTGCTTCTAATATTTATCCAAATTTGATTTGGATAAATCAAACCACTCTCTGTGGCAAAATATTCCATGCTCTAACAACCCTCTGTGAAAAGAAATGTGTTTCAGCCTCTCCCCTCACTCACTTGATGACCATTTTAAATTGATGACTCGTTATGGACTCTCCAACCATAGCAAATCGAATTTCCCTATTCACTCGATCAAAATCCTTAACATTTTTTAAAAGCTTCTATTAAATCTCATCTTGGCCATAACTGCTCCAGCGGAAATAGTCCCAGCATTTCAAGTCTCCCCTCACAACCATTGTTTGCTATTTATGGCAGTTTCCTATTCAACAATGGGAAGCCCAAAACTGCACATGGTAATATAACTGTGGCACAATATCCACTCATTAATTCTCTATACCCTTATTTATAAAGCCCAAAATGCTGTTGGTCTTCTTTTTATCTACCTGCACTTTCAGGCTAATTAGGTCTCTGTTCATCCACACCCTTTTGTGCTTTTCTCCCAAAACATATCACCTCACATTTATCCACATTAAACGGCATCCATCATCTGTCTGCCCATTCTGCTTACCTATGTCTTCCTGTAGTTTAAAAAAAAATCCTTCTCGCTGTCTGCCAAACCTCCTACTTTTGTGACGCCAGCAAATTTCAAGAAATGGAGATGCGGAGAGGGTTAGCAAAGACAGAGAGTAGGGCTGAGGAGGCAGAAGGCTCTACCACCGACGGTGAGACGATTTCTTAAGTCTCCGCAAAGTTTTTCTAAGCAAACGAAAGTGGACACATATGCTGGCCTAAGTTAGTTTGGAGTAACTTTTCGCTGGCTAAACTTGCTTAAATGGCCAAAACAGGCGTAAGTGGCTGGCAACGCCCCCTTTTGGAAAAAAAATTGAACTAAAAAGCTGAACTAACTCACTTAAACTGGAGCAAACTAAATGGGGAGAATTGCGATTTTTAAGATACTCAAAAAAAAACTAGTTGCTCAAAAAAAATAGGAGCAACTCCTGGGGAAACTTGGGCCCATTCCAGATTTATATATTTTTTTAAACTGAATGGTAGGATTTGAATTCACATTCTCTGGATTAGCAGTCCAGTAACGACTACACTACTGTACCTTTTCTATAAGTAGAAAAAGCAACGAAAATGGATTATGAACATGAAAGTTACTACATGACATTTAGAAAGTAAATAAACACCCAAATACTTACAGATGGCAAAATTCGAATTTTGCAGGTCACTGGCTTTGAGATTCCTTTGACAAGGGTGGAAAGGATCTAAAAAGGTAGGGCAAAAAATGCAAAATTAGCTTAATACCATAATTAATAAAAATGCTATCAAAATCTTGATCAGCTCCAGGCTCTATTCCTTTAACTACAATTATATGTTTTTGCATTAAAAATAATATTTTATTTCTAGATTTTTTCAAATTAAATTTGACAGAATAGCACAGCATTATACCTCTCTGTGTTAATTCACACCAAAGCTTACAGCTGAAAATCTTGTATCAGGACAGTACAAACCTCGGAGTAAATTACAAGTGACCTCCCACACAGTGTGGCCATCTGAGTCGCCAGATGCTGCCTCTTTAACACAGTGAACCTCAATGATCCGAGCCTCCGAATCCTTCACAGCACAAGATCAAAATGTTCATAGCTCCAAGCCCAAAATCAAACCAAAGAACAGCAAATCCAGAGCTGTCTCTGCAAAACTACAGCACTCACAGCTACTATCTTGTAAGTCTCAAGTCAGATCCGCTACAAGGTACATTTTAAGGCCCCAAGTTTCCACACGCGGCAAAACAGGCGCCCCTCCGAGCTGGGCGCCCGTTTTTCGCGCCGAAAACGGCGCCTGAAAAAAAACGCGCTATTCTCGAGCGCTTTGCAGCTCGATGTGTGCTTGGCGCGGCACCCAGGGGGCGGAGCCTACCACTCGCGCCGATTTTGTAAGTAGGAGGGGGCGGGTACCATTTAAATGAATTTTTTTCGTGCTGGCAACCCTGCGCGTGCGCGTTGGAGCGTTCGCGCACGCGCAGTGTGAAGGAAACATTGGCACTCGGCCATTTTTGTAGTTCTTTGTAGCTGTTCAATTTTTAACATTTTTTAATAAAACCACATTGCCCTTCCATGATCAGCACTGAGGCTTCTTGCAGCAGTGAGAAGGCTGCAGGAAGCCTCAGAAGTTGAGGCAGCCGTTTCCCGACGGGCCCGACCGACGGCAGGGGGGCCTTCCCCCCCCCCCCCGCCGTCGGGAATGGCTGCCTCAACTTCTGAGGCTTCCTGCAGCCTCCTCCCTGCCTCCCCCCCACTGCGGTCGGTCGGGCCCTCACTGCCTCCCCCCCCCCCCCCCCACTGCCGTCGGGAACGGCTGCCTTCTCCCTGCCTGCCCCCCACTGCGGTCGGGTCGGGCCCTTACTGCCTCCTCCCCCCCCCTTGCCGTCGGGAACGGCTGCCTCAACTTGTGAGGCTTCCTGCAGCCTTCTCCCTGCCTGAAGCACTTTCACACAGGTAGGAACATGGTTTATTTAATCTTTTCTTTGCTTATAAATTTTTATTCAGGTTGGAATTAATTGTATAATATTTGTATAAGTATAACTAAGGATTTATTGTAGAATGTAATGACTTCCCTTCCCCCCCCCCCCCCCCCCCGTTCCGGACGCCTAATTTGTAACCTGCGCCTGATTTTTTTAATGTGTAGACAAGGTTTTTTCAGTTCTACAAAAATCTTCACTTGCTCCATTCTAAGTTAGTTTGGAGTACGTTTTCACTGTGGAAACTTTGAAATCAGGCGTCAGTGGCCGGACACGCCCCCTTTTGAAGAAAAAATTCTGTTCCAAAGTGAATAATATTTGTATAAGTATAAATAAGGATTTATTGTAGAATTTAATGACTTCCCTTTCCCCCCCCCCCCCCCCCCCGCCCGTTCCGGACGCCTAATTTGTATCCTGCGCCTGATTTTTTAATGTGTAGACAAGGTTTTTTCAGTTCTACAAAAATCTTCACATGCTCCATTCTAAGTTAGTTTGGAGTACGTTTTCACTGTGGAAACTTTCAAATCAGGCGTCAGTGGCCGGACATGCCCCCTTTTGAAAAAAAAATTCTGTTCAAAAGTGAAACTGTTCTAACTGACTAGAACTGCAGAAAACTTAAATGTGGAGAATTGCGATTTCTAAGATACTCCGTTCTCCACCAGTTGCTCCTAAAAATCAGGAACAAATCATGTGGAAACTTGGGGCTTAAATGTGAAGAAAACCCAGATCTCACAATGCACATGCACGAGATTTAGGATAAAAATGATTTTGATTCACTCATTTGTACTCATACAGAGCTATGTATTGATCGTTATTACATTGTGGCTGAATTTTAGTTTTGATAATATTTATACATGATAATAAACGCTGCTCTTATTTATCACTCAGTAATTCTCAGTCACATTTCTATTGCACAATTTTCTTTTTGGAATCGTGCTGACGACTCCATTACATTTTCAGCTTCTAGACTTTTTTTTTTAGTATCTGCAGAAAGATCAGTGTAGGGTTTAAAAAAAATCTTATGTTTAATTGCATCCCTCAGGAAATGTAATTAAGTTGTGCAAGTGACCATGACAATGCAAACTTTCCATGGACAATTCACATTCATGTTATTTGATATAATTGGGAGTAGCTGAGATGGGGAGAAGACCCAAATTGGTGGATTTCCATGAGGCAAGAGGTTTGAAGGTAATACACAGCTGTCATGTTTTTCTCCAGGTACAACTTTGCCATGAGCACTTAGTGAATATATAACAAAATATGCAACATTTTGTACTGTTCTCCTGTTATATTCTCTGGGGAAAAGCATTCCCATAGAAACACGAAATCAAATAACTACATAGCAGAAAATGAGGAAATCTTAAAATAAATCTCAGTGAAAACATGTCTAAAATGCCAACAGGATGTTTTGAAGATGCAACTAATTGACACGATTCTTTTGTATTTATTATATAAACACAGAAGATATTCATTTCATGTTTACAAATACAGGACTTTTTTAACGTGTAGTGGCCTCACATAGAGCTCAATTTTCCCCAGTGATTTGCATGTTTTTTTTGGAACAGGCTGCTTTTTTTGGCCTGTTAAAAAAAGTTTCCCCAATCAATTTGCACCAGCGTAACTCAGTTAGTTACGATTTTTTTTAGGTAGTTTTTTTTCAGCCAAAGGGGGCGTAACCTGCCACCCGTGCCAATTCTGGCCATTTAGGCAAGTTTGGCCAGCTGAGAGTTACTCCAGTTCTGCTTAGGCCAGCGTATGTGGCCTCTGCAAAAAATCGGTGCAGGTAAGGAAATCGGGGCAGGTAAGGAAATCGGGGCAGGGAAGTACAGCAGATGCCCGGACAGCAACAGCAGGAAAGGTAAGAGAGAGGGGGAGAGAGAGAGGTGGGGGGGGGGTGTGGAAGGGGGTGTTGCGGGGGGAAGAGAGGGGCTGGAGGGAAGCCTTTCGGGTGTAATTAGATGCGGGGACCGGGAGGGAGGAGGCTATTCAGCCTGGGATAGGAGCGGGGAGCGGACCAGCAAGGCATTTGGGGCTGGGGGGGGTGGGGGGAGGTGTGGCAGGGGATCGGGACCGGCAAGCCCTTCGGCCAGGGCTAAGGCTGGGGAGCGGGATCGTCTTTAATAATTCTGTTTTTATGTTGATGCAATGAGTTTTAATGTGTTGGGAGCTGGCTGTTTCACTTTGCAGCCTCAGCTTGCATTGTGTCCCTGGTTACTGTGGCAACCCAATCTTTTTGGCGTTGATCAAGGCTCCACCCCCAAAACTAAAGGACAGGTTAGGCTGCGCCAAAATGAAGAAATCCAACGGGGAACTTAAAACTTTGTGTTTTGGCATACTTGGGCCTCCAAAAAACGGGCGTAACTCTTCAAGTACGCCAAAAAAAACCTCTGGGGAAAATTGAGCCCAAGGTGTTATTTCACTGTTTTCTTTCTGTCCCGTCCTTAAAAAAAGGCTCATTCAAAAAACATTCAAATAAAATATTCACTAACTAGCAGGTATCAGCCATGGTTCAGTGCTAACAATCCTGCTTGTGAGTCAGAAGGTTGTGGGTTCAAGCCGCACTCCAGGTACTTAAAGCCCACAATCCAATCCAAGCCGACACTGGAGTGCAGCATGGCCAATATTTATTGCTCAACCAACATCACTAAAAAAAAAATCTCGCCACTGTTTATTGTTGTTTGTGGGAGCTTGCTGTGTGCAAATTGGTTGCTGAGTTTCCTACATTACAGCAGTCATTACACTTGTAAAGTACATCATTGGCTGCAAAGCACTTTGGAACATTGTGAGGTTGTGAAATGCACTGTATAAATGCAAGTTCTTTCTTTCTATCACTGTCCTAAATGCTGTCTTTCAGACGCGACATTAAACCACGGCTCCATCCGCCCGCTCAGGTGGACACAAGAGAGCCCCGTTGCAGTATTTGAAGAACAAACAAATAATAAAAAGATGGATGTGTTTATTTGTACTGCCAAAATGGCCACCATGCTCCACCCTGATTGGTCCCCTTGGGGATAAGCCACACCCTTTGTTTCACAGGAATGTGTCATTGGAACCGCCCATCCCAAGGTCCCACTGACTTTGCACATTGTAATTCGATCTACTTTGACTTCCTGAAGCGACAGAGGACAGAGCTCCCCAGAAGACAGCAAGGGCCAGCCAAAGTGCCTTACCCCAGTCCAAGTGCATGCCTCCCCTAGCCAAAGTGCCTTACCCCAGCGCAAGTGCATCCATCCCCCTGCCGCCCCACCCCACCACAGATGGGGCAGGCTTTCTGTACGGAGTGTTAACAGGTTTATTGGGTATGAAGTGAATAGTGACAATGGATATCATCCACTCCAACGATGTCCCTTGTAGGGGGTTGGAAGAACATGATCTGTCTTCCGAGTCCCCTCTCTTCCCTCTGATTCCCCCCACCTGTGTCTCTCCCCCACCCATGTCTCTTTCTCTCTACCCCCTCAGTCTTTCTCTCTCTCTCTCCCCCCAGCCTCTCTCTCTCCCCTCTCTCTCTCTTCCGCCCCCTCCCACCCCCTGCCCAGCCCCTCGCTCTCTCTCTCTTTCCCCAGAGTCTCTCTCTCTCCCTCTTGGTCCCAGGTCCTGCTTCTCGGCACCACGTGGAGGAAATGATTCAGGCCGGGGAGGTGGAGCTTGACGGGTGGGGTGTATCGCATGTTGTCACAAAAAAGTGCAGTACAAATAGTTGCATTATAAAAAGATATGGGGAAAGAGCAAGAAAATTAGATCAGAGCAGATATCTCCAAGATGGAGGTAGAACAGACTCAATGAGTTGAGTGGTTTTCTGTTCTGAAATTTCTATGATTCTACACAAGTTAGTAAAGCTTTGACTGTCAGGCAACACCTTGTCAGAGAAGCACGGCTGTCATTTCAAAGCTGTTATGAATTAAATAAAGAGTCAGACTAGATACTGCAAGCTCAAAGTAAGGTGTGACCGTAGTCCTTTATTACAGATCTCAGAGTGCCTCTCCAGCCTGTGAGGCCTCCTTATATAGAGGTGTTCCCAAGGGATTGTGGGATCCCTTGGGACTCCAGGGGATAAGGCCTCTGGTGGTTAGACATGGTATTTACAGGTTTACATACATAACAACACCCATCCCCCCCACCAAAGTCAATAGTGTAACTATTTACAATGTGAGTCGACCTGGGGCCTTCCTTTCCCTGGTTGATCGTCTCGGTGCAAATGCTGGTTTTGATGAGTCGTTTGTTGGGCCCTCGCTGGGCTGCTGCGCAGCTGCGGGTGATGGGTTCTGCTTCGTGGTCAACCGCTGGGTCGGTTCCACTTGTTTGTGTGTTGGAGGGTCGAAAAAGGTGCAGTCTATTGTGGGTTGTTCTGGATAGTCCGTAAATCTGAGTTTGGTTTGGTCCAAGTGTTTTCGGCAGGTGAGTCCATTTGAGAGTTTGACCACAAATACTCTACTCCCCTCTTTGGCCAAAACAGTGCCAGGAAGCCACTTGGGACCTTGTCCATAGTTCAACACAAATACAGGATCATTTATCTCAATTTTGCGTCTCACATTTGCATGATCATGATATGTATTCTGTTGAATCCACCTGCTTGTGTAGATCAGAGTGAAGTAACGAGAGCCTTAACTTAAGTGCCCTTTTCATGAGCAGTTCAGTGGGAGGGACTCGTGAGTGAGCGGGGTCTTGTGCGGTAACTGAGCAGGACTCGGGATAAGCGAGTCTGCAGTGAGCCTTCAGTTACCCGCTTCAAGCTCTGCATGATTGTTTGAACTGCTCGTTCTGCCTGACCGTTGGACGTTGGTTTAAACGGGGCAGATGTGACATGTTTGATCCCATTGCGGGTTATGAATTCCTTGAACTCGACATTGGTAAAGCACGGCCCGTTGTCACTTACAAGGACATCAGGCAGGCCGTGCATGGCAAACATGGCCCGTAGGCTTTCAATGGTGGCAGCGGACCTGCTTGCCGACATTATCACACATTCAATCCATTTGGAATACGCATCTACAACCACTAAGAATATTTTTCCCAAGAATGGGCCTGCATAGTCGACATGGACCCTGGACCACGGTTTGGAGGGCCAGGACCATAAACTTAGTGTCACCTCCCTGGGTGCATTGCTTAACTGTGAACATGTATTACATTTATGCACGCAGGACTCGAAGTCTGCATCGATACCGGGCCACCACACGTGGGATCTGGCTATCGCTTTCATCATTACAATGCCTGGGTGGGTGCTGTGGAGATCACTAATGAAAGTGTCCCTGCCCTTTTTTGGCACCACTACCCGATTACCCATAGGAGGCATTTCATCTTTGCACCGCTGTATGGCTTTATTTCTTTCTGCATCTCTAACGGGACACTAGACCAACTCCCATGGAGTACACAGTTTTTTTTACTAAGGACAGTAAGGGGTCCTGGCTCGTCCAGGTTCTAATCTGTCGGGCGGTAACAGGTGATTACTCACTCTCGAATGCTTCCACTACCATAACTAAATCTGCGGGCTGTGCCATCTCCACCCCTGTGGTGGGCAATGGCAGCCTGCTGAGAGCATCGGAACAGTTTTTTGTGCCTGGCCTGTGGCAGATGGCGTAGTTGTATGTGGACAATGTGAGCACCCATCACTGGATGCGGGGCGATGCATTTGTATTTATCCCCATGCTTTCAGAAAAGAGGGATATAAGCGGCTTATGGTCAGTTTCCAATTCAAATTTGAGTCCGAACAGATATTGATGCATTTTCTTCACCCCGTAAACACATCCGAACGCTTTTTTTTCGATCATACTGTAGGCCCTCTCGGCCTTAGCAACCGGTTGCAATTTCCCAGATTCATTAGCTTGTTGCAATACACACTGGACCCCGTACGACGACGCATCACATGCTAGTACCAAACGCTTACATGGATCATATAACACAATCAATTTGTTTGAACACAACAGCTTCCTAGCTTTCTCAAAGGAATTTTCTTGGCTTTTACCCCATACCCATTCATCTCCTTTACGCAGTAAAGAGTGCAGGGGTCCTAACAATGTGCTAAGACCTGGTAAGAAGTTACCAAAATAGTTCAGGAGTCCTAGAAACGACCACAACTCCATCACGTTCTGTGGTCTCATTGCGTTCTTGATTGCCTCCATCTTCGAATCGGTGGGCCTGACGCCATCCGCCGCGATTCTTCTCCCCAGGAACTCCACTTCAGGCGCCAGGAAAACGCAATTCGAGCATTTTAGCCTGAGCCCCACACGATTAAGCCGACTAAGAATCTCCTCCAGGTGCTCAACAGTGTCCCGACCTGTAACCAAGATGTCGTCCTGGAAGACCACGGTGCGCGGGACCGACTTCAGCAAACTTTCCATGTCCCTGTGGAATATCGCCGCGGCCGATCGAATCCCAAACAGGCATCTGTTGTAAATTAAGAGACCTTTGTGCGTGTTGATGCAGGTGAGGCCTTTCAATGATTCCTCCAACTCCTGCGTCACGCAGGCCGAGGTCAAGTCCAGCTTCGTGAACGTTTTCCCTCCCGCCAGCATCACAAATAGGTCGTCTGCCTTCGGTAGCGGGTATTGATCCTGCAGTGAGAAATGATTGATAGTTAGTTTGTAATCACCACAGATTCTGACGGTGCCATCTCCCTTGAGGACTGGAACAATCAGACTGGCCCACTCATTGAATTCGATCGGCGAAATGATGCCCTCTCGTTGCAGCCTGTCCAGCTCGATCTCCACCCTCTCTCTCATGTAAGGTACCACTCTTGCCTTGTGATGGATGGGTCGCGCCTTCGGAGTCAAATGGATCTGCACTTTTGCTCCTTGGAACGTCCTGATGCCTGGTTCGAACAGCGAGGAGAACTTGTTTAGGACCTGGGCACGAGGTATCATCGACGGACGAAAGCGCTCGGATGTCGTTCCAGTTCCAGTGTATCTTTCCCAGCCAGCTCCTGCCGAACAGCATGGGGCCATCGCCCGGTACCACCCAGAGTGGTAACGCGTGCACCACTCCATCGTAGGAGACTTTTACGGTAGCACTGCCGATTACGGGAATCAGTTCCTTTGTATACGTTCTCAGTTTAATACGAATAGGAGTCAGGACTGACCTTGAGGCCTTGCTGCACCACAACTTATCGAAAGACATTTTGCTCATTATGGACGAGCTTGCGCCCGTGTCCAGCTCCATAGATACTGGGAGTCCATTTAATTCAACCTTCAGCATTATCGGGGGATACTTTGTGGTGAATGTGTGCACCCCATATACCTCTGCCTCCTCCGTCTGAGGCTCTGGTTCGTCATGATCCACTGTGGATCTGTCCTCCTCTGCAACATGGTGGTTTGCAGGATTAGCAGGATTTGCAGCTCGCCTGCACATACATTGAAGGTGTCCCATTGTTCCACAGCCCCTGTAAACGTATCCTTTGAAGCGGCATGAATGGAAACGATGATCACCCCCGCAGCGCCAACAAGGTGTTAATGGCCTTGTATTCACCACCCTTGATGGTGGACTCTGAGTTATCTGCGGACGTGCAGCTGCAGGTGTGTAAGTCCTGCCCTGTACATTTCAATTCGAGAACAACGTTACTTTGTACACAGTACTTGCAGCAGCATATGCTCCAAGTGTCCTTCAAATTCGCAATGTCCTGCAAGGCGCCTTAGCTCAGCGACGTAGCTCGCCACTTCCTGGCCTTCAGACCTCTTGTACGTGCAGAACCGATACCTCGCCATCAGAACGCTTTCCTTCGGGTCGACTACGCAGGCCCATTCTTGGGAAAAATGTTCTTAGTGGTTATAGATGCTCCCGGACCAGTGTGCACAACTCATCGTACGATATTTCACTGGAGCGAGCAGATTTTTCATGAGGCCATACGTTGGTGCCCCGCAAACAGTGAGGAGGATCACCCTTCGTTTGGTAGCATTCGCTTCTCCTTCCAGCTCGTTGGCCATGAAGTATTGGTGGAGTCGCTCCACGAAGGTTTCCCAATCATCTCCCTCCGAAAATTTCTCCAGGATGCCCACAGTTCTCCGCATTGTTGTGGTGGGATTTGTCATTCGTATTTCGTCACCAGTTGTTATGTCTTGAATAAAGAATCAGACTAGATACTGCAAGCTCAAAGTAAGGTGTGACCGTAATCCTTTATTACAGATCTCAGAGTGTCTCTCCAGCCTGTGAGGCTTTCTTATATACAGGTGCTCCCAAGGGATTGTGGGATCCCGTGGGACTCCAGGGGATAAGCCCTCTGGTGGTTAGACATGGTAATTACAGTTTTACATACATAACAAAAGCAATACTACTTTTAGAACTTGCAATGCAGAGCATAAGTTGAGTAAATCCTCAATTTTTCTTTTAAAACATCATACTTCCCGAACGCAACTGACAAGTCTGTTTTCTACAGAATCTCCCTTTCCTCTGAAAAGTAACATGTGCAGAGTCATAGGAATGTTGGCCATTCAGGCCCGCGAGCCTTTTCTACAATTTGTTTCAGGGATGTAGGCGTCGATGGCAAGGCCAGCATTTATAGCCCATCCCTAACTGCCCTCGAAAAGATCGTGTTGAGCCGCCTTCTTGAACCGCTGCAGTCCATGAGGCGAAGGTACTCCCACAGTGCTGTTAGGGAGAGAGTTCCAGGATTTTGACCCAGTGACGATGAAGGAAGGGCGATATATTTCCAAGTCAGGATGGTGTGTAACTTGGAGGGGAACATGGAGGTGATGATGTTCACATGTGCCTGCTGCCCTTGTCCTTCTAGGTGGTACAGGTCGCAGATTTGGGAGGTGCCGTCGAAGAAGCCTTGGCGAGTTGCTATAGTGTATCTTGTAGATGGTACACACTGAAGCCACTGCATGCCAGTGATGGAGGGAGTGAATGTTTAAGGTGGGGTGCCAATCAAGTGGGCTGCTTCTTGAGTGTTGCTGGAGCTGCACTCAAAGGCAGGTGGAGAGTATTCCATCACAGTCCTGATTTGTGTCTTGTAGATGGTGGAAAGGCTTTGGGGAGTCAAGAGGTGAGACATTCGCTGCAGAATAGCCAGCCTCTAATTTGTTCTTGTTGCCACAGTATTTATGTGGCTGGTCTAGTTATGTTTCTGGTCAATTGTGACCCCCAGGATGTTGATGGTGGAGGATTCGGTGATGGTAATGCCGTTGACTATCATGGGGAGGTGGTTAGACTCTCTCTTGTTGGAGATAGTCATTGCCTGGCACTTGCGTGACGCGAATGTTACTTGCCACTTATTAGCCCATGCCGGAATGTCGTCCAGGTCTTGCTGCATGCAGGCATGGACTGCTTCATTATCTGAGGAGTTGCGAATGGAACTGAACACTGTAATCATCAGTGAACATCCCCACTTTTGACCTTATGATGGAGGGAAGGTCATTGATGAAGCAGCTGAAGATGGTTGGGCCTAGGACACTGCCCTGAGGAACTCCTGCAGCGATGTCCTGGGGCTGCAATGATTGGCCTCCAACCACCACAACCACCTTCCTTTGTGCTAGGTATGTCTCCAGCCAGTGGAGAATTTTCCCCCTGATTCCCATTGACTTCAGTTGTACTTGGGCTCCTTGATGCTACATTTGGTCAAATGCTGACTTGATGTCAATTAGATCATAGCTGATCTGTATCTTAACGCCATCTTAATTTCCTTGCCTAACAAAAATCTATGAATCTCAATTTTGAAATTTTCAATAGACCCCCAGCCTGAATAGCTTTTTGCAATACACAGCTACAGGGGCAGTGCAGTAGCTTGGGAGCTGGATTTACATAGTATTTGAGGAACAAGACCGTCATCGGTTTCACCTCTGTCACCACAATGTAATGGGGAAAAATGAAGGACATGAGATCATACTCTGAAGATTACCGCTATGGATCATTAAGTTAATTGGATGTTTTGAAGACAGAAGATGATGGTATGGTGCTGTATCCAACTGAAGAATGGTGGCCCAACATTGTTTAAAAGTCAAACCAACCCAAAAGCTGAGACAGCAGACATTTCTTAATGGAATCATTAAATGCAAATATGATCACAATGATTTTAAGCATTAACTTGAAATTCCATTCATTAGAAAACTTCAAAGGGAATGTGTTATTAAAGAGAATTCATTCCAATACTCCAACCTCCGATAGAAAGGCCATTGCAATGCTGCCGCAGCCCATTCAGTATAGAAACATATAAAATTCTGACGGGATTGGTCAGGTTAGATGCAGGAAGAACGTTCCCGATGTTGGGGAAGTCCAGAACCAGGGGTCACAGTCTAAGGATAAGGGGTAAGCCATTTAGGACCGAGATGAGGAAAAACTTCTTCACTCAGAAAATTGTGAACCTGTGGAATTCTCTATCACGGAAAGTTGTTGAGGCCAGTTCGTTAGGTATATTCAAAAGGGAGTTAGATGTGGCCCTTACGGCTAAAGGGATCAAGGGGTATGAAGAGAAAGCAGGAATGGGGTACTGAAGTTGCATGATCAGCCATGCTCCTATTGAATGGTGGTGTAGGCTCGAAGGGCCGATTCTCCTGCACCTATTTTCTATGTATGGATCCAACTGAAAATAAAATTGGTGTCATTTTTATCACCTGATGATTCATTTGACGATTCTCAGATTACTGCTTAACATACATCTTACCCAGTGGTGGACCGAGTATAACCTTAGATAGAATTCGACAAATGGGTACAGTTACAGCGCTGGAATTTCCTGGGTCTTTGCACTCAGAGAGACGATTAATCGGGACATAAAGCAAATAGGCGGCGAGGGAATTCGGGCGCAAGTGTGTTACGTACGTAATTATGCTACACCCAAATTTCCTTGCTGTATTACACCCGTCTACTCATCCTTGCACCAGCACACATCATGGCTCATTATAGTGGTATCACCCCTTGGATAAAGAGCTGGAAATCATCATTTCCTGCAATTACACTGGTTCAAAATGGGTGTAAAATTATGCCCAGAATTTTGGGCGCAGCAGGAAACAAAGTCATTTTTCTGGTTCTTTATTTACATATCTTAATCAATTAAAAAACCATCATCAAGCAAAGACTTGCACTATGTTTTCCCTTTCATTGAAAGCATTTTTATGGCTTCAGCATGAGTCACATTAAAAATTGAAAAGCTTCCAGGATTGTAGGTTCTTAAACACGATTGCAATATTGATAACAATGTATACAGAAGCCAGGCTGGTTAATTTAAACACAAACACCCATTCCTCCATCACTTCTTTACACATACTAAAGCATGCAAGACTTCTTGGAGGAAATGACATGACTCTTGGTGCACACAAATATTATCTTGAAACCGTCTTTTGATCATGAGGGTATATGTTTAATGCAAAATTTGCACTGTGAAATTTAAAGGCATTAGATTTTAATACTGTATTGTTAGACATAATACTTGGCATGGTTATTCAATTCAAGCATTTAATTGTATGATCTCAATGGCAAGTCAAATACATGCAATAACTTAGCAGTTTTTTGGTTTAGGAATCAATTATGAATCTCCAAAAGGTTTTAAAAATACCTCTATGAACCAATGCAAGTCAACAGATGACTCATGCACGGTGTCAGGTTTCGAGCAGAATGTATCACAGCCTTCACGTTTAAATAGAGTAAAATCTTCAATTTAAAAACGAACAAAAAGCAGGACTTAGAAAGCCACCCCACGGAGTGTTTTCCCAATTAGCTGAAAGCTGCGTAGTCCAGTTATCAAGAGCAGTCCCTTAGTCTCATAACACAGATGCCACAGCACCTCACCACCATGGGCTCAAGTTTCGGCCTCAGTTGCTCCTATTTTTTTGGAGCAACTAGTTTAGAATGGAGCATCTTAGAAATTGCAATTCTCAGCATTTAGTTTGCTCTAGTTCTAGTGAGTTAGAATAGTTCCATTTTAGAACAGATTTTTTTTTCAAAAGAGGGCATGTCCAGCCACTTATGCCTGTTGTGCAAGTTTAGGCAGCGAAAACTTACTCCAAACTAACTTAGAATGAAGTAAGTGTAGATTTTTGTACGCTCAGAAAAACCTTGCCTACACTTAGAAATCAGGCATAGGGATCGAGAGATGGGGCGAGGGGGGGGGGGGGGGAAGGGAAGTTTACAAACATGAAACACATCACTTTTACAAATAAAGAGCCATCATCAATAATAAATGATAAATAAATCAATAAATCAACCAATAAATCAATCAAAAAAAATAAAAATTAAAAAATCACAATAAATAAAAAATTATTTCTATTCACCTACTGCAGCACCGGGGAGAAGGGGGGGGTGGGGGAGGAAGAGAAGAGGTGGGGAGAGGAAGATGAACGGGAGGGGGGGGGGGGGGGGGGGGAGAGGAAGATGAATGGGAGGGGGGTGGGGGAGGAGATGATGAACAGGGGGAAGCTGAACGGGCCCAGTCGGGGACTTCGGGCGGGGCCTGCCCCCAGCGAGAGGCCGGGCGGCCCCGCCAACGAGGTAAGATGAGTCAGGCCACTCGGCCGACGTCCCTTCGCCCAGAGACAGGACGCTGGGGGGGCCAGGAGCTACTGCGCACGCAGCTGCCGGCACTGTTTTTGGCGCAGGGCTGTAGCTCCGCCCTCAGCAGCTCTTGCTGCGCCGCGTCGACCTGGAAATGGGCCTACAGATATCGGAGAATCACGAGGCAAGTACTCGGCGCAATTTTTGTTCTACAAATTAGGCGGGCCTCTCCAATGTGCGCCGTTCTAGCGGGAGTCCGAAACTTGAGCCCCATGTCTCTGTGACAGTTACTGTCAGTGTTTGCCTTCCATTCAGTACAGCCAAGACCAAAATAATAAACTGAATTGACTTTAATCCCATTCCTGGAATTTGAGCACATAAATCTAGGCTCACACTCCAGTGCAGTGCTTAGGGAGTGCTGCACTGTCTGTGCTGCCATCTTTCGGATGAGACGTTAAACCAAGGCCCTGACAGCTCTCTCAGGTGGATGTAAAAGATGCCATCGCACTATTTCGAAGATCAGAGAAGTTATCCCCAGTGTCCTGGCCAATATTTATCCCTCAATCAACATAACAAAAACAGTTTATCTGGTCATTATCAGATTCCTATTTGTGGGAGTTGCTGTGCGCAGATTGGTTGCCGCGTTTCCCATATTATAACAGTGACTATACTCCTAAAGTACTTAATTTGCTGTAAAGCGCTTTGAGATGTCTGGTGGTCGTGAAAGGTGCTATATAAATGTAAGTATTCTTTTCTCTCTTTAATAGAGCTTATACAAAGCATAATCACATCTGCCGAAGTCACTCTCAGTGATTTTGTGTGTCCATTAAGCTCCTGGTATTATCCTCACAGGACATGAAACAAAATCAACATGTCTGTTCATTAAAACTGAATTCTTGCCAGAACCTGCAACTGGGTGAAGCAGAAAATTACTAATGTAACTATAGAAACCATTGGTAGGCAGTTATTAATGGTAGATAGATTTTCAATGCAAGGCTATGCATATTGGACAAGCACACATACAACATGTGAACAATTAATGCAGGCTATGTTGCACAGGTTGGTAGCCTGTGGGTGAAGTTCACTCATGAGATACATTATCAGCTGACTCCCCTTTTCCAGAGAGAAGACCACTAACAATATAGGGAGGGGTTAGCCCATTGAAATTGAAATTGAACAAACCATTCACCAGAAGACCCTCCGCACCTTCCTTGAACAGCGGCCCAACCAGTTCCTAACCAACCACAACCCTCTTCCGCCTGGTTCTCGCCTTAAAATGCTTTTCCTTTCAATCCACTACCTCCAGATTAAAGACGTCTCTATGGGAACCCGCATAGCTCTGGGCTATGCCTACCTTTTTATAGGATGTGTTGTCCAATCAGAGCCCCACCCCGCCCCAGCCTCCCCGCCCCCCGATCTCTTTTTCCGATGACTGCATTGGCACTGCTTCCTGCTCCAGTCCTGATCGAAGAACTTTATTCATTATGCTTCAAATTTTAACTCCCGGGCCTCGTTAACATCGGCAGGAATGTCGAGGAGGCCGGCAGGCATAAGCGGGATTTCGGGAGCCAGGTAGCTGCTGCCGGGGACTCAATGGAACTGACCCAGGCCCCAAGGTAAGTCATTGGGGAGCGGGGGGAAAAAAGGGAAAGTTTGTGGTCGGGGCCCCGATATTTCCTTATGGAGCCCAGAGCAGCACTCCTGCTCTGCAATAAAACCAGTAAAGCTTAAAAAAAATACTTGCCTTGCTAGATCTCTTCTGGCCCTGGATCCATCCGTTGGTAACTTTCCCTGGCGTGACCAGCACTGTCCACGACTTACACAGCCCAGGGTTAAAACAGCATCGGGATACAAATGACGTCATGGCCCTGCCCCCCAGACTTTTGAAAATGTTGAGACTCTTGCCTGCCTGTGGCGAGAGCCTCACAAGTTAAATTGGCAACAGGCGGGAGTGCGGTGCACAGAGGGAGGCAAGTACTCTGCTCGGATTTTAACTCATCGCATTTCCCGTTCTCATCAGACGAGGAGGGGTTAAAATCAAGGCTCCGGTCATTGAAACAAAAGCTCAAGGAACAGCACTGCACATTTTTGTTGGGCATTTTGCAGCCTTTGGTCTCAATGTTGGTTTTAACAACTTCAAACCTTAATTATAATTTCCATTTTCTCCCTGGCAGTGGGTGCTAGCAATGTGGGATGGGTGTGTACCAGCATTTGTGGTGGTACTCAGGATGAACATGAGAAATAGGAGCAGGAGTAGACAATTTGACCCCTTAAGCCTGCTCCGCCATTTAATAAGATCATGGCTGATCTGATCATGGACTCAGCTCCACTTCCCCGCCCGCTCCCCATAACCCTTTATTCCCTTATTGCTCAAAAATCTCCGCCTTAAATATAGTTAAAGACCCAGCTTCACAGCTCTCTGGGGCAGAGAATTCCACAGATTTACAACCCTCTGACAGAAGAAATTCCTCCTCATCTCAGTTTTAAGTTTTATTCTGAGACTATGCCCCCTAGTTTTAGTTTCCTCTAAGAGTGGAAATATCCTCTCTGCATCCACCTTGTCGAGCCCCCTCATTATCTTGTATGTTTTGATAAGATCACCTCTCATTCTTCTGAACTCCAATGTATATAGGCCAACCTACTCAACCTATCTTCATAAGTCAACCCCATCATGGGGCCCCTGTCTCCACTCCCTCGGAGCACTGTGCTGGTGGGGCGGTCTCTACCCATGATGCCCGGCTAATTTTTTTTCCCCACCAGACTCCTGGGCCACTGATGTCTGCTTTACTTACCCAGTTTTCCCCCATTCCACTTACCCATCGCCCGTTACCTCTTCTCACACTCTCAAGTGTCTCGTAGCAATCTCCTCCTGCAAGATGTCCTCACACATGTACCCGTTGCTTCCGCCATTACTTTCCTGCCCTCTAGAATTACCTCCCTGGATTCCTCCACCTTGCTCCCTCCCTTCCTGGTTTCAAAAGCTTCCTCAAAACGTCTCTCTTCAACCATGTCTTTATCTCCTCATTTCTAACTTTTTAGTTTTCCTTTTTTCATCCTACTTGGTGGAGTTTATTGTTTTACTTCTGCCCTTTAATGTACCTTGAGATGGGCACCATACATTAAGGATGGTGGTGTGTGAGGTAGAGTTCAGAACAAAGAGACAAGGATGTTAGAATCATGGAATGATTACAGCACAGGAGGCCATTCGGCCCATCGAGCCTGTGCAAGAGCACTTCAGCTGGTTCCACTGCCCCGCCCTTTCCCCGTAGCCCTGCAAAATTTTTTACTTCAGGTAGTTATCCAATTCTCCTTTAAAAGCTACAATTGAATCTGCCTCCACTATCCTTTCAGGCAGTAAATTCCAGATCCTAACCACTTGCTGCGTAAAAAAGGTTTTTCTCATGTCGCCTTTGGTTCTTCTGCCAATCACTTTAAATCTGTGTCCTCTGGTTCTCGACCCTTCTGTCAATGGGAACAATTTCTCCCTATCTAATCTGTCCAGACCCCTCATGATTTTGAACACCCCTATCAAATCTCCTCTCAACCTTCTCTGCTCCGAGAACAACCCCAGCTTCTCCACTCTATTTCCACGACACAGGGCACAAGGTTGTCAAGAGATACTGACAGAAGATCTTTCATTGGACAAAAGAAGATCAAGGGAGATTTGATCTTGGTTTTAAAACAATGAGAGACATGGATGACATAGACATAAATTAGCCAGTTCATTTCAATGAAAGCGCAGAACCAGACGACACAGATGGAGATGTTGTTTTACTATATTTCAAGCATAGATTAGCAAGCTTCCACAACCAAGATTTGGAAACAAGTACCTTTGGACAGAAGTGCCTGTCAAAGATAGCAAGCTCGTTTTAGAAACCTTACCATCCATCATCAGCCCATTATTCTATTCTTGCCTACCTGTCAGGTATCACCTAGGGAATTCAAACATCCGTAAAAACAAGTTGGAAAGAAAAGCTTTCAGCTCCTCAACCACAATGAAACCAAGAGGGAAATAAGAAAAAAAAAACAGACAGGAACAGAAAACTGAAAGCAAAAGGAAAAAACTACCTCCCAACGAAAAGCATGAAGGAAAATCCGAACCGCTGAACAGAAACGAAGAAATGTATTGAAGCAACTACACAAAAGTTTTGTTGGCTTCTTCGTTGTCCATTGACCAATAACTGTTTTCTTTACCCTGATACTAGAAGTTGTATTAATGTGCTTCAGGTGCATTTGTGTATTGTGCAAGTTTACTCCCCCAACCCAAACGCCATTACAGCGAGAAATCCCACTGTCACAATATTGTTCCCCTCTTTGCAAATACTGAATTTACCTGTAAATTTCTAACTTAAAAGTCGAACTGTGCTACAAAAGGTTGGTATCGATAAGATATGGCGATAGAACAGAATGAGCGTAGAATGCATTCCAGGTTACTGATTGGTCCCTGCTGACCACATGACTGATAATACTGGTTAGCTGGCACCACTCACATCTGGAGAAACAACTGATGAAAAACACAACCAGCCACCTTGCTCTTTACTCTCCTGTGCTCTGCACAGTCCAGTCCGCCTGTGTTCCCAGACTCCATGCCTCCCAACTCCAGTACTGGCTCCCTGAGCCTTCCAACGGCCCTGACCCTTGCTCACCTCTCTGCCCTACATGCTCCAAGGCCTCTTGCTCCTCAGAACATGTGCATTGTCACACGGGAGATTTATTACTATCCATTTATAACATTTGCCAGAGAAAGTTATTTTCAAACAGAACATTCTCACAACCTCTGGTTACGGTTGAAAACTCTGCTGTGATGTGTCCCTGGAGATTTGGTCATGTGATATTTGGTTATATGGCATTCATCACATGACACCACTCATATGATGCTTCATCACGTGACATATTCCTATTGTTTGTAAAATGTTATTGCAGTTACCTTAGTTGAGTGTCACAATATCACCACGCGCCGAATAAAAAATGTGACTTTTTGTTTAATATTAAGATGAATAACGTGATTTATAAATCAAAGAACACAAAAGATGATTTAAGGATAAGTAACGCTTAAATAAAGACTACTTCTGTGATGTTTCTATTGCAATGGAAACACCAAGTAAATAACACTGATTCAACAAAAACATCATTGATATCAGTACTAAAATTTTCGTACAATTTTATGATTTTTTACAATACACAGCAAGTTTTAAAAATAAAACCAAAAGCTAATTCAATTTACTGACTCCCACACCCAAATTAAAAATTATTTCTTCTCACCTACTGCAGCACCAGGGAGAGGGGAGGCGGGGGAGAGAAGAAGATGGGAGGGGGGCAGAGAAAAAGGTCGGGGGGGGGGGGGGCAGAGAAGAAAATGGGGGGGGGGGAGGGGGGAAGAGAAGATGGGGGAGAGAAGAGAAGACAGCGAAGAAGCCGGGCCCTGCCGAGGATTTCGGGCGGGGCCGGCACGCAGTCGATGCCGGGCTGCTGCCGCCTACTCTTCGGGTGGGGCCCGCCCCCAGCGAGAGGCCAGGCAGGTGGGCCTCGCCGCCGAGATAAGGTGCGCAGGCCAAACGGCCGGGGACAGGGGCGACGTCCCGTCGGCCTGGGATAGGGTCGTCGCCTCGGAGACAGGACGCGCTGGGAGGGCCAGGAGCTACTGCACACGCGCGCAGCTGCCGGCACTGTATTCGGTGCAGAGTTGTAGCTCCGTCCCAGCAGCTCCTGCTGCGCTGCGCCGAGGTGGAATTGGGCCTACAGCGATCTGAGAATCGCGAGCTAAGTATTCGGCGCAATTTTTGTTCTATAAATTAGGCGGGCCTCTCCGATGTGCACCGTTCTAGCGGGCGGCCGAAACTTGACCCCTATACAACAGCGTATATCACAGGTCGACATGAACTCACCCTCCCCAAGTCTGTGTCTCTCTTTCCCTCCCCCAATGTGTTTCCCTCTCTCTCCCTCCTCCATTCTCCCTCCCCGAGATTGTCTCTCTCTCTCTCCCTCCCTCAGTCTGTGTCTCTCTCACTCTCCAGTCTGTGTTTCGCTCTCTCCCTCCCCCAGTCTGTGTTTCACTCTCTCCCTCCCCCAGTCTGTGTGTGTCTCTCTCTCTCTCCCCCAGTCTGTCTCTCTCTCTCTCTCTCTCCCTCCCTCCCTCCCCCAGTCTGTGTCTCTCTCCCTCCCCCAGTCTGTGTATCTCTCTCCCCCTCCCCAGTCTGTCTCTCTCTCTCTCTCTCCCCCTCCCCCAGTCTGTCTCTCTCTCTCCCCCTCCCCCAGTCTGTCTCTCTCTCTCCCCCTCCCCCAGTCTGTCTCTCTCTCTCCCCCTCCCCCAGTCTGTCTCTCTCTCTCCCCCTCCCCCAGTCTGTCTCTCTCTCTCCCCCTCCCCCAGTCTGTCTCTCTCTCTCCCCCTCCCCCAATCTGTCTCTCTCTCTCCCCCTCCCCCAGTCTTGTCTCTCTCTCCCTTCCCCAGTCTGTGTCTCTCTCTCTCCCTCCCCCAGTCTGTGTCTCTCTCTCTCTCTCTCCCCCCCAGTCTGTGTGTCTCTCTCTCCCTCCCCCAGTCTGTGTCTCTCTCTCTCCCTCCCCCAGTCTGTCTCTCTCTCCCTCCCTCAGTCTGTGTCTCTCTCTCTCTCTCCCTCCCCCAGTCTGTCTCTCTCTCCCTCCCTCAGTCTGTCTCTCTCTCCCTCCCTCAGTCTGTGTCTCTCTCTCCCTCCCCCAGTCTGTGTCTCTCTCTCTCTCCCTCCCCTAGTCTGTGTGTCTCTCTCTCCCTCCCCCAGTCTGTGTTTCGCTCTCTCCCTCCCCCAGTCTGTGTGTCTCTTTCTCCCTCCCCCAGTCTGTCTCTCTCTCTCCCTCCCCCAGTCTGTGTTTCGCTCTCTCCCTCCCCCAGTCTGTGTGTCTCTTTCTCCCTCCCCCAGTCTGTGTCTCTCTCTCTCCCTCCCCCAGTCTGTGTCTCTCTCTCTCCCTCCCCCAGTCTGTGTTTCGCTCTCTCCCTCCCCCAGTCTGTGTGTCTCTTTCTCCCTCCCCCAGTCTGTGTCTCGCTCTCTCTCCCAGTTGCTCTCTCAAGGACTCATGGAGTTTCCAGAAAAATGTTGTTAGCCCCGTTGCCATCGTCCTCACAAAGTGGTGAGCTCCGAATAGTAGGGAAACCAACAGGGCTCAGACAGGGCGGTGTGGCTCAGACAGGGCGGTGTGGCTCAGACAGGGCGGTCAGGCTCAGACAGGGCGGTCAGGCTCAGACAGGGCGGTCAGGCTCAGACAGGGCGGTGTGGCTCAGACAGGGCGGTGTGGCTCAGACAGGGCGGTGTGGCTCAGACAGGGCGGTCAGGCTCAGACAGGGCGGTGTGGCTCAGACAGGGCGGTGTGGCTCAGACAGGGCGGTCAGGCTCAGACAGGGCGGTGTGGCTCAGACAGGGCGGTGTGGCTCAGACAGGGCGGTGTGGCTCAGACAGGGCGGTCAGGCTCAGACAGGGCGGTCAGGCTCAGACAGGGCGGTGTGGCTCAGACAGGGCGGTCAGGCTCAGACAGGGCGGTGTGGCTCAGACAGGGCGGTGTGGCTCAGACAGGGCGGTCAGGCTCAGACAGGGCGGTCAGGCTCAGACAGGGCGGTGTGGCTCAGACAGGGCGGTGTGGCTCAGACAGGGCGGTCAGGCTCAGACAGGGCGGTGTGGCTCAGACAGGGCGGTGTGGCTCAGACAGGGCGGTCAGGCTCAGACAGGGCGGTGTGGCTCAGACAGGGCGGTGTGGCTCAGACAGGGCGGTGTGGCTCAGACAGGGCGGTGTGGCTCAGACAGGGCGGTCAGGCTCAGACAGGGCGGTCAGGCTCAGACAGGGCGGTCTGGCTCAGACAGGGCGGTCTGGCTCAGACAGGGCGGTGTGGCTCAGACAGGGCGGTCAGGCTCAGACAGGGCGGTGTGGCTCAGACAGGGCGGTGTGGCTCAGACAGGGCGGTCAGGCTCAGACAGGGCGGTGTGGCTCAGACAGGGCGGTCAGGCTCAGACAGGGCGGTGTGGCTCAGACAGTGCGGTGTGGCTCAGACAGGGCGGTCAGGCTCAGACAGGGCGGTCTGGCTCAGACAGGGCGGTCAGGCTCAGACAGGGCGGTCTGGCTCAGACAGGGCGGTCAGGCTCAGACAGGGCGGTCAGGCTCAGACAGGGCGGTCAGGCTCAGACAGGGCGGTGTGGCTCAGACAGGGCGGTCAGGCTCAGACAGGGCGGTCAGGCTCAGACAGGGCGGTGTGGCTCAGACAGGGCGCTGTGGCTCAGACAGGGCGGTGTGGCTCAGACAGGGCGGTCAGGCTCAGACAGGGCGGTGTGGCTGCAAGTCACGATAGCCGGGGTACTGCACAAGTACGAACTCCACAAACAGTGACCGTTTCCCTCGAGTCGCCAGCAGCAATGCTCGGGAGACCAATCGGTCATTACGCTGGACTCCTGCCCAAAGCAGTTGGTAACTCTACGTCTGGTATCAAATGAAGATTTACAAAAACAGGTTTGGGGAAAGAAAACATTCATTTCCAGATTTGCCTTTGCTTTTAAAGCTCTGCCGGAGCTTACAGATTTACATAACTGTGACCGTGAGCCTACAGTGCATTTCTGATCCCTCTCCCTCACATGTGCACATACAAAGATAAATCTGACAAACCTCTGCTCTATAAAGAATATGTGCATGAAAATTATACTAAAAAATGAACAAATTTGCACCTTTCAGGACCTCAAGACATCCCAAAACGCTTTACAGCCAGTGAAGTTCATTTGAAGTGTAGTCAATGTTGTAATGTAAGAAATCGTGCTAATGTATAAATCACACTTTGAACATAAAATAATTTTCTGTTACACGAGGCTTGAGCGAGCCTATTTTTGCCACAAGATCGGCTACATCAACAATATCTAGATGTGTATTCTCAGCCTGCTGACAAGCCTGCACTGCAATTCCAACCATGCCCACGAAATATAAAAACAGATAGTAAGAGTTTCCACAGGTACATAAAAGAAAAAGAGTGGCTAAAGTAAATGTTGGTCCCCTAGAGGATAAGACTGGGGAATTAATAATGGAGAAGAGGGAAATGACAGAGACGTTGAACAAATATTTTGTATCAGTCTTCATGGTAGAAAACACTAAAAACATCCCAATAGTAGATAATCAAGGGGCTATAGATAGGGAGGAACTTAATACAATCACTATCACTAATGAAGTAGTACTAGGTAAAATAATGGGACTAAAGGCAGATAAGTCCCCTGGACCTGATGCCTTACATCCTAGGGTCTTAAGAGAAGTGGCTGCAGAGATAGTGATGCATTGGTTGTAATCTACCAAAATTCCCTGGATTCTGGGGCGGTCCCAGCGGATTGGAAAAACGCAAATGTAATGCCCCTATTTAAAAAAAGAGGCAGACAGAAAACATGAAACTATAGACCAGTTAGCCTAATATCTGTCGTTGGGAAAATGCTGGAGTCCATTATTAAGGAAGCAGTAGTGGGACATTTGGAAAAGCATAGTTCAATTAGGCAGAGTCAGTATGGTTTTATGAAAGGGAAATCATGTTTGATAAATTTGCTGGAGTTCTTTGAGGATGTAATGAGCAGGGTGGATAAGAGGGAACCAGTGGATGTGGTGTATTTGGATTTCCAAAAGGCATTCAATAAGGTGCCACATAAAAGGTTACTGAACAAGATAAAAACTCATAGGGTTGGGGGTAATATATTAGCATGGATAGAGGATTGGCTGACTAATAGAAAACAGAGAGTCGGAATAAATGGGTCATTTTCCGGTTGGCAAACAAAAACTAGTGGGTTGCCAC
This sequence comes from Pristiophorus japonicus, assembly GCF_044704955.1. Classification (NCBI taxonomy): domain Eukaryota; kingdom Metazoa; phylum Chordata; class Chondrichthyes; family Pristiophoridae; genus Pristiophorus; species Pristiophorus japonicus. Next base: position 123,673,479 of record NC_091989.1, read on the forward strand.
AGATATCAGTGCTGGGTCCTCAACTATTTACAATCTATATTAATGACTTAGATGAGGGGACCAAGTGTAATGTAACCAAGTTTGGTGGGAAAGCAAATTGTGAGGAGGACACAAAAAATCTGCAAAGGGATATAGACAGGCTAAGTGAGTGGGCAAAAATTTGGCAGATGGAGTATAATGTGGAAAAATGTGAGATTATTCACTTTGTCAGAAATAATAGAAAAGCAAATTATAATTTAAAGAGAGAAAAATTGCAAAGTATTGCAATGCAGAGGGGTCCTTGTGCATGAAACACAAAAAGTTAGTATGCAGGTACAGCAAGTAATCAGGAAGGCAAATGGAATGTTGGCCTTTATTGCAAGGGGGATAGAGTATAAAAGCAGAGAAGTCCTGCTACAACTGTACAGGTTATTGGTGAGGCCACACCTGGAGTACTGCGTACAGTTTTGGTCTCCGTATTTAAGGAAGTATATACTTGCATTGGAGGCTGTTGAGAGATGGTTCACTAGGTTGATTCTGGAGATGAGGGGGTTGACATATGAGTATCGATTGAGAAGTTTGGGCCGATACACATTGGAGTTCAGAAGAATGAGAGGTGATCTTATTGAAACTTATAAGATAATGAGGGGGCTCAACAAGGTGGACGCAGAGAGGATATTTCCACTCAGGGGAAACTAAATCTAGGGGACTTGGGCTAGATTTTCCACTTTTGTGCATATCATCCAAAAATGGGCGTTATTTCCGGCGTTGGCGGTAAAAATGGGTTTTCAGATCGCCGGCTTCTCGCCCATTCTCAAACCACCTAGTCTCCATATTTGAAAATGGGCGTTACAGCGAGCGATATGAAATGGGCGGTAGCGTTAAATCTCGCTGACCTTCTGCCGTAACGTGTCACCGTCCTTAGCAACGGCACGGCAACGCTCGATTCCCGTGACTCAGGTCAAGGGTCATCATGACATGCGCAGAAGAGGAGACAGAGATAGAGGGAGCTCAGAGGGACTGAGGGCGTGTCTGGCTGCTATGGACGGAAGGAGGGAGATTGTAGAGCTTCACAGCAACTAGGCAAACAAAAATTAGCTGTCACCAGCCACATATTTGCCCGAATTTGGCCTATAATGGAGAGAGTGGAGGAGGCATCACAGCACACTGTGGAGACTGACGCTGGAGAGATCAGTGAGGTGGCAGAGGAGCACATTGGAGGGCGTAAAAGAGCCAGGAGGTTCTCGGATGAGGCAAATGCCTCCCTCCTGCAGGAGGTCGAGTTACACTGGGGTGATTTGACACGGGGGGGGGGCATGGGAAGCCCACCCCAAAGGCCTACCAGAAGATATGGACCGAGATAGCAGAGGTGGTCTCGTCGGTGACCAACGAGGTTCGTGAGGGCAACCAACGTCGCAAACGATGGAACGACCTTGTGGGATCCACAAGAGTAAATATTACATTGATTTACATGTACTTATGTATTTATATAATGTGATTTGTAACAGTCATGAGTGACTATCCAGCAGATGTGAGGTCTTTCACTTTTACTGGGACTGTTTTACTCAAAGCCTGCGGTCACGGTGCATGTCTTTAGGTAAAGAAGATAATTTGCATGATAATCATGATTACATCTGTCGGTTATGTGTTGTATCAGTGTCTGTCTCAGTACCTAGCAATGATCTCATGCCATGTCGTCCTGTTACCTTTTACAGAAGAAGCTATCGATGATGAGATCCGTGCAGAGGCGAACGGGTGGGGGGCCACCAGTCCCCAGCGACATCACTGAGATGGAGGAGCGGGTGCTTGCACTCGTGAGGAAGCACCCCCAGACAGCCACGGATGCATCTGCAGACCCTGAAGTGATGTCATGTGAGTAAAGCTTACAACATTGCGTAATGTAAAGTCAATAGATGCCACACCCACTCATAGCCGAACAATCATATATGATAAATGATTTGTAAAATTGTCATAGAAATAAGGCTGGCCTAATGAAAATCATTGCATGCAAATGTGTTGATAGTCATGAAATGTGATGTCTGTGATGATTTTGAGAGCGGTGGTGTTTTTGTCGTGCATACGCTGTGTGTAGTGCTGGACTTACCTTGTGACCCTAGCACCCCCTTCTCCTCTAATAACCTCATTTGCGCCTTGCAGCTCAGCCAGCAGCACAGCCGCAGGCAAGACCACAGAGGCCAGAAGGTGGGGGCGCGGGGCCCGACTCTCCGGACGATCCAACATCTGGTGCTGAGGAGCTCCGATCCTTGCCCGTCAATCCGCTGCGTCTGTTCTCGATGGATGAGAGCGCGGTCTTCGAGGAACCTGCATCGCCACACTCCAGAAGCCATTCCACCCCAAGGCCATCTAGTGGTCCTCCGGTCATTCCCGCCTCCACTCTGGAGGTACCGGCCCCAAGCACCTCACCACAGGGCACTCCATTTGTCTCCAGGACGGCGTCGATCCCGCGGAAGCCTCGTGGACGCGGCAGGTCTGTTCCACGAGCGCCACATGACAGCGGAGAGATGGTACAGTTATCCAGGAGGACTGTAGACATTGGTGACCAGCTCATCGAAGCATTGGGGGGCATATCCCGACATCTGGCCACCATGACTGAGTACATTCCGCGGATGGCAGAGATCCTAGATGCAATAGCCAGGAACACTGCTGGCACAGGCTTCCCAGTGGTCCCCGAGCGCGGTACTCCACCCCTAGGTTCCGCACCACCACTGCGAATGACAGATAAGAGCAAGGACCAAGATCCTGCTTCTGCATCAGAGAATGTTGCCCCCTTGGCACCCACCGCTCCTGTACCCGTGCAACCACCGCATCTGCCTTCATCCCACCCAATGAGGCACCACCTGAGGAGCTCCTCAGCCAGGCACCGTGGAGCGAGGAGGGGGAAGGGGTAGAGGTGGGGAGAAGAAAGGGAGGAGGGGCGGAAGAAAAGTGAGGTGCATGTGCGCAGGTGATGACTGTGTTATATCTCTATCTGGGTGTATGCAATTTGTTGCAATGTATGGGGGCTGGGGACCACGCTCCTGCTTTGCCTTTGTGTTCTGTGTTGCTGGACAAGTTGACCATTTGATTAATGTCAGTGGTGGAAAGAGTGGGGTGTGGGCGGTGTTGCCTGTGATACTTATGATTTCAGACCAATGTTGGTATAATTTTTTTTTGTTGAACATTACCTTGTTGCGCATTGTCTCAGATAGCTGGACCATTACACACTGGTGATTCCTTAACATGAAAGGGTTAAATACAACTTAACATCAATCAACGTAAACGTTAACTGGCACAAGATGATGGGCACCATTGATGTCTGAGCTGCACACACACAGCAGTATGTCAGCATTGTCACTCACATGAACGTTCTTTCAGGCAAATCGTTCAGATATCAGCTCCTCACATAAAAGTCTTGCAGCTACGTAGCCACCACATGCCCTTTCCTGTGGTCTGGAGGGGGTCGTGGGCATGGTTGTATAGCTAGCCTGATGGTCTGGCCCTAGGTCAGCGTCCAGCCCCTTGTGTCCTCTTCCTCTCTCTCCTGAGGTGGAGCATCAGTCCCTTCTGGCAATTCTTGGCACCCCGATAGCCAGGTTGTGCAGCATCGAGCACACGACCACGAATTTAGCTACTTGCTCAGGGTTGTATTGTAGCTCCCCTCCCGAGTGGTCAAGACATCTGAAGCACTGCTTAAGCACAGTTATTGTTTTCTGGACCACATTGCGGGTATCCCTGTGGCTCCGGTTATATTGCTTCTCGGCCATCCGTGTGGGTGTCACGCAGGGGGGTCATCAGCCAGGTGGCTAGGCCATATCAGTTATCACCAAGTATCCAGCATTGTCCGTGTGGCTGACTCTTAAAGATGTCAGAGACAGCACTCTAATGCAGGATGAGAGGCTCATCGAAGGTGCCCGGACATTTGGCATTCACTGCCAGTATGATCTGGTTGTGGTCGACAACTAGTTGGACCTTCAGGGAGTGAAATCCTTTTCTGTTATGAAAATGCTCTGGGTCCTGAGAAGGTGGCCGCAAGGTGATATGAGTGCACTATATAGCTCCCTGCACCCTGGGGAACTTAGTAATGCGGTAGAATGCTCCAGCCCTGTCAGTGCGAGCCTCCGTGGTCATGGGGAAGCTGATAAAAGTCCATCCTTCTTGCGTACAGGGCCTCCGTGACCTGTCTAATGCAGCGATGGGTTGCATGGTGAGACAGAGGGGAAATCTCGACTGTGGAGGCCCGAAAGGAACCGGACGCGTAGAAAGACAGTGCCCTGGTGACCTTGACCTCGACCGACACTGATGTCCATGTGACCTGATGAGCTCACATATTTCATTGATCACCACTTTGTGGAAGCGCAGTCTCCGAGGGCAGGTGTGGTCGGAGACATCGAGGCAAGATTTATTTTCCCTGTAAGTGCGAGGTGTGTATGGTCTGGCCCTCCTCCTCATTCTTGCACGTCTTAAATTGGCGACATAATGATGTGCATCACACATTGAACCATTTGCACTCTGCAGCATCTGCGTGTTAATCGATGCAGGCTGAGAAATGGCTGGCCCCATTGCATTGAAAGTATAACAGCGATTGATCAGAAGCAATGATTTTCTCACGAAAATAAATCTACAGTAAACCCCCAATAGTCCAGAGTCTGAAATTATGTCTGTTGAGATGGTCACTTCACCTGAGAAGAACTCCAGAATCAATCCAAACTCCCCCAAAGTTGAAGCAGCCTTTTGAATGATGCGGCCTGTGATTTTAAAAATGGCGCCCACACTGCTGGGATTAGTTCAGAACAGTTCCACTTTTTCCAGGCGTTTTTTTGGGCGAGTGATATTGTGGGCGATGTGTGCGAGGTGGTGAAAGTGACAGTGGGCGATCTCCTGGGCGTTAGTTTTGCCAAATGTGCTCTATCCGACAAAAAAAAAATGGGCGGTCGGTATTATTGAATCTCGGCGTTAATTCCGTGGGGAAAGTAAGGCTAGGCGATATTATGGCCATTGATTTCACCCATTCTGATGATACCGCCCAAAAAAAGTGGGCGGGCGATAATATTTTTTCTTGCCGTTAAGCACATGGGAAAAGTAACGCTCGGCGATAAAGTTTCCTAAAAATGCCCGTCAGTTTCCATTTTGTGCCAAAATGGGCGATATATGGACGTTATACGTCATTTCAGCGGTAAAACGGACGTTAAGTGGACGTTAAGCATGCAAAGTGGAGGTTCTAGCCCATAGAACTAGAATAAGGGGCCGCCCATTTAAAACTGTGATGAGGAGAAATTTCTTCTCTCAGAGGGTTGTAAATCTATGGAATTCTCTGTAGTGTCTCTGCATCTTGTTACAAACTCACACGAGGCATGGATATATCAGGCATGGATATATCAGACATGGTCATTCTGTGACCTTCACTTTATTCGCAGGACCAAAGAGTGCTGACCCTGGGTGGGACCTTCCCTTTTATACCTGGAAACGCAGGTGAGGAGTGTCTCCCGCAAGCTCGCCCCCTGTGGTCAGGGTGTGCATTTCAAGGGTACAGGTACAGTGTGCATGAGTTACAGTTACATAACTATTGTCATAGCAAGATGGTGAAATACATGACATCACCTCCCCCCCTTGAGTCTTTTTAGTTTCAGAGGTTAAATCTATCGGGTGGTCGACGCTCTCTCGTGGAGCGCCGCAGTTGTGGCTCTGGTGGCTGAGCCTCGGCCTGTCCGGGCTGGCCGCAGAGACTGTGTATGCCGAGGGCTGTTTTTGTTGCTTGTATGCTGGCAGTGGTTTGGATGCTATCTCATCATGCTCTTCTTCCGGTTCCTCCGTGTCTATGCTGAACCTTGTCTTTACTTGGTCCAAGTGTTTGCGACATATCTGCCCATTGTTTAGTCTGACCACCATGACCCTGTTTCCTTCTTTGCCAATTACGGTGCCCTCAAGCTATTTGGGTCCCAAAGCATGGTTAAGAACAAATACCGGGTCATCTATTTCTATACACCTCCCCCTTGAGCCTCAATCATGGAGCCCGGTTTGGGATTGGTGCTTGCCCTCAACAATGTCTGCCAGATCTGGGTGAATGAGGGATAGCCGCGTTTTAAGCGTGCGTTTCATGAGGAGTTCCGCTGGTGGGACTCCTGTGAGCGAGTGCGGCCGGGACCTGTAGGCCAGCAGGAGGCGCGATAGGCGGCACTGAAGGGAGGGCCCTTGGATACGTAGCATGCCCTGCTTTATGACTTGGACCGCCCGTTCCGCCTGGCCATTGGAAGCCGGCTTGAACGGCGCTGTCCGGACGTGCTTGATCCCATTGCCCGACATAAACTCCTGGAATTCATGGCTGATAAAACACGGGCCATTGTCGCTGACCAGGATGTCCGGCAAGCCGTGGGTCGCGAAAACCGTATGCAGACTCTCCACTGTGATGGATGTCGTGCACGAGTTCAATATGATGCACTCGATCCACTTCGAGTATGCATCGACTATGATCAGGAACATTTTCCCCATGAACTACGTGAATACGTGACCATGGCCTGGTGGGCCAAGGCCACGGGCTGAGTGGAGCCTCCCTGGGGGCATTGCCCAGCTGGGCACATGTCATGCACCTGCGAACCCAGCGTTCCAGGTCTGAGTCAATCCCCGGCCACCATACACGTGGCCGGGCAATGGCCTTCATTAACACGATGCCAGGGTGCTTGCTGTGGAGTTCCCTGATGAATGCTTCCCTTCCTTTCTGGGGCATGACTACCCAGCTGCCCCATAACAGGCAGTCGGCTTGGATGGAGAGTTCATCCATCCGTCTCTGAAACGGTCTGACTTCCTCGGGGCACGCCCTGTGTGCAGGCGCCCAATTCCCAGTCAGGATACATTCCTTTATCATGGATAGGAGGGGGTCCCTGTTGGTCCAGAGTTTGATCTGGTGGGCTGTGATGGGGGAGCCCGCAGTGTCAAAAGCCTCAATGGCCATGACCATCTCGGCGCTCTGCTCCGACGTCCCCTCGGTGTCAGCGAGTGGGAGCCTGCTGAGTGCGTCAGCGCAATTTTCGGTGCCTGGCCGGTATAGTCATACGCAGCCAGCGTGAGGGCCCATCGCTGTATACGAACTGGTGCGTTAGCATTGACAGCCTTGCTGTTGGACAACAGGGATGTTAACGGCTTGTGGTCCGTTTCTCGCTCGAACTGTCTGCCGAAAAGGTACTGGGGCATCTTTTTCACACCGTACACACGCGCGAGTGCCTCCTTCTCGACCATGCCGTATCCACGCTCTGCCTGGGAGAGCGACCTGGAGGCGTAAGCCACCGGTTGGAGTCAGCCATCATCGTTACCCTGCTGCAATACACACCCAACCCCGTAGGATGACACATCGCATGTTAAAACCAGTTTTTTTTTTTTTTTACAGGGGTCATACAAAGTCAACAGTTTGTTGGAACACAGCAGGTTCCTCGCCTTATTGAAAGTCCGTTCTTGACAATCCCCCCAAAACCATTTACAACCTTTACGGAGGAGCATGTGTAACAGCTCACAATGTGCTTAAGTTCGGCAGGAAGTTTCCAAAATAGTTCAAAAGTCCCAGGAATGATCGCAATTCTGACGTGTTGTTGGGCCTGGGCGTCCGGCGAATCGCCTCAGTTTTTGATTCAGTGGGCCGGATCACGTCTGCGGCAACCCTCCTGCCCAGGAACTCGACCTCTGGGATCAAAAACACACACTTGGCCTTTTTAAGCCGCAAGCATACCCAATCCAATCGGCGTAGCACCTCCTCCAGGTTGCGGAGGTGTTCCTCGATGTCTCGATCCGTTATAAGGATGTCGTCTTGGAATACGACCGTTCCAGGGATGGACTTGAGCAAGCTTTCCATGTTTCGCTGAAAGATAGCCGCTGCCGAACGAATGCCAAACGGACACCTGTTGTAGACAAATAATCCTTTGTGCATCGTGATGGTGGTCAGAAGCTTGGAATCTCCGCCAGTTCCTGAGTCATGTAGGCCGAAGTGAAGTCCAGTTTCGCGAACAGCTTTCCACCTGCCAGCATGGCAAAGAGGTCCTCCGCTCTCGGAAGCTGGTATTGGTCTTGCAGTGACACTCGGTTGATGGTGGCGTTGTAGTCGCCACAAATTCTAACCGAGCCATCTGCTTTGAGGACGGGAACGATGGGACTTGCCCAATCGCTGAATTCAATGGCCGAAATTATGCCCTCTCTGAGCAGCCTGTCCAATTCACTTTCAATTTTCTCACGCATCACGTACAGCACCGCTCTGGCTTTGTGGTGCACTGGTCTGGCGTCCAGAGTGATGCGTATCACAACTTTGGTGCCCTTGAATGTACCGACACCGGGTTGAAACAGCGACTCGAATTTTTGCAAGACCTGCGAGCATGAACTTCGCTCCACGGATGAAATGGCGGGCACATCCCCCCATTTCCAATTCATCTCAGCTAGCCAACTCCTCCCCAAAAGCGCGGGGCCATTTCCTGGAACAATCCAGAGTGGCAGCCGGTTCTGTAATGCATCACCACCAAGTTTGCACTGCCCAGCACTGGGATGATCTCTTTGGTGTACATCCGTAGCTGCGTCTCAATGCGTTCCAGTTTGGGCCTACTAGCTCTGTGTGGCCATAGTCTCTCAAACTGTTGGGTGCTCATGAGAGACTGGCTAGCTCCCGTATCCAGCTCCATGTGCACCGGGATGCCATTCAGTAAGATTTTCATCATCATGGGTGGCATTTTGGTGTATGAGCTGTGGATGTCAGCCACATGAACTCTCTGAACTTCCACATCCATGTTTGTTCCCCAGGCCTCATTCTGCATTGCAGACCCCTCATCTGGTTCCTCTGTCTCGTAGACTAGCCTCGCTAATGCCTTTTTGCACATCCTGGCCAAGTGTCCACTGACATTACAAATCCTACAGGTGTAAAGCTGGAACCTGCAGCTTTTGGCAGTGTGTCTACCCCCACATCTCCAGCATCAGCTGAGATTGCTGTTAACAAAAGGACTATTCCCAGGCATTCCTCTCTGATGGCCCATTTGGCTGTTTCTAAGCACTCTGAATGGTCCCATCACGGGATGCATTGTTCCTCGTGATGGCGTGAATTGCCGATCCCCTTTCCATTGTCCCTGTTGTGGGCCCACCTTGGAGCTTGTTGCTGCCTGGGCGGTGTCGAATTTCCCTTGCCTGCCTGCCTGGGCGGTGTCGAATTGCCCTTGCCTGCCTGCGGTTCTGTTTTCTGGGTTCTATATCACTTTTACAACATTAACTCCCTGGTTCATCGCAACGTTAAAACCAGGGCTGCGTGCGTAAATTAGCTTGGTCTCCTCTTCCCCTGCCATAAAGGTCTGAGCTATCAACGCCGCCCCTTCTAAAGTCAGATCCTTGGTCTTTATGAGCTTCCTGAAAATGCTGGCATGATTAATGCCCTCGATGAAAATGTCCCTTAACATCTCCCCCCTGCAGGCATCAGAGAACTTACAGAGACTGGCCAAACGCCGCAGTTCCGCCACGAAGTCCGAGACATTCTGACCCTCCCGACGCCAGTGAGAGTAGAACCGGTGCCGGGCCATGTGCCGGATCAGCTGGCTGAGCTCTTCGAAGAACTTGTCCGCTGGCTTTTGGGGTGCGAGCAGGTCTTTCATCAGCGCATACGTCTGTGGACCACAGCTGGTCAGTAGATGCGCCCTCCGCTTGTCAGCCGCTGCCTCTTCCAGCCAGTCCTAGTGACAAAGCTCTGCTGGGGTCTTTCCACAAGGTCGTCCCAGTCCTCACCCACACAGTAGCGTTCCTCTGTGCCACCGGTGGCCATCCTCATGGTTCGGTGATTCCCATTTCTCGTCGCCAGATGTAGTGTCTCTGCACCTTGTTACAAACTCACACGAGGCATGGATATATCAGACACGGTCACTCTGTGACCTTCACTTTATTCCCAGGACCAAAGAGTGCTGACCCTGGTTGGGACCTCCCCTTTTATACCTGGAAACCCAGGTGAGGAGTGTCTCCCGCAAGCTCAACCTGTGGTCAGGATGTGCATTTCAAGGGTACAGGTAACAGTGTGCATGAGTTACAGTTACATAACTATTGTCATAGCAAGATGGTGAAATACATGACATTCTCTGCACATCCCACACAGGAGGTGCAAGGTCGGCGATGCTGAAAAAGCCTGATCCTGCCCTGTAAAAAACTTGCAAAAAAACCCAACAGAAATAGCAGCTTAACACAGAGAGGCCCTCCGTACATCGATTCCTCCCACTTACACTGCTGATAGCTAGTCAATACGATTGAATACACAAGAATGTGACCTACATATTCACAGACTATTTATAGTGCGAACAAAATAAATCCCAATTTTGCTCTTCTGGTAACAAAAATATAGGCTGTAAATTTTGGATAAAGTCGTAGTTCAGCACAGACATCCTCTTATAAATTATTTACGCCTAATACAGCCCTACAAGAAATCACAGGGAATAATTCTAATCAGAATAAAGCAAATGTGATTTCCAGTAATACTCGATTTGAATCCAAAACACTCGCCAAAGGAAGTGTGCTCCCATGATGGCTCGGTGAGTTTATCCAGTGAACAGGAGAGCTGTTCACAGCAGGCAGGGCCTCCCATAGTTAAATAGTCTGCTGACACCACCGAGGTTTACGCATGAATAATGGCTACCTGTGCGAGGTGGTGGATGGTGCCCCAGGAAAGGTCTGCACCATCAACAAAAGGCAAAGGAGTGAAAGGTGGGGGGGTGTTGCGGTGGTGGCGTTGTCCTCTGTGAAACTTTAGTAACATTTATAAAGCAAGGGCTGCTGTGTTACTGATGGAGGACTGAATATTACTGCAGCAGTTAAACTGTTCCTATTGGCAAAAAAGCAGCACACTGTTAAGATGAAAGAGGTATAGAAAAATTATCTTAAAACAATAAACTTTAATTTAATAAAACCAAACAACCTTATTTGCTGTAATTTTAAATGAAAAACAGGCATTGATTCCCGATAACTATTTATAGTTTAGTGAAACACAGAGCAACAATTTTACATGGACAAATACAATTTGTTGCTTCTGGCTGTCGTTTTTGGTTGATTCTCCATTCAATCAATTGCATTAGGCGCAAACACTGGCCCAACAATTTATGGAAGCTGGAAACAACCTTCAACAATGATTAGGAAAAGCAGCCCCTTTAAGGAATGTTCCCACAGAGTTGAAAAGTCTGCAGTGTTGAGCAGTGGAGTGTAATGCACTTTTTATTAAATATCACAAAGTATTTTGTACAGCAAAACTCTGATAATCTGCCATGTTGGAGGGGGACTGCCCCACAGTCCTCAAGTGACGCTGCTCATTGCTGCTCTGAGCTTTCAATACACTTGCCTTGCTCCACCTGCCCACTCAGTTGCCTCCCGCCTCACTCGCCCGTTCACCCCGCACCATCAGGAGGCACTGAGCAGCCGGGCTACCCGCTTAGCTCGGTCTTCACATCACCGAGGGCTTCGCGCAGAGGCTGCCAAACAAGCTTCCAAAAGCCCACCGCGGGTTCCCGAGCTACAGGAGCGAGCGGGAGGCAAAGCGAGCACGTCCTCGCCTCCAATAATCCGGCCTGCTGGTCGCAGCACAACCGTGCTCTTCAGAATCAGTCCAGAGTCCGCCGATTTAAATATGCCAGTGGGAAGGGTGATTTAAACAGCTTGGCTCTGCACTAACCCTTTAACAGGAACATGAGCACTGTGCTGTAGTCACAGGATTCTGAAATAAGCACTGGGCATCACAGAACAGCTGAACTAATGTCTGCTGGGGTAAATTAACGCACACAATGTATTGACAGGCCAGAAATATGTGTGAATTGAGAGGGATTCAACATTTTCTCCGATTTATTATAAAATTTATGTAGATACTGTATTACGAGTGCAGCGTTGAAAATCCAGAGTTCCGGAATGCAGACTGTTCCGGAATCTGGACCGATCAGTGGCAGGGTCGTCCAGAATGTTCCAGAATCCGGACCCGCTAATCCTCTCGACCTCGGGGGTCCTGCCGCTGCCCGACTTCGGGCCTTGCCGCCGCCCTTACCTCGGGGCCGCCTTGCCGGCCCGCCCGAACATCTTCCCCTCGGCGGGGCCCCGCCCAAACAGCTCCTTGGCGCCAGGGCCCCACCCGACAGCCTCATCGAGGGGGCTGGTGGCCCGAACAGCTCCTCGGCGGGGACCACCCCCGCTTTCTGACGTTCCGAAATCTGGAAATACCCGAACGGGTGTTTCCAAATTCGTGACGTCAGAAAGACGATCGAAAGTCCCGCAAAGCCCGGAATCTGGAACGGCCTCAGTCCCGAGGGTTCCGGATTCTCCACGCGGTCCCTGTATAAGCAGATGAGCACTGGAATAACAGGAAATATATAAATGCATGTTGTACAATACACACAATATGGGAAATGCCTTTTGTCGGTAAAGACTGCCACAGGAAAGTCGATGGACGTACTGTACAACTCATCCAGGAAATGCAACTCTACCTCCATAGATTAACTTATCTCATAGCTTCAAATGTGACCCTTCGGCTAAATGCCAAACTGAGTTCATACAATAAATCAAACCTCATTCACATGAAAAACACAACAGTCCCATTTAGAATAATGATAAAACAGTTTAAAATTAGTTTCTGGTGACATCTTGATAATGTCAGTCCTTTGACCAGTCTCCTGATACACACAGACTTGTTTAGCTGCACATTCATCACATGGACCCTGCCACTAATTACCTCTCTCCAGAGCTCTTTAATAATGCAGGTGCTTCACATGGTGTGCAGAAAGCTATCACTTCCTGCTGGATACCTCCAACAGCGAATACAGCATGTAATGTATAATGTTATGTAATTTCATTGGGCTAGGTACACTAATCTGAAAGTTGGTGGGTGGGGGGGGGGGGAAGTCCTATGGCTATACCCCAAGTCAGCTCAGTCTGTATTCCAAACAGCAGAATTAAACTAAATCTTCCTGACCTCCTTCTGTGCCCTCCAGTTATTAATTCAGGATGCTTCACTGGGAGGTCAGTGTGCAGCCTTGACATATATGTGATAACAGCCGTGCCCAGGGAAGAATGGGACGAGAGGCTGTTCTGTCTCTCAGTATGAAGGCTCTGCCAGGACCATAATTGGGACAGTTGCCAGCAAGTCATTGCAAAACATCTGTTGGGTTTATTTATTTTTCCCAAAGATGGTTTTATCTGAATATTGTGTCCTTAAGCTTATGTATTACAAAATATGTCAAAAAGCAATGGGAAGGTTTCCAGTTCAACATTTCAAGTTGCTGCTTTTTAAAAAGCATTTTGAATCCTGTCTCCATTGAGCATCATTGATTGGGTAATAAAGCTGATTAACTGCCAGTCTGCAGTACATGAGCAGAAAAATTTAAAAAAACAGGGAACACAGGAAATTTAAGAGATTATGATGTATCTCATGCAGTTCTTTTAACTTTTTCCGTATCCTGCAAATAGTTTTCCCATGGTCATGGGCAGCTGATTGTTGCAACTGCCTTGGCCTTAGCTGCAGGCTAGTTTTTATTTAGCATTTCCCCATTTAAAAAAAAAGTGAACGGGCCAGAAATGACAGTCAAAGTAAAGGTGAGGCTAACGGTGCTCGCTGTTATTTTTGAGCTAATCGCACAGCAACTTCAGGCGAGGGCTGATGCGTGGTTAAATACAAAAATCTGGAAGTTGCTGTTCGAGATGTGCCGCTCTGCTGTTAGCTTTGTGAAAACAGCAGCTTGCTGTCGCACTCCCCATTGAAATGCATTGAACAGCGTGAAGTTCCTGTACTTCCACTGTCGTCACAAAGTAAACACACCACAGAAAGTTAGGGCTTGTCCATTTCAGTCTATGTACCCTTTTAAGATACGTCTTAATTACTGCCAAATAACCTCTCTGGTACTGAAAATTAACTATTACAAATATGGAGTCTCATTCCTTCAGCTTTTAATTGTTTATTTTTTAAATTTTTTCTTCCAGTCTCGTTTTTCTCTCTCTTTCTTAATCCAATCTTTCTTCCCATCTCTTTATTTCCCTTTCTGTACCTGATTTGACATTGAATTCACTTTCTAACTGACACTTCCTAGTTCAGACTGCGCTGTGCAATCCTTAATCCTTCAATCTGATTGGTTAAGGAAATGCACAGTTGCTTGCCCTATTCACACAGATCCCAGATGCCCTGTAGAGGGTTTTCATTGTACAGGAAGTTGCTGTTAGTGGGCAAAGTCTCATGGGAATTAAACAAGCAAGGGGAAGTCAAACGAACAGCAGGGTTCTTGTGGGCTCTTGCTGTGTGCAGTTTGGCTAACGCACTTCCTTACAACAGTGACTTCATTTCAAAGTAAGTAACTGACTGAAGCATGCTGAGAAATCTCTAGGATGTGAAAGGTGCTATTTAAATGCAAGTGCTTTCCTTTATTAATTGTTATTGCAACCGTAATAGTTCTGCAGGATTTGGTAAACAATCTTTTTGTGGAAGGAAGGTAGACTTTTGTCACATTTCTGTCTCAAAAAATAAACAAAAGTTAAACCTCTCTCCGGCAACTTTCCTCTCTCTCTCTCTCTCTCTCAGAAAATCTTTCCACAGTTTGACAAAGTTTTTCAAGAGACAATGTCAGATTTGTTTGCCATTGAGACAGAAAGTGGAATTACAGAGGATTACATAGAATATACAGCACAGAAACAGGTCATTCGGCCCAACTAGTCCACACCAGCATTTATGCTCCACTCGAGCCTTCTCCCATCCTTCCTCATCTAACTCTATCAACATAACCCTCTATTCCCTTCTCCCTCACATGCTTATCTAGCCTCCCCTTGTATGCATCGATAATATTTGCCTCAACCACTCCCCGTGTTGCAAGTTCCACATTCCTACCTTGTGGGATCTTTCTCATTTTCCATTGGATTTAAGCCAGCCGAGATCACATTTTAGGGAACCCATGTCTCTAGGGGCAGTTGTACTGTTACAATGCCACTATAACAGGCAAAACCAGGGCATGGCCATTCATTCTTAATACTCATACTATAAATACCTGGGTAGGTCATGGAGTGGCAGGTCAATTAGCTAAAAGTTAAGACCCGATGTCAAAAAACAAAATACATACACGAAAAAACTAAGAGAGATGGTATAAAATAAAGAGACCACAAGGATGCAGGGGATAAATAGGAGAGATCATCGTAAGTGAAGGATGTAACTATTGGAAGAATGGGAACGACCCTATGAGGGAGGTTGTCTCCCCATCGTTCAGTATTCTACAATCACCACTGGATTAGTACCAGGAGGAAACAGACCCAAGTGAAAAATAAGAAGCTGTGGCCTCTAGGATCGAACAGCCGAGGAAACTTTACAATGTTGACAGTGTAATAATTAATAAGCATATGACCATGGATCCATATTGCAGCCTTGCATACAGTCAGTATATGCCAGTAGGGACTGTTTGGAACAGTGAGCTATGACCATTAAAATACTTGAGCTTGCTGTTTGAGGAATACGTCTTTGGGTGTATTTTTATTCAATCATTCTTCCACAATCTTCACCAACCATATTCTTTATGTTCCTGGTGGCGACTCTCCTCAACAGCTAACAGGATACTTTTAATTTTCATTATAAGTGACTTTGAAGTTCAACATACTCCCTTCATTAGAAAATTGTGGATAACAAACAGGCATATGCTTGGCATCCATCAAATGGATTTCTCAATTCCTGATATTCAGGGCTGTAAAGTCCCTGATAAATTTTGACTCCTCCACCCCATCAATCAGTTAAGCTGGCCATCTACTCCTACAGACTCCCTATAACCAAGACAGTAACCGGCTTGGCCAGAGCTTATTCTCTTATGCTTTTACTTGATTTTGCAGTAAAACACACACACACAGATTTGCAATAATACACACACACACACAGGTTTGCAATAATACACACACACACACATACATACATACACACACAGATTTGCAATAATATACACACACACATGCACAGATTTCCTTCCACCCAGACTCCATTGAAGAGATCATTGTACAAAATCTCTCTTGCAGAAATTGGAATCCAATAGTTTTAGCTTTAACAACAACCTACTAACCAAGTATCCACCATTTTTCAAGGGGGCTTTCAGGTCACCCACTGGAAACCCCAAAGGATTCTAGAAAATGAAGAGTCTTGTGTGGCTATTGCATCAGATATTGATAGGGCAAAGAAATCATGAGGTGGTCAAATAATCGCCAATTCTTCAATGTTGACTGGCTCAAGTACCCAATTAACTAAATGCAAACCAATCAAAAACCATAAACAAGCAGGAAACACTTCCAATCAACAACCAAGAAACAAAAAAACAAATTAAAGTTCTCAATTTTATTTCAACATTTTGACGACCATTCTGCTCTTTGACCTATTGATTTTGTATATCTGAAATGTACTTACTACATAGTAAATGAAAAATAATTCAAAAATAAATCACTAAATTTAGCTGGTCTATATTAGCTGACAAATACTTGTAACAACTTTCCTGCACATAGGTTTGCCTTTCCTCTAGAGCCTGGGGCTGGAGTTCTCTAGTACTTACAGCAGCTTATTAGGGCTTTCTTATATTTTTCAGGCTACGACTTGCTACATGTGTTTGCAGCCTGTGACAATTAGGAAGCTGCTGGTTCTATGCCCAAGGGTGATTTACAATTTCTAGAATATGCAATACCATCAAGATTTGCTAAATGCAATAATATAGGAGCTTGCCTGTCTGCGTGATTAACTACACATTTCTTCTGTTAGCCTCGTGCCCACAAGTACTGGGATCTAGTTTGGTTCATCTCCCACAAGTAATAGTAAATGACTGTGGCCAGAGATTGTGGGTTCTGAGAAGTCACTCTCACCCGACTGGTTGCCTTCTGAGACGGTTTCTCTTATTCTATTCAATCTACAAAACTCAAAGATGAGGGAATGCGTGTGCACAAAACATATGAAGCATATTAGTATACCCAATTGTCTTTAAAATCTGTGGCTCTTATGTCAGCAATTTATGTTTCCAGCTCTTGCATTTTAAAGCGTAACCACACCCAGCACATATCACATTGAAATGTCTCAGCTTCACGTACAATGAATTACTGTGAAGTCCAGCAATTATTGTTGTGTAGGCAAATGTAGCTGCCATTCTCATCAGTAACATCCCTCTCACAATTGTGACATCAATGGCCGCTTAATCTCTTTTTGTATCAGTCGAGGAAGGAAACTTGGTCAGTACCAGGGAGAACTCACTGCTCTTCTTAGATTAGTGCCATGGGATCTTTTACATAAAGAAATATTTGCAATTATAGAGCACCTTTCACGACCTCAGGGCGTCCCAAAGCAGATTTCAATCAACAAAGTGCTTTTTGAAATGTAGTCACTGTTGTAATGTGGGAAACATGGCAGACAATTTGCACACAGCAAGGGCCCACAAACTGCAATGTGATCATAACCAGATAATCTGTTTTAATGATGTTGGTTGAGCAATAAACATTGGCCAGGACACTGGGGAGAACTCCCTGCTCTTCTTCAAATAGTGCCGTGGAATCTTTTACGTCCACCTGAGGGGGCAGTTGGGGCCTCGGTTTAGCATCTCAGCTGAAAGACAGCAATTCCGACAGTGCCGCACTCCCTCAGTACTGCAATGGAATGTCAGTCTAGATTTTGTGTTCAAGTCTCTGCAGTGTGGCTTGAACCCACAACCTTCTGACTCAGAGGCAAGTGTGCTACTAATGAGCCACAGCTGACATCCACCTAGACCATGGTAATAAGACAGATGGGGGTCTTAGTTTCTTCAGAAGGACAACTGTACCACAGTACTACATTGGAACGTCAAATGTAAATTATGCTCAAGAAAGACAGACAATTATTTATGACTCTCAGCAATGCTAGTCTATGAGCATATGCCACGGGAGGTCAACAATACACCGTGCATCACATTGCGAAACACTCCTGTCATTATAAACAGCATGTACTCTGACTCACTGCAAGCCAGTCATCACAGAACCTTCAGATCAGTCAGGGCTAGGCCATTAGCGAAATGCCTGGTTCAAGGCTATTTTAATGTGGATTCAACATGAAAAATATTCTTCTAAATGGCAGCACCATCATCTATTATTTCAACAGGCACAACATAGTAATTACTGTCAGCTCATCAGAAAAATAGCTTTCAGAATACTGCACACATTGTAGGAACAAATCAAAGCAGCATTTATGTTAATTTTATCTACTTCAAAGGAGAAAAAATATCAAATGCAAACCTTTGCTGTGAAAAATCTTATTCTGTGTGAGAAGCAATGCTACTTCTGACTCCACAGAATACCAACTTCAATACAAAGAATCTGTGTGTAAAATCCACAATCTGAACAAACAGCATTGTGCTTTTAATGCAAGATTGTCTGCTTGCTGCCTTCTCTGCTCTGGAAGCAGGTGGCCAGTGCACGTCATATTTTGCATCATAGATGGACTTTATCTGCCCCTGATGCACCAAATGTCCATTCCATCACATTACTTAGTCATGTTCTCCTTTGATTCCCTCATAATCTATGACCATCGACTTACCAAGACAATAACTTTACTTGTGACTCCCATAGATTGTACTCATCTGTAATATAGTAAGATTCATATTTAGTGTGCACTGTCTCTCACACTTACTTCCTGTGTCACAGTTGTGTCGTGCCTGGGTCTCGTGCTATTGTTTACATTTTCCAATTTATTTCAGAAATGCTGATTCAGTCGAAACCTCAGGCTAGATGGGACTGAAACACCAATCTTTACTCATATACTTAGCAGTCATTGGCTGGAATGGATCACATGATAGAAACATAGAAAATAGGTGCAGGAGTAGGCCATTTGGCCCTTCGAGTCTGCACCACCATTCAATCTGATCATTCAACCTCAGTACCCCTTTTGTGCTTTCTCTCCATACCCTTTGATCCCTATAGCCTTAAGGGTCATATCTAACTCCCTTTTGAATATATCGAACGAACCGAACGAACTGGCCTCAACAACTTTCTGCGGTAGAGAATTCCACAGATTAACAACTCTCTGAGTGAAGAAGTTTCTCCTCATCTCAGTCCTAAATGGCTTACCCCTTATCCTTAGACTGTGTCCCCTGGTTCCGGGCTTCCTGTGGCTCGGCAGACCTACTTTCACAAGCAGCATTCACCATGCAGGTTTTCACAGCCGTGCCCCTTTCTCGTTTATGTTTTTCTTTTTTTCCTCCCAGTTATCTTTTTTGAAAGCTTTTGCAATTTTTTCCTTTTTTTTGCTTTCATTTGGAAGTAGCGCAAGTAAAACCATTACTTTTTCCAAGGCATTGGCCATTGGCTTTATAGCTTGGAAATGGAAATCAGATACCTTTCCATACTTATCTGTGAAGATGGAACCTACAAAGTGATGGACATTACCATTCCAGGGAATCTTGAATAATATCCCTTGAAATAAAGAGAATGCTTTAGTTTATGGCTCAGTCTCAACACTGATCTCTGCACTATGCTTTTGAGATGGCAACAGATAAACCAATGGACAAAAAAGACTGGGCACTCAATTACAGGCCAAAGGCAATGACTATCATTGTATTGAGCAGGTAGGAATTGTCAATGGCTTGAATTTCCGAGCAGTCTACTTTACTGAGCCACTGCTGCTTGAACTGGGATAATGTGCTTTTTGAAGTAACTGAAGAAAATTGCATAGGCGGGCATAGTGTGTCCTGGACAGCATGGACTAGCAGCCTGAAACATTAATGAGGATAGACTTCACTTGTTCTACATAGCTAATTCTCATCGATTTGAAGTTTGGTCTTTTCGCCATGTATTTCCAGACATACGGAATATCCTCAAATTAGGACATTGGCATAGGAACTTAGTCCTGGTTATGGTTTAGGGTCCCAGGAAGTAGGATCAGAATGAGCTTTGGAACTTTTTCTGAATGGCTGCCTCTTCTGCAGGGTTGACAGCTCACAATGTTAATGTGATTCATCAGTTGTTCAATGTAGATGCACAATTCAAGGGCATGTGCAAATGTGGAATAAGAAGAGTCAAATCAGTACTTCCATTGTCCATGTGCAATTCATTCCGACGTGGACTCTGCCCAGCTTCTTTCTACTCCCACAAAGGTAAATCAAGTACAACTCCCCAAAGTCTATCTAACTTTACATCCTGAATTATTACCTTTAAACCTTTCTTAGTCTGATATTTCTTACCATGTTCCACAGACCTTATTGCCCTTCTGTTTACAACCATATATTTATCCAACATTCTACTGGCTGCAAGGGGATCATGTAAAATTAGTGGACAGTCTAATCCATTTCATACCAGGTATAGGCTCAGTCTTCAAATTCAGCACAAACTGCCACCAAATTGGCAGTCTCATTCAGAGAGATAACAAACAGGTTCGAATCACAGAATGATACAGCAGACAAGGAGGCCCTTTGGTACAGCTATCCAATTAATCCAACTCCCCTGCTCTTTCCCCAGAGCCTGTAGATATTTTCCCTTCAAGTATTTTCCAGTTCTTTTTTTGAATGAAACAGAATAAAATCGCAGTCGGGGGTTACTCTTCAAATTTGGGGGTGGAAGTTCATTGTTGGAGCATAGTAACGGTAGGTTTAAAGAAAGAACTTGCATTTATATAGCGCCTTTCACAACCTCAGGACGTCCCAAATGCTACGGGAAATAGATCAACATTTCTTGGAAACCATGTGACTCACACTGCATTTACAGAACATGGTGACCCTCCAAATACCACCGGAGGCACAATGTCTGGGATCTAGATGGTCATGTTGCCATTGTTGCAAAAGACTTTGCGAGCAGAAAAAGAACTTTGCACACTTTGCAAAAGGACTTTGCAACCAGACAGGTCAATCAATTGATACTTGCCTGCATCAGAAAGATATAAAAAGACCCTTATCTGGCCTCTCGGCACTGCAGTCGACTGGGAAGACAGAAGACCATCTTGGAGAATGGCCAAGAAACAAAAGAACAAAAGCACCACAGAGCATCATCACTCCACTGCCCTGACGCGGAACTCTCAAAGGAACCGGTTGTATGTTTTATTATTTATGAAATAAAACAGTAACTTAGTTTACCAATCTGTTGTATTATTTGGCGTTCTATCACTTAGGTCCATAAATCCTGGTGGAATCGTAAATCCTGCATCACTTTACAGCCAATGAGGTACTTTTGAGGTGTAGTCACTTGTAATGTAGGAAACGGGGCGGCCAATTTGTGCCCAACAAGGTCCCACAAACAGCAGTAAGACAATGATCAGATAATCTGTTTTTGGTGGTGCTGGTTGAGGGATAAATATTGGTGAGGGCAGACTGAGTCACAGTTTAACGTCTTATCCGAAAGACGGCACCTCCAGCAGTGCAGCTCTCCTTCAGTACTGCGCTGGAGTGTCAGCCTAGATTTTGTGCTCAAGTCCCTGGAGTGAAACTTGAACCCACAACCTTCCGACTCGGCGTCTGACACCTGTTTACTTGGCTGTCCTAACCTGATCAGAATGTGCCTCTTGCTGACAATGGGTGACGAAAGATGTAGACATAAATATTCTATTTCCAAGTACAGGCATCCCTTACTTTGACAGACACAAATATTTAGCAAAATAGAAAGAAATTGGAATAGGAGTGAAAGCAAACATGATCCCTTGGTTAGACATTATTTCTTGTACAACTTAACTCATGAGATAACTTAACTGTCCAAAGTTCAGAACATCACATCAGGCAAGGAGGTTGTTTTGTGAAAGAATAGCATTTGGTGTTACATTTTTGACTGTTTGCCAGCCCATAGTTATTCAGGTTTATCATCCAAACATGTACCTTACAGTTTATAAACCTGGATTATTTTGAACAACCAATTCTTGGTTGTACAACTTGTAAGGACTGACCGCCTGGGGCCGTATGGACTGACCACTCAGGGCTGCTCGGACCGATCACCCGGACCCGTACGCACCGACCGCCCGGGGCCGTACGCACCGACCGCCCGGGGCCGTACGCACCGACCGCCCGGGGGCCTTACGCACCGACCGCCTGGGGGCCTTACGCACCGACCGCCCGGGGCCGTACGCACCGACCGCCCGGGGCCGTACGCACCGACCGCCTGGGGGCCTTACGCACCGACCGCCCGGGGCCGTACGCACCGACCGCCCGGGGCCGTACGCACCGACCGCCCGGGGGCCTTACGCACCGACCGCCCGGGGGCCTTACGCACCGACCGCCCGGGGGCCTTACGCACCGACCGCCCGGGGGCCTTACGCACCGACCGCCTGGGGGCCTTACGCACCGACCGCCCGGGGGCCTTACGCACCGACCGCCCGGGGCCGTACGCACCGACCGCCCGGGGGCCTTACGCACCGACCGCCCGGGGCCTTACGCACCGACCGCCCGGGGCCGTACGCACCGACCGCCTGGGGGCCTTACGCACCGACCGCCCGGGGCCGTACGCACCGACTGCCCGGGGCCTTACGCACCGACCGCCCGGGGCCGTACGCACCGACCGCCCGGGGCCGTACGCACCGACCGCCCGGGGCCGTACGCACCGACCGCCCGGGGCCGTACGCACCGACCGCCCGGGGCCTTACGCACCGACCGCCCGGGGCCGTACGCACCGACCGCCCGGGGGCCGTACGCACCGACCGCCCGGGGGCCTTACGCACCGACCGCCCGGGGGCCTTACGCACCGACCGCCCGGGGCCGGGGCCATACGCACCGACCGCCCGGGGTCATACGCACCGACCGCCCGGGGCCATACGCACCGACCGCCCGGGGCCTTACGCACAGACCGCCCGGGGCCTTACGCACCGACCGCCCGGGGCCGGGGCCGTACGCACCGACCGCCCGGGGCCGGGGCCATACGCACCGACCGCCCGG
Source organism: Pristiophorus japonicus (assembly GCF_044704955.1). Classification (NCBI taxonomy): domain Eukaryota; kingdom Metazoa; phylum Chordata; class Chondrichthyes; family Pristiophoridae; genus Pristiophorus; species Pristiophorus japonicus. The sequence continues at coordinate 123,696,290 of NC_091989.1, forward strand.
GGCCGTACGGATTGACCGCCCGGGGCCGTACGGACCGACCGCCCGGGGCCGTACGCACCGACCGCCCGGGGCCGGGGCCATACGCACCGACCGCCCGGGGCCGTACGCACCGACCGCCCGGGGCCGGGGCCATACGCACCGACCGCCCGGGGCCGTACGGATTGACCGCCCGGGGCCGTACGGACCGACCGCCCGGGGCCTTACGCACCGACCGCCCGGGGCCGGAGCCTTACGCACCGACCGCCCGGGGCCGTACGGATTGACCGCCCGGGGCCGTACGGATTGACCGCCCGGGGCCTTACGCACCGACCGCCCGGGGCCGTACGGATTGACCGCCCGGGGCCGTACGGATTGACCGCCCGGGGCCTTACGCACCGACCGCCCGGGGCCGTACGGATTGACCGCCCGGGGCCGTACGGATTGACCGCCCGGGGCCGTACGGATTGACCGCCCGGGGCCGTACGGATTGACCGCCCGGGGCCGTACGCACCGACCGCCCGGGGCCTTACGCACTGACTGCCCGGGGCCGTACGGATTGACCGCCCGGGGCCGTACGGATTGACCGCCCGGGGCCGTACGGATTGACCGCCCGGGGCCGTACGCACCGACCGCCCGGAGCCTTACGCACCGACCGCCCGGGGCCTTACGCACTGACTGCCCGGGGCCGTACGGATTGACCGCCCGGGGCCGTACGCACCGACCGCCCGGGGCCTTACGCACTGACTGCCCGGGGCCGTACGGATTGACCGCCCGGGGCCGTACGCACCGACCGCCCGGAGCCTTACGCACTGACCGCCCGGGGCCGTACGGATTGACCGCCCGGGGCCGTACGCACCGACCGCCCGGGACCTTACGCACCGACCGCCCGGGGCCGTACGGATTGACCGCCCGGGGCCGTACGGATCGACCGCCCGGGGCCGTACGGATTGACCGCCCGGGGCCTTACGCACCGACCGCCCGGGGCCGTACGGATTGACCGCCCGGGGCCTTACGGATCGACCGCCCGGGGCCGTACGGATTGACCGCCCGGGACCTTACGCACCGACCGCCCGGGGCCGTACGGATTGACCGCCCGGGGCCTTACGGATCGACCGCCCGGGGCCGTACGGATTGACCGCCCGGGGCCGTATGGATTGACCGCCCGGGGCCGTACGCACCGACCGCCCGGAGCCTTACGCACCGACCGCCCGGGGCCGTACGGATTGACCGCCCGGGGCCGTACGCACCGACCGCCCGGGGCCTTACGCACTGACTGCCCGGGGCCGTACGGATTGACCGCCCGGGACCTTACGCACCGACCGCCCGGGGCCTTACGGATCGACCGCCCGGGGCCTTACGGATTGACCGCCCGGGGCCTTACGGATTGACCGCCCGGGGCCTTACGCACTGACTGCCCGGGGCCGTACGGATTGACCGCCCGGGGCCGTACGGATTGACCGCCCGGGGCCTTACGCACCGACCGCCCGGAGCCTTACGCACTGACTGCCCGGGGCCGTACGGATTGACCGCCCGGGGCCGTACGGATTGACCGCCTGGGGCCTTACGCACCGACCGACCGGGGCCGTACGGATTGACCGCCCAGGGCCTATCAGTATTGAGATATTTGAAAGGGAATCAGATTCATTCCCGATTCAGGGAGAGTGGAGAGAAGCAAATCAGAGGTAACAAAGTGATACGGATGAAATCCCTTTTTTTTTAATGAAAAAGAGGATAATGCCTGAATTCACTCAACAAAACTGCACAGTTCAAAGCCATGTTAATTTTGAAGAAAAACAGACATGGTCCCATTTTTTTGGTTGAGAGAATATTGATTGCGAGAATGAGATGGAGAGTAGTTAATTCTTTGATTTCACTCCCCAAACTAACCTGGGGATCCTTCAAAATTCAGAGTCATCGCCTGAACTCTTCCACTAACTTAGAATGTGACTTGCAACTTAAAAAGCAAGCAATGTGTTTTTTTTTTTAAATCCATATTATTTGAAAAACACTGGAGATCTGAGAGAGGATTGCAATGAGCGAGTGGATTTCTGCCATTGGCACCGCTCTCAGTAAAGTGGTTAACACCTCATCAGAGAGTCAGGCAGCAACCCGATCAATGCAGACAGATACTGATCAACTCAGACACTGAATCGGCAAGGAGTGCCATATACTTCCCACTGAGAAGACCAAGTCAATAACTCCGTTGACCTTGTTGGACAATGATATTGCTTACAAATCACCACTCTCCAAAAAGGGTCACAGGTTACAGCCTCATCAGCTCGAAGACAGCGAGATAATCACATCCAATATACAATAAAGAAAACAACTGACAAAGATGCATGTAGAAAGCTCTGCCCTATTCATCACTCGCAGCGACCTCAGTCTTTTATAAAGCTTACATCGAGAAAAAAAATTGCATTTATATAGCACTTTGCACAACTTCAGGACATTCCAAAGCACTTTACAGCTAATAAAGTACTTTTTTTTTTTAAGTGTAGTCATTGTTGTAATGTAGAAAACGCGATAGCCAATTTGTGCACGGCAAGGTCCTATAAACCGCAATGTGATAATGATCAGTAATGTTTGAGGGATAAATATTGGCCAGGACACTGGGAGAACTCGTCTGCTCTTCTTTCAAATACTACCATGGGAACTTTTACATCTGAGGGGGCCTCGGTTTAACGCCTGACCCGAAAGATGGCACTTCCGACAGTGCAGTGTCCCTCATTTGCCAAGTGGTGAGAACCTTGTATACTCGGAGAACAAGGCACACAATGCTGCCAATGGTAGGAGAGAAAGTGAAAACTGGCCTCAAGTCACAGCACAAGAGAATGTGATTCTCATGAAGCAGCAGAGAAACCAGCCTTTAACACAGACAATGACCCAATGATTTCCGTTTGAAAATAAACTTTCCCTAAGTATGTAGAGCAAAAATGACAATCTTTGGATAGTTCTTCATTTTTACACCCCTTAACTTCAATCTTTTTGGAGCTATGCAAATCAACCATCAGATTGAGGAAATGAACTTGTATCTGTTGAACTTCTCCAAAGGTTCCATCCTTTGCCCTATGTGTACATGCTGTTACCCTTTTAGATTGAACAGCATATGACTAGGTTCAATAACGAAGTACAAACTCAAACAAGAGGAATGAAAAGGAAAAGGAAAGTCTGCCACATACAGCTGAGTCTCCGTGGACAATAGGAACGTAACTGCCTAAGTAATGGGTTAGGTCCAACTCAAGGGTCAACAATATATTTTCTTCTAAAGTTTTGTAAATCAGCATTAGTATCTCGAATTAGAAAACTGCGCTATCAATAGCCTTGTTAGAATACAGTTTACTATATTAAATCTGTAATATCCATTTGTCTAGGAGTTTTAAAGACTTTTTTTAAATGCAAGACAGAACCCAAAGGAGGGAAAAGCAGAAACCTGCACGTGCAAACTTACACAAAAGATAGTCACCATGCAATTAAATGATACAAAGATTCGAGCCAAACACAGAAACTGGTGGTGTCAAAACAGTATGGCACAACCTCCTTGAGCTGAACCAACAGCTGCTATTCTGCAATATCATAAACTGCGCAGTATAACTCCAACTGGACTGTGAAGAAGTCCATACACTGGCGATGATAAATTAAGTTTTACTGTAAAACACGTGCTGTAACAGTCACATCACAATCCTATTAAAATGTATATGCTATTTGGAATATGCAATGAGAAATGGGCAACAAGGGGTTTGAAACGTAGATATCAGATTCCCTCAATAAGCCAAATTAGCATTTTTTAAAACAATTCCTTATTTGTTATCAGATCGACAGGAAACAATTTAAAGATAATGCTGTGCAACTACAGGTACTTACAGCTTCAATTTTGTCAGGGTCGGACAGCAGTGCTACTCCCATGCCACCCTGCAGAAATACAAAGGAAAACACGAAGATTAGTTGCTGCTTAATTAAAAGAAATTCTACACAGTAAGTAACAAGCAAAGCACAGTATTAACCTCCTCCTTCCAAACTGCAAGATGAAGTCTAAGTGCCCCTGGGATCACGAGTTCCTCCTAAAGGGGCGGTTTCTGTGATGCGCCTGAGGACAGTGCGACATTTTACTGTGATATAGGTGCTATATAGATGCAAGTTGTTTTTTTTTCACTACCTGCCTCTGGAGGCAAAGTGGCATTATTAAGGTTGATAGCTGCCACTGTCAACATTTTTCACAAGGTCTAATGTAACATTTTGGAATTTCACCTGAATTTCAAATTTCTAATATTTCTGTAATAAAAGAAAAAGACTTGCATTTATGTAGCGCCTTTCACAACCTCCGGACATCCCAAACCACTTTACAGCCAACGTTTTGGAGTGTAGTCACTGTTGTAATGCAGTAAGTGCGGCAGCCAATTTGGGATCAGCAAGCTCCCACAAACAGCAATGTGATAATGACCAGATAATATGCTTTTAGTGATGTTGATTGAGGGATAAATATTGGCCAGGACACTGGGGATAACTCCCCTGCTTTTCTTTCAAACAATGCCATGGGATCTTTTACGTTCATCCGAGAGAGCAGATGAGGCCTCGGTTTAACGTCTCATGTGAAAGACAGCACCTCCAACAGTGCAGCACTCCCTCAGTACTCCACTGGAGTAGCAGCTTAGATTTTCGTGCTCAAGTCTCTGGAGTGGGACTTGAACCCACAACCTTCTGACTCATTAAATTCAGCATTTCTGCCTCAATAATAAGGCAGCAATCACAATTCTAAATCGGTTGCCATAGTACATTGGAATGTAATTAGCAAACAAAAAGGGGACCTTCATGTACAATCTCAAGCAGTAGAATGTGTTTAAACATTGGTGTTGGACTGTGTCCCATTTGTACAAATGTTATAAATGCAAAATCTTATTCTAAAGGATTTACACCTGAAATCAGGTTACAATGCTTCTAGTAATTTAATTAAATGGACATATCAGTAGTAACTGGAGAGGACACTGAGCGACATATCAGATCACACAGCTCAGATTACTTTTCACCTGCAGTCACAATTTATGGCCAGTTCATACTCACAGTTTGCTCACATTTCAAATTCCCAATCCACTACCAGAATATGCAGAATTATTCAGATCCACACTTAAAATAAATTGCCAAAATTGGTGCTTCTATTTCACTTGTGGGAAATGTTTACTGTGATTTTAAACCCATATTTGGAATACCCATCATGGCGGTAACAATGGGCCCAAGTTTCGGGACGTGCCTAAAAGGGCGCAGCCCGGACCTGGACGCCCGTTTTTCACACCACAAAGTGCGCCTAAAAAAAACTTACCTGTTCTCCGGTTCCCTGCAGGTCCTCTGGAGCCGGGCGCAGCGCAGCATGAGCTGTGGGGGGGGGGGTGGAGCCAGGTCCCTGCGCTGAAAACAGTGCCGGAACCTCTGCACATGCGCTACAGTGGGCGCGCATGTGCAGTAGCTCCAGGCGCCCAAAACTGTGTGGGAGGGGTCCGAAGCACGCAGCCCCTAGCCCTGGCCGAATGGCCTCACTGGGGCTGCGTGACTAAGGCTCCTCCCACCCGACCTCTGCTTCCCCAATCCCCCCCCCGGCGACCCGACCTCCCCCCCAAGATCTCCGCGACTCTCCTCCCCGCCCCGGCGGACCTCCGCGACCGCCCCCTCCCCCCGATGCCATCTACCTGTAAATCCAGCCCGAAGTCTTGGGCCCGGCCGTTCAGCCTCCTTCCCTCCCTCCCTCCTTCTATCCTCTCTCCCTACTCCCCCCCCCCTCTCCCCCCACCCCCCTCCCCACACCCCCTCCTCCCCCGCCCCACCCCCTCCTCCCCCTCTCCTCCTCCCCCTCCCCACCCCTCCTCCTCCTCCTCACCCCCCTCCTCCTCCTCCTCCCCCACCCCCTCCTCCTCCCCCACCCCCTCCTCCTCCTCACCCCCCTCCTCCTCCTCCCCCCCCACCCCCTCCTCCTCCCCCCACCCCCTCCTCCTCCCCACCCCCTCCTCCTCCCCACCCACCTCTCTCCCCACCCCCCTCCTCCTCCTCCCCCCCACCCCTCCTCCCTCCTCCTCCTCCCTCCCCCGTCTGTCTCCCTCCCCCCTCCCCCCCACCCCCCTCCTCCTCCTCCTCTCCACACCCCTCCTCCTCCTCCTCTCCACCCCCCTCCTCCTCCTCCTCCTCCTCCTCTCCACCCTCCTCCTCCTCCTCCTCTCCCTCCTCCTCCCCCTCCTCTCCACCCTCCTCCTCCTCCTCCTCCTCCTCCTCTCCACCCCCTCCTCCTCTTCCTCCCTCACCCCTCCCCCCATCTCCTCCCTCACCCCTCCCCCTTCCTCCTCACCCCATCTCCTCCCTCACCCCTCCTCCTCCCTCACCCCTCCCCCCTCCTCTCCCCTCCCCCATCCTCTCCCCTCCCCTCCCCCCTCCCCCCCACCCCACCCCCTCACTCCTGCTCCCCACCCCCTCCCCCTCCAAACTTTGAAAACAGGCGTAAGTGGCCAGGCACGCCCCCTTTTGAAAAAAAAATTCTGTTCCAAAGTGAAACTGTTCTAACTGACTAGAACTGGAGCAAACTAAATGCCGAGAATTCAAATTTCTAAGATACTCCATTCTAAACTAGTTGCTCCAAAAAATCAGGAGCAACTCAGGCCGAAACTTGGCCCCAATATTACAGTATCGCAAACTGCCTAGAGTGCAACTTTCCACCCGACAGTAACTCTAGGCGATAAAATTACAGAGAATGCACAAATCTGCTGAGTGGACTTTTGCTATTCATTAACACCCAATAAGATAAATCAACACAATTCCTCAAAATCTACTAATTCCATTCAGAATTATTTAAGATAAAAATTGGTAAAAATCCCTCAATGCTATTCCAGGGAAACAATTTTTTTTTTTAAGGAATTGCTTTAAAGTGGACATTAATGATACAAAGCTAGGTGGGAATGTAAGTAGTGAGGACAATGCAAAGAGGCTTCAAGGGGATATAGAACAGGCAAGAAATGGAAAATGGCATATAATATGGAGAAATATGAAGTTATCCACTCTGGCTCAGTCGTTGAGTATATTTAAGACAGAGATCAATAGATTTTTGGATATTAAGGGAACCAAGGGATATGGGGATAGAGCAAGAAAGTGGAGTTGTGGTAGATTAGCCATGATCTTATTGAATGGCGGAGCAGGCTTGAGGGGCCGAATGGCCTACTCCTGCTCTTATTTTTTATGTTCTAATGAATGGTAAAAGTCCAATTAATTCCTATTGCTCATCATGAAAAGAAAACTATTTCTATACAGTCTTCAAATTTAAGTTTTAATGTATTGTGTCAGCTAGAACTTGGTGTAGGAGTTTTTCTTTTGCACCCTATTGTAAACTAACTGTGCTTGGCATGTAATCAGCCATGATCTTGTTGAATGGCGGAGCAGGCTCGAAGGGCCGAATGGCCAACTCCTATTCCTTATGAAGGTTTTTATTTCCACAAATGTCAGGAATCTCAATTATTATCAATAGGAATGGACTGGCCAATTCTGATTGGATTCATAAAGAAGTGGTTAAAGATAATGCTTGAACCCTGCATTAGACAAAACATATCTTTACAGCATTTGTAGTTGTCATAATTAATATGTAACAGTATATTTAAAATAATTTGGAAAGTGCTATCACAGTTCAATGCTACATTAATTATTGTTAACTACTGCAATTGCAGAATCTAATTTGAGATATTCATTATAAAATCAAAATTAAACCGATTATAAATCCATCTCTGAGCTGTCAAAAGCAAAGTTGCTATCTCATTTTTGAAAATTAAAGAGTGGTAATTCAATTTCTAATCTCATTAACAGTTCGCTCTTCTGTGACACCGAGGAGACCTCTTGCCACTTAGAATTATTTAAGATAAATTAGGTAAAATCACTCAATGTTATTCCGGGAATCACACTTTTCCCCCTCCAAAACCTTTGTCTTTGGAAACGGTTGTTTCTTATTTCCTTTAGCAAAACCATTCATTATTTTGAAAACCTCTATCAAATCTCCCCTTAACCTTCTCTGCTCTAGGGAGAACAACCCCAGTTTCTTTAGTATTTCCACGTAACTGAAGTCTTTCATCCCTGGTACCATTCTCATAAATCTCTTCTGCACCCTCTTCAAGGCCTTGACATCCTTCTTAAAATGTGGTGTCCAAAATTGGCCACAATACTACAGTTGGGCCTAACCAATGTTTTATAAAGGTTTAGCATAGCTTCTTTGCTTTTGCACTCTTTTATAAAGCATCGGTTCCAGTATTCCATTCTAACAGCCTTCTCAACTTATCCTGCCACCTACAAAGACTTGTGTACGTACACACCCAGGTCCTTCTGTTCCTGCACCCACTTTGTACCATTTAGTTTACATTGCTTCTTCTCATTATTCCTATTAAAATGAATCACCTCACACTTCTCGGTGTTAATTTCATCTGCCATGTGTCTGCCTATATCACCAGTCTGTCTACATCCTCCTGAAGTCTGTTATGATCCTCCTCACAGCTTACTACATTACCGAATTTTTGGTCATCTGCAAACTTTGAAATTATGCCCTGTATACCCAAATCCAGGTCATTGATGTGCATCAAAAAGAGCAGTGGTCCCATTACCGACCCCTGGGGAACACCAATATATACCTCCCTCCAGTCTGAAAAACAACCGTTCACCACTATTCTCTGCTTTCAGTCCCATAGCCAATTTTGTATCCATGCTGCCACTGTCCCTTTAATCCCATGGACTTCAATTTTGCCAACAAGTCTATTACGTGACGCTTTATCGAACGCCTTTTGAAATTCCATAAACACATCAACCACACTACCCTCATCAATCCACTCTGTTACTTCATGAAAAAAAACTCAATCAAGTTAGTCAAACACGATTTGCCTTTAATATGTCCATGGGGCTTTCATTTATTAACCCATATTTTTGCCAGTGGCAATTAATTTTGTCGGATAAATGTTTCTAAAATTTTCCCCACCACTGACATTAGGCTGTCTGGCCTGTAGTTAGCGGGTTTATCCCTGTCCCCTTTTTTAACATATGCAATCCTCCAGTCCTCTGGCACCACTCCCACATCTAAGGTTGTGGCCAAAGTCTCCGCAATTAAAACGTGCCGACTAGTGCATGTACTCCTAAGAAAATGAGCGTAATTTGAAGAGCCTTCCCAAACAAGTGCAATCGTCGGAATCTCACAATTTCACAGAATTACATCGAATTTACAGCACAGAAAGAAGTCATTTGGCCCATCTGGTCTCTGCCAGCGTTTATGCTGCACACAAGCCTCCTCCCACCCTAATCTAATCCGATCAGCATTTCCTTCTAATCCTTTCTCCCCCGACCTGGAGTGTGGCCAGTTTTGTGGGCGAGGTCCGATTTGGGCAAATTGAATCTTGAAACAGTGTAAAAGATCATGCAAAACACGAATGCAAGTGCTTTTGTGCCTAACTTAAGTTTAAAATGCCCCTAATCGTTTGTGCTGGTTCGGCTGATTCCACTGATACTACGAACATAAACAAGCAGAAACTCGGCCCCAGGATCTCCAGCTTGACCTTGATGTTCTGCATAATCAAATAGCCAGTTGAAACTCTAATCTAGACTCATAAATTAATAGTGGCGACTTCAGAGGGTTACTGGCACTCACTGAACTTAACCCCAGCAATAATTGGTGCAGAGAAAATAAAGTCCACCGGTTGTCCCTTAAGGTAATATCACCCAACCGAGTGCCATGGTAAGGCAATAGGTCTAGATACTATGTGAAGGCCAGCCTTTGCTGGAACCTCTGCTCTTGACTGCTAAGGGTTACATTAAAGTCATTGAACCACTTGCTCAATGCTGTACTGTGTGAAAAAGTGCTGTGTGAAAAAGCTGACAATTATCATTTGGTAATGCCCCTATTTAAAAAAAGAGGCAGACAAAAAGCAGGAAACTATAGACCAGTTAACCTAGCATCTGTGGTTGGGAAAATGTTGGAGTCCATTATTAAAGAAGCAGTAGCAGGACATTTGGAAAAGCAAAATTCGGTCAGGCAGGATCAGCATGGTTTTATGAAGGGGAAGTCATGTTTGACAAATTTGCTGGAGTTCTTTGAGAATGTAATGAACAGGGTGGATAAAGGGGAACCAGTGAATGTGGTGTATTTGGACTTCCAGATGGCACTTGACAAGGTGCCACATAAAAGGTTACTGCACAAGATAAAAGTTCACTGGGTTGGGGGTAATATATTAGCATGGATAGAGGATTGACTAACTAACAGAGAACAGAAAGTCAGGATAAATGGTTCATTCTCTGGTTGGCAACCAGTAACTCGTGGGGTGCCGCAGGGATCAGTGCTGGGACCCCAACTATTTACAATCTATATTAACGACTTCAAAGAAGGGACTGAGTGTAACGTAGCCAAGTTTGCTGATGATACAAAGATGGGAGGAAAACCAGTGAGTGAGGAGGACACAAAAAATCTGCAAAAGGACATAGACGGGCTAAGTGAGTGGGCAAAAATTTGTCAGATGGAATATAATATTGGAAAGTGTGAGGTCATGCACTTTGGCAGAAAAAAAATCAAAGAGCAAGTTATTATTTAAATGAAGAAAGATTGCAAAGAACGCGGGACCTGGGGGTACTTGTGCATGAAACACAAAAGGATAGCATGCAAGTACAGCAAGTGATCAGGAAGACCAATGGTATCTTGGCCTTTATTGCAAAGGGGATGAAGTATAAAAGCAGGGAAGTCTTACCACAGCTATATAAGGTACTGGTGAGGCCACACCTGGAATACTGCGTGTAGTTTTGGTTTCCATATTTACGAAAGGATATACTTGCTTTGGAGGCAGTTCAGGGAAGGTTCACTAGGTTGATTCCGAGGATGAAGGGGTTGACTTATGAGGAAAGGTTGAGTAGGTTGGGCCTCTACTCATTGGAATTCAGAAGAATGAGAGGTGATCTTATCGAAATGTATAAGATTATGAGGGGGCTTGACAGGGTGGATGCAGAGAGGATGTTTCCACTGATGGGGGAAACTCGAACTAGAGGGCACGATCTTAGAATAAGAGTCCCAAATTTCCCCACCTGCTTAGAAAGGCGTACTTACCCGTGATACACCAACTTTGTGGGAGAAAAATGACCGTCCTATGTGGAAAGATAGAAAAAGAGCAACCATAGATTGCAAGGCTTGCTGGGACATTATATTTGGTCAACCTAAGAATTGGAGCTTACTTCAGCAACTATACCAAACAAGCTGTCAGCAGTTGAAACCACGGGTTGCATTACCTCATGGCAGCTAAGGTCATCTGTCTTCTCTGTCTAATTATAATCACAATAAGGATGTGTAAACCAAAAAAAACAGACAGTGTGTACAGGGGGCAAGGAGAGGTTAGCCCAAAATAAGGAAAGGGTAGCTAAGACAAGTAGCCATTGGATAACACTGATGAGGTAATTAAATTAACTGCTAGACTCTGCACTATTACAAAAAAAAGAGGAACCATCACATATGATAGGAGTTGTTTACTTGGGTGTATAAATATTCCAAGATTTCTGTAGATTGTCGGAGTTGGTACCCTAAGCCTTTCACTAGGGCACTCTCCCCTTGTATACAAGTAAAAATAAACTAACAGTCTGACGGTCTGCTTGTGTTAAGAGTCTTACCGTGAATCGGTGTCTTCCGACACCTAATTTGACCGCTCCTGCACTGTTGTGGTCCCGTGGCGTGGCGCTGCAAAACCTGCGGGGGCGGAGCTTTGGCCGCGCTTGCTCAGCGCAGGCGGCCGGGGCTTGGGCCCAGCGTGTCCTCGAGTGCCGGCAGGGGGACGCATGTCCGTTTCAGCGTGCGCGCATGCGCAAGGGAGCAGCAACCTTGGCAATCGGCCACTTAAAGGGAGAGCGTCCTCAGTGCCTCAGCAGCATTGGCATATGGCCATATTTCAAGGTACGGTGTGATTAGTGATTTTTCGGTGCTGAGGGAGTGGAAAGGAGTGCTGCATAGGTGCATGCAAGGTCAGGACTGTGTATTTTCAAGATCACCTGAGTGTAATTCCAATACACCAATGACGCAAGAGCGTGCAACAAGAACGAAGAATTTGTTGCATGAGGAAGTGGAGAAACTAGTCACTGTCTATGGGGACAGATGACAGGAGCTGGATATCAGTAAGAGTGGTCCCACAAAGTGCCACCCAAAGAAATGAGAAGACGCTGGAATCTAGTTGCAGAAGAATACTCCGCAGGGGTGAATACTGCAAGATCTGGAAGCCAGTGTAAAAAGAAATGGCAGGATGTTGGTCAAGTAGTGAGTGTAAGTAATATCTTCATTTTTAAATGGAATTGTAATTGTAACTGTGACCATTTGTATATGTCCCACCTAGCAGAAGCGCACCATGTGTGAAAAGTTATATTTTCATCTTTGCAGAAAAAATTGGCCCACAACAAAAAGATAAAGAATTAGAACAGGAGGAGGGTCGCCAAATCTGCACCAACTAACACCCCTGGAACAGAGGGTCGCTGCCTTTTTTTTTCTGCAGGTGCGACTCAGCATCAGCTCTGCACAAGCTGGGCCCACACGTGAGGGTGATGGTCAGTCTTGAAAATGCATCGTCGCCCTTCAAATCAACCTGCTGAGATGGCCCGCCACGCGTGAGACTACTCATGCCACCCATCCTGCCCCCTCCTGTGCTACTAACCATTTGACTGTTCTGTCGTATTTTGCAGAAGAAGATAATGCTGAACACCCTGAAGATCCACAAGAAGATCCAGATGCGTCCACTCCAGACCAAAGCAGGTGGGGCAGCGTTCATCAGATGTTAATCAGGTTATGTCATTAAGTGAGGAGACCAATGCCCTTAACCGATCACTCATGGCCACCGTCAGTGGGGTGCGTGATGAGGTTTCGGCACTGTCGGGAGCAATATCAGCATTGAGATGGAAACTGAGGGTGGGCATGTCAGAGGGAGTGCAAACGATGACAGGGGCCATGAGGGAGCTAGCTGCTGCAATAAGGGCACACAGCCCGGACAATCAAATGCCACTCCCACTTCAATCCCCACACCAGCCTCTGTTGAGACTCAAGCTGGGCCCCCAATGTCATCACCACCCCTATGAGGAAGTGCAGATTACCCAAGATGTGGGTGAGAGATGGGTGCAGCCTTTATTTGCTGCTGTTGTTGTTGTTGTTGTTGAAGTGCATTGTAAACTTTCCAATAAAATATATTTTGCATTAAAACTGAATCATGTTCCATTAGCACCACACAACATTTAGGAACAACTGTAAAAAATAAACATCCCTCACCCCTACAGCGTGCCTGCCGTCCCTAGCCCTGGCGGGAGGGCTAGCCGGTGCGTTCTGCAGTCGGCAAGGTAGGACTGCTCTACTTCCAGTAGCTGATTTATCTTTCATTTATTTTTGATTATGTTGTGAAGATGTTGTGCTGATGTTGTGAAGGTGTTTAGTGCTTTAGAATCCTCTAACTCACCCCCCCCCCCCCCACCCTGCTATCTCTGGCTACCTGTGCTGATTTCTTAAATGTAGGTAAGGTTTTGCTGTGCCTACAAAAGTGGCCACATACACTGGCCTAAGTTAGTCTGGAGTAACTTTTAGCTGGCCAAATTTGCTTCTACGGCCAGAAGAGGCGCAAGTAGCTGGTAACGCCTCCTTTTGGAGAAAACTAAACTTAAAAAAAAAGCTAACTGATTTACACTGGAGCAAGTTAAATGGGGAAATTTGCAATTTTTAAGTTACTCCAAAAAAAGCTACTTGCTCCAAAAAAAGCAGGGCAACTCCTGGGGAAATTTGAGCCCAAGGGGCTGCCCATTTAAAACAGAGATGAGGAGAAATTTCTTCTCTCAAAGGGTTGTAAATCTGTGGAATTCGCTGCCTCAGAGAGCTGTGGAAGCTGGGACATTGAATAAATTTAAGACCGAAATAGACAGTTTCTTAATCGATAAGAGGATAAGGGGTTATGGGGAGGGGGGAGGGAAGTGGAGCTGAGTCCATGATCAGATCAGCCATGATCTTATTAAATGGCGGAGCAGGCTCGAGGGGCCGTATGGCCTACTCCTGTTCCTATTTCTTATGTTCTTATTAGTGCCATTATCTTGAGAGTCTTGAAACCAATTAACATAATCATTTTCAGTCCGATTATTCAAATCTCACGCTCTGAGCTGCCTTAGTCTTACCTGCAGTGGAGATGAATTCAAGCTGAAATGTAGAATCTGGCCTTCATATAGAGTGTATGGAGCTACAACCTCCAGGGCGGCAATTTACAACATAATTATTTTTGCAACATTGTGGTAGAAATTGCGGTCGGAGGCTTCCCGCGAGCGGATGCCTCCAACCTGCAAAATCTCTATGCACTTACCTGATGGTCCCGGAGGTTCACAGTCCTGGGCCTCTCTGGGTACTTGCGGGTAGAGGCTCACATAGCTCAGGGGCACAGGCAGTTCGAAAGCACCCCTGGGGTCACATGGGCCAGCCCAACCAATGAAAGAAGGGGATCCCCATTGACGCTTATGGGGATTCCATTTATGTACGGAATCACCATAATTATGACTGGGAATACCCCCCAAAATACACATACACTTAAAATAATTTTTTTCAAAACATCGCATTTTTAAAATTAATCAAAATGGCATATAATTAAATATTTAAAACAAAAATTACATTTCTGAAAAATAAATTCACAATTTACAGGGTTTAAAAATAAACATCTTATTTCACATGTCTTTAAATGTATAAATTCTTTAAAAAAAATTTCTGTCCTTTAACAGTCTTACACTGGTAAAAGAGGCAGGCCTTATGCCTGCTTTTATTGCCGTAATAATTTCACGGGCATTGGCTGGGCAGAAGTTGGACAAATAGTCCCTCCGACACATCCGCAGGGGCTGCAAATTACAGCCCAATGTTTCCCCTCAGCGAGTACTGCAACAAACTTGCTTTTATACTGAGGGAGAGGAAGGTCTGAATAATAGTCAGTCAGACCCAACAATGTAATTATACTCGATGTAATACAACGAATCAGCCACACCAATCTCCGATCTTGCTCAGAAACCTCTGAATGGTCCAAAGTCGAAGTACAAGGTGAGCATATAAAAAAAAAGGCACTCTCTGCCAAATAAGCGCCAAGTCCATAGATGAGGGCAATTTTGTGAAAAAGCATGACGCTTGTAGGGTTAGCACATTAATGCATAATGGTCTTTGCTACGTTAATGTAATCTGCATTTTTGAAGTGAAATCTGCCTTGTATTTTTCCATGATTTAAATTTCAAGGAAGCAACATTATGACACAATGTGTGAATTCAACCCACAATGTTTAATTAAAGTGCCATTTGCTACAATGCAATGGGTTGGGAAGGAAAAATAAGCAGACTTGCATAGAGTTGAACTAAATATGTAATGAGAAAAACTGAGATTTATAATGATTTTTCTATATCAGAATATTGCCAGAAAAAATGCTTTTATCAGCATTGCATAAAATGTTAAAATGATTGTTACTCCTCTATTTTATTAGTTGTAGTTATCGCAAACATATAATGCATTTAACATTATTGTGACTAATTAACAGACCATCATGTATCTGTAAACTCACCGTGTACATTTATTTTTGTTTAAACGTGTGTTTTCAATCTAATTTTCAAAACGGAACTTTTATTTGGGCTAGCCTAGCAGTTCTAGTGATGGAAACAACTGGGCACTTGAGAGCTAAGAGTTGAATCCCAGTTGCAATCATCATTTGACCCCCCTCGTGATGTATTTCTCCAATTCTCAGTAGAATGGGAGTGGCGATGAGCATTGAGTGGCAAGACCATTACTGTCCCGCAAACACCATCTGATGACAAAGCTGTGCTAGTGGTAGCTGGTAAGAAGTGTGCGGTCTCGACATCTGTCTCCCCCTCTGAAAGAGGCAGATCCAGGAGGAGGAGGAGTCACTACTGAAATGATAATGGCAGACAAGACGACAGGTAAAGCTTTTCAGCAGTGCGAGATGACCCCTTCTGCCAGTTGTACCGACGATGCTGCAGAAGTACAGCATGTTCCGGCCCCACAGCAGGATCCACTGCCATCAGACACACAAATGATTCCTGGTGTCTCCGGCAGCATTACTACCATGCTGACCATGCTACCAAACGTGTCTCTGAACGCATGTGCACTGTTGGAGGCAACTGACTATTTATTCACCATTAGAAAAACGGTTTGGGCATTTTCATTTGCCTTACATCCGACTTCGTTAGTCAGACATCTTTTATTGACAGGTCTGCCAACAGAGAGATGCAGGGTGTGACGCAGCTCGACCACTAATCAGCTAAGTTCCGACAAACCCCAATCGCGGAGAATGGGCTGCCAAACAGAAAGTTCAGCCGCCATTTATTGGGGTAAGTGCCTCTGCACCACGGGCAATTTGCAGCCAACTCCCTACCACCACCATGGTTAATACAGCAACATAATCCAATGAATCATGAGCAAAACTTGTTCAGTTTATAATGAAGATTTGATTCACCATAATGGATGCAAACATTTAATTTTTATAAATCACACGCAGCATCAGTAATTCTTTACTGGAGGAAACTTCATCATGATGGGTGAAAGCAAAGTGCCATCTTACCTTGGTAGAATATTCTTTAGGGCAGCCCATATTTACATCAATTCCAGCTACATCATTTTCCCTGCATGGAAAGTTAGAAATATATTTGCAAAAATATATATGCTTGGCAAAATATTCTGCGAATAAACATTATGGCTTCATAATCCTTACATTTATAAGAGTTATTTTTTTGTATACTCACTGATCACCTGCAATGTTGCACAGCGAGGTGCGAAGTGCAATGACTAGTGTGAGGAGAGTAAGGGAGACACTCAAGTGTGCGCTAAACAAGACTCGGAATATAAGGCCAGAGGGTGACCATTGAGTTGCTCACCACGAGTGAGAGGATATACTGTTTTACAGTAAGACTGTTAGTACCACAGAGGGTACAACATCATTTGTGCACTATGCAATTTTTTATGTCTTTATTTTTATTTAAAGCTTTATTTAGAAAGTGTGACAAACAGGAGGTGCACATTAAACACAGGACTTTTAATATCATCTCCCGTGACATTGCTCAGGTGAGTTGGTGTTTTATAACAATGGGGTGGTTATCAACAAAGTCAGAGAGGAAAGTATGACAGGGAGAGTGTTACAGAAACTAAGGCCGGAATTTCCCCCGAAAGAAACAGGTGGATTTACAGTGTGGGGGCAGTTAAGTGTTAAAAATGGGTTTCCCAACCTGATCCCGCTGCCAACCCGGCCACTCCTGGTTTTGCCGGAAGCGGGATGGGGGACGAGCGACCAACACGCTTCCAGGGGGTGTTATCTGAATTTTTTCACCTCCATTTTGAATTTAACTGCCTGTTTCATACAATTCGGAAAACCCAGCAGTTAAACCGAGGCGCGGACTGCTGCACCCAGGAGGCAAGTGGCTTTATACCTAGCTCCTGGATCCAGAGTCCCTACCTAACCCAGCCCCCCACTCCCCTCCTCCCGATCGAGACCCCACCGTTAAAGTCAGCAGGGCCTGCAGGAAACCTGGCCTCCAGGGTATCCTGCCTGCCTCAGAGCCCCCCCACCCCCTGCCTCCCTGGAGAAAATTCTAGCCCAAGTGTTACTACACCCAATCTCATTTTCTCCCAAAATCCACACATGGGCACTTTCCATCAGGAGTCACTGGACAGTGACTGGGAGCGGGAATCCCAATTGATTTTTCTTGGCTTTAGCTGTCTTTTTTCCAAAATAAAAGTCATAGAATGATACAGTACAGAAGGAGGCCATTCTGCCCATTGTGCTCTTTGGTCAAGTTGATCCAGTTTTTCCTGCTCTTTTCCCAGAGCCCTGTATTTTTTTCCTTCCAGTATTTATCCAATTCCCTTTTGAGAGTTACTATTGAATCTGCTCCCACTGCCCTTTCAGGCCGAGAATTCCCGATCCCGGCCCCTTGCTGTGAGCAATTTCTCCTCCTGCTTCTTTCCCAATCTGCATCCTCTGCTCCCCCGAGCCTTCAGCCTGGCAAACACGGCCTCCTGATTCCCTCTCAACCCCTCCCTGATTGAAGCTCCTCTCACAAACCCTACATGATTGAAACTTCTCGCTCAGCCCATCCCTGATTGAAACTCCTCTCAGCCCCTCCCTGATTGAAACTCCTCGCTCAGCCCCTCCGATTGAAACTCCTCTCTCAGCCCCTCCCTGATTGAAGCTCCTCTCTCAGCCCCTCCCTGATTGAAGCTCCTCTCTCAGCCCGTCCCTGATTGAAGCTCCTCTCTCAGCCCCTCCCTGATTGAAGCTCCTCTCTCAGCCCCTCCCTGATTGAAGCTCCTCTCTCAGCCCCTCCCTGATTGAAGCTCCTCTCTCAGCCCCTCCCTGATTGAAGCTCCTCTCTCAGCCCCTCCCTGATTGAAGCTCCTCTCTCAGCCCCTCCCTGATTGAAGCTCCTCTCTCAGCCCCTCCCTGATTGAAGCTCCTCTCTCAGCCCCTCCCTGATTGAAGCTCCTCTCACAAACCCTACATGATTGAAACTTCTCGCTCAGCCCATCCCTGATTGAAACTCCTCTCAGCCCCTCCCTGATTGAAACTCCTCGCTCAGCCCCTCCGATTGAAACTCCTCTCTCAGCCCCTCCCTGATTGAAGCTCCTCTCTCAGCCCCTCCCTGATTGAAGCTCCTCTCTCAGCCCGTCCCTGATTGAAGCTCCTCTCTCAGCCCCTCCCTGATTGAAGCTCCTCTCTCAGCCCCTCCCTGATTGAAGCTCCTCTCTCAGCCCCTCCCTGATTGAAGCTCCTCTCTCAGCCCCTCCCTGATTGAAGCTCCTCTCTCAGCCCCTCCCTGATTGAAGCTCCTCTCTCAGCCCCTCCCTGATTGAAGCTCCTCTCTCAGCCCCTCCCTGATTGAAGCTCCTCTCTCAGCCCCTCCCTGATTGAAGCTCCTCTCACAAACCCTACATGATTGAAACTTCTCGCTCAGCCCATCCCTGATTGAAACTCCTCTCAGCCCCTCCCTGATTGAAACTCCTCGCTCAGCCCCTCCGATTGAAACTCCTCTCTCAGCCCCTCCCTGATTGAAGCTCCTCTCTCAGCCCCTCCCTGATTGAAGCTCCTCTCTCAGCCCGTCCCTGATTGAAGCTCCTCTCTCAACCCCTCCCTGATTGAAGCTCCTCTCTCAGCCCCTCCCTGATTGAAGCTCCTCTCAGCCCCTCCCTGATTGAAGTTCCTCTCTCAAACCCTCCATGATTGAAACGACTCTCAGCCCCTCCATGATTGAAACTCCTCGCTCAGCCCCTCCCTGATTGAAGCTCCTCTCTCAAACCCTCCATGATTGAAACGACTCTCAGCCCCTCCATGATTGAAACGACTCTCAGCCCCTCCATGATTGAAATTCCTCTCTCCAACCCTCCCTGAAGCTGCTGTCATTTGATGAGCATCAATAATCCACGTCCCAGGATTCGGCGCTTCACCCCCCCACCCCTCCATGGCAGCTGTGCTCTAGTCGAAGTGACATTAATGAATTACTACTAATTAATAAGTAAACATATTGTGTTGAGTATCATATTGGAGTTTTTTCCCTCCATCAACTTTCTCCTCTCCCCTCTTCAATTCATTGACTCTTTCCTGAGGTATGATTATGGGTTTCAGGGCACTAGGCACCTTCGAGTACCTCGCCCAAGGGATCAATTCATGTGCAAGTCGAGACTGAATGGTGATGGGCTATTTAACCATGGGGGGTGCAGTACAGCATAGCCTCATTCTGTCCCCACCTGGAATCCACAGAAATGAACTTTCCAACAGGCGGGCCCGGACTACATTCCTCCCTCAGCCCGGGGCACTGAGGCCTGTTGTAGCAGCTCAGTTGCAACAGATCGACTAACCCTGCATAGATTGGGGATCTGGAATGTGCAGCTGAGCCACTCACTGGATAAACTCACCGAGTCAGAATGCTGGACTGGGAAAGATCCTTTTTAGTTTGGAAGTTTTAAAATGATATTTTTGGCTTCAATTTTCTCAAGGAGAGAAGGAATATTCACAAGCACTTTGCAAAGTTTTGTTTTTTTCTCCCACCTGAATATTTCAGGGAAGAGTTGTTTACAGCCAAGTGCAACATTCAGCTTCACAACTTAGTAGTGGGGAGGCTTCCTTCCCCCCTTCTGTAATTTAGCCTCTGGTTAATTTAGTGCAAGATTCAAAATTGACAGTTCCCATGATCACCAATGTTCTTTCATCAATGTGTTCATGAAGAAACAGGGCTGTTCGTAATAGCCAATTACAGCTTCGATCTCCACCAATTATAAGTCACTCATTACATTTTACTTTATTAAATTGGACTCTCTGTTCCTCATTGTTTATTGCCGCTATGTCCACTTATCATGTAACTGTTTTTTGAGAACTTCACAGCAAGTTCATTTTGAGCACAGTTACTGGAGCTGTGACTGGCCTTTTAAAGACTTACACAAGCTGTGCGACGGTCAGAGCTCTTTGAGCATCAGCTGTGCCCTGCAACATGAAGGAAATTGAAAAAAAAAGTATTAATTTCTAGACAGGTACAGACAATACAAAAAAAGCTTTTGAAGTGCTGAGAAGCTCTTAAATAAATATATATGATGCTACTTTACAATAAAAATGACAGTAGCACACAGTGAACTCCAAAGTGACATGGCTCATTGGCATTATGTCATCAGATTCTTCGCAGCACTATTTCTGAGTCGTGAAATAGTAGTCAACTTCGTTGAGACTCATACCATTATTTAGACTCACAATGGGACGCCTCCTATTTAAAATAAACACTTAAAGCTGCTTTAGTTTCAAGGGGGTGTAAATTCGAGTAAATATTCTTTGCTCATAAAAGATCCTAGGGCACTATTTTAAGGAAGGCCAATATTCATCTCTCAACCAGCATGTAGAAAACAAATTATCTGGTCATTATCACAGTGCTGTGTGTGGGAGCTTGCTGTGCACAAAGTGGCTGTCACCTTTCCTACATTACACTTCAAAAAAGTACTTAATCGGGTCGGAAGTGCCTTGGAATGTCCTGAGGTCACGCTATATAAATGCAAGTTTTTCTTTTTTCCTCTTTTAAAACATTCTACACTGTACAAGTAAAAACAAAAAGTATAATTGACCGAATTGAACAGATTCAGCTGCTGCTGATGTACTCTCATCTCTTGCTTTGGTTATCTTTGACCGAGAAGGCAACACCACCTCCCTTCTGATCGTTTCTAAATCACTCATTGTAAAGATATCTCTCAGGGTTTTAAAGAGTTACATTTCTCCCACCAATGGAGACCAGACATTTCAGAACTCTAGGTTGATCCAGCGAGGTCACTGAGAAGGATCCACCTGCACCTCACCGTGACTCTTCATGTCAAACATGGCTCACACCGAGATTAGACAAGGAGCCAATCCACAGCTGTCCAATCCTCGGAAAACAGAATACTGGCAAAGAATACCCAGCAACAGGCCTAGTAAAGTGGGATTAGCACAAACGGGAAAATAATAAAGTGGGGGGGAAAAAATCATGCCGGAGATATTTGTCTCTCTTCCCCGCTCTTCCCTCCCACCAGGGTTGTTGCAGGGGAGCAAGGAAACCAGCTGCCAGCTAGATTCAGATGTCAGCTATGAAAGAGACTTTGATGGAATGATCGGTCAATCGGTGTCAAAGATGAAAGAAGGACATTTGGATCTAATTGGGTTGAATTTTTAAAAAGAGAGAAAATTCTGCAAAGCAGATTAATGTATCCCTGACAGATGATAACCTAGAGAAGCAATGGAAAGAATTTCAAAGGATGAAAGGAAAAAATACTTGTAAAACAGATACAATATGGGGAAATCTCAGGCTGAATAAGTAGATAGTGGGCTCCACAAGAGAGGGCAGCCTCCATCTTTCGTGCAAACATTTCTTCCAGAAACTCTGTTCTTGCAGAAGAACTCCTGATAACAGAGAGCGCGTTGTGACAGGAGCTGATCTGGAAGTGTGAGCACTGCATGCCGATTTTTTGGCCTTTACCAATATGGTGGGCTTCTGCTGGCTTGCAATGAGCATGCGCTTCCAGCCCGCCATATTGGAGGCCATCTAGTGCCCTGTTGTGAGCACTGCGTGGCCACATTTCTAGGCCAATGGGTTTGTAGGTAGTGAAGTACACCTGTTACCATCTCGTGTTACGAGTTTGCACGTCAACTATTCACTGAAACTCTTTTCCGCAGTCTTATCTGTAGTACACTGATGTTTTGTATATAAAATTACGCTTATACATATGATACAATGACAAACCCAATGGCTCAAAACATGGGTTGCATACATTAATTTTCAGTGTCTTGAAATCATCGCTGTTAGGAATTTTGTATATCTTCACATTCCCCTTCTCCTAAATTTGTCATTACACCGATATGAAGGGTCCATTTTTTAGACTAGAAACGGTGTGCGACATAGAGAGCTGTGCAACTAATCCAGGGCTAACTCAGCTCAACCAATTGCATCCATCCAGATAGACAACTGTTGTAAACCATCAGTAGTTTTTACAAATTTCCACTGGAACGGAAGTTTATTTCTCACCATTTGGAAGACAACATGATTCTTTTCTCTTTCGCAGGTCCTAAAAATGACCCGCTCGTCAGTTGCAACATAATCGATGGTGTCCAGCGCCTCTGAACAAAACAAATGGAAAGACAGGCTTAGAAAAGTGGATGGATGCATGTGTAAAAATGATTGGTGGGAATCAGTGGAAGAGGTAAAAACAATAAACTGGCATCTTTGATAATCAATTTGTGTGACAGTTTATAGCTATCTATGGTACATATTCCTGTTACAAACAACATTTCCAAATATTTTCATCGAACAAGTTGCCTATGAATACAAAATACCGGGGTCCAGTTTTCGTTAGTTATATCAGCGCGATCATGGGCTGAACCAGTGCAAAAGATCGAGAAATTTAAACATAGGTGAGTTACGCCCAAAACCATTTACGCTCGTGTTTTTTGCAATCTTTTACATGAGCGCAAGATTCAATTTGCCTGAATCAGGCCCCAGCCATATAATTGGCCACGGCCCCAGGTTGAAATTGCGAGATTCCATCAATTGTGCTGGTTCGGGAAGGCTCTTCAAATTGTAATCATTTTCTTCTGACACACAGGCACTAGTAGGTAGATATTAAAAGTATTTACATATCAAAAAATATTTTATTTAAAACTGACTCATGTACACTATTAAATGGTTCAGTATAGTTTTTTTAAGTCATTATCAGTCATTTTAAAATAGGTTACTCACCAGCACTGGACATCTCATTAAAAATGCTTATTATAAGTGATAAACCCATTTTTAGCTGTATTAATAAACCGCACCAGGTTACCACTCACAGGGCTCAATTTTGGCCAGGAGTTGCTCCATTTTTTTTGGAGTAACTTGATTTTCTGGCGTAACTTAAAATCCCCATTTGCACAATCAATTTGCACCAGTGTAAGTGAGTTAGTTACGATTTTTGTTGTTTAGCTTTTTTTTCCCCTCAAAAGGGGGTGGTCCCAGCCACCTACGCCAGTTCTGCCCATTTAGGCAACTTTGGCCATCTAATAGTTACTCCAAATCTACTTAGGCCAGCGTATGTGGCCACTTCAGAAAACCCTTGCGGAGAGTTAAGAAATCAGCGCAGGTAGGTACATCGGAGGCCATTCGGCCTGGGGTAGGGGCGGGAAGGGAAGCGGAGAGGACCTGCACCTAAAGCACCAAGACTTACAAACCACCAAACCTTGGAAACAAAAAGTTCTAAGAATTCAGTAACAAATAAAAAATTGAAGTAAGTCCAATCTTAAAGCTTGGCCTGGGAAGGCAGCGGGCCAGCCGGTGTGGGAGGCAACTCGGCCTAGGCTAGGGGCAGGCGGGCAGGAGAACTGATAGAAATCATCCAGGCAGGAGCACAATCAGTTCTCCTGCCCACCTGCCGCTAGCCCAGGCCAAGTGGCCTCCCGGTGTGATTTCTAAGATTAAAGTGATTAAAACTTCAAATCAATGCATTTACCAAAGTAGGATTAAGGCTTTTCAATGTGGGTATCTAAAGGAACATGCTGTTTAAACTGACTGCATCACCTGTTAATGCACACACAGCTCCCCAATAAGCAATATATTTTCCAATTTAAGTCCCTAAATAGGCATTTTCCGACCAAATGAAACTAAGCAGTCCGTGCATTTGCCACTTCACACCCCTACTCATAACATTTGGCTGGCATTGGGTCCCACAGCGGCTGCAGCAAGACACGGAGAGGCTGGGGGCGAGGAGCTATTGCGCATGCGCGGACACGCCATTGTGCATGTGCAGACGTCCCGGCACTGTTTTCGGTTCAGGATGCTGGCTCCACTCCCGACTTGCGCGACCACAGGGAGGAGGCCAGATAGCGACCAAAGTGGGAAGGAAATTTTTCGCCGCACTTCTGAACGGAGAAAAGCGGCGCATCTCCGGTAAGTGCGCTGAAAAACGGGCTAGGCCAAAGTTGAGCCCAAAGACACCAAGGAATACTTTTTAATGGAAAGAAGATAAAAAGGAAACAATTATGTTCTATTACGCTGCCCGATTGCACTGGTTCATGGAAGATTGCACCCAAAGCGGAGACGCTAGCCCTCTTTGTGCAACCCAACTGTATTCAGGTTCCCAATTCATGTACTTACATTCTGCTTTGAATGCTGGTGTATGTATGATATTATAATACCTACAAGTTTCATTTCATTGTCAACTTCTTTTGCTAAATATGTGAAAAATGCTTAAATATTAATTCTTAAAAGAAAAGGAGGGGGTGAGTCAGGTTAAGAAAAAAATAGTTTGTCAACTCACCATTCACAACTCTCTTACACTGTATCATTTTCAAATCAATCAATTCCTATTTAAAGTGGAAAAAATGATTAAGTTCACAGCCTGACTGCAATATTGTACTATTCCCAGAATTATTGGCCCACCCATACAATAATATCACAGAATATCAAAGGCATTGCTTCAGATAAAGCTTTGTGATATACCAAACCTAATTTATCCGAAAGAGCATTAAAAAAGTATGAAGTGAAAGGAAAAAGAAAAGACAGACTTGCATTTATATAGCATCTTGCCTGACCACTGAACATCCCAAAGTGCTTTGCAGCCAATGAAGTACTTTTTTGAAGTGTCGTCACTGTTGTAATGTAGGAAAAGGAACATAAAAGATCCGTTTGACCCACTGATGTTGAGATCTCCAACACTGCCATGTTGATGTCAAACTTCAGTTTGTGCAACCCTAGAATTTTGTCTAGATTGTTCCAAGCATTAATCACCCTTTGAGAAAAGGCTTTATTCCTAACATCGGCTTGTAACTTAATTAGAAAGCAGAAAGAACTTGCATTTATATAGCGCATTTCTTGACCGCAGGACATTTCAAAGCACTTCAGAGACAATGAAGTGCTTGTGAAATGTAGTCACGTTGTAATGTTGGAAATGCGCCAACCAATTTGTGCACAGCATTATCCCACAAACAGCAATGAGGTAAATGACCAGATCATTTGTTTCAGTGCCATTGGTTGAGGAATAACTATTGGCCAGGACACTCCTGCGCACCCTTGAATTATCAGCCAGTGGCTCAGTGGGTAGGTAGCACCCTCGCCTGAGTGAGAAGGTTGTGGGTTCAAGTCCCACTCCAGAGACTTGAGCACAAAAATCTAGGCTGACACTCAGTGCAATGCTGATGGAGTGTTGCATTGTCAGGAGGTGCTGTCTTTCGGATGAGACGTTAAACTGAGGTCCTGTCTGCTCTCTCAGGTGGACGTAAAAGATCCCATGGCACTATTCTGAAGAAGAGCTGGGGGTTTATCCCTGATGTCCTGGTCAATATTCATCCCTCAATCAACATCACTAAAACAGATTATCTGATCATTATCACATTTCTGTTTGTGGGAGCCTGCTCCGCGCAATTTAGCATTTCCTACATTACAAAGTGACTGTACTTCAAAAAGTACTTCATTGGCTGTAAAGCACTTTGGGACGTCACGTGGTCATGAAAGGCGCTATAGAAATGCAAGTCTTTTCTTTCTTTTTACGGGATATTTTCTGTCCAACTGAGAGTGCAGACGGTGCCTCACTTTAACGCCTTATCCGAAAGTCGGCACCTGACAGCACAACACTCCCCTCAGTACTACACTGAAGAGTCAGCCTCGATTGTGACTTAAACACACAACCCTCTGACCTAAGAGGCGAGAGTGCTAACCACTAAACCACAGCTGAGGAAAGATTGAAGAAGCTTGGCCTTTTTAGCCTAGAAAAGAGGCATCTGAAAGGTGATCGTTCAGAGATATGCAAGTTAGTTAAGGGAAGGGAAAAGGTAAATTCAGACTACAGGCATTACTTTAAAATCAAATTACAGTAGGATAAGGGTTCAAACAAGCAAAAAGGTAAATTTAAGATTGATATCAGGGAGTTCTTCAGACATGTTTCAATATGTGGAATAAACTCTCAGATAGAGTAGTGGAGGCATAAACCCTGGAATCAATCAAGAACCAACCGGATGCTGAAAAGGCCGGGCGGGGGGGGGGGGGGGGGGGGAGGGCGGGGGAGGTTGTATGTAGGGTCTTTCTAGATGGATGAATCAAGATGGTTTGTTTGACCTTCTTAATCTGTAATTACCTTGCGATTGTGCATAGGGTTACGAACAGATCATCACTTGTTTTAAATAAATGATGGGCAGGTATGGTTAAAGAGTTAGCCAGGTTGGTGTGGGATTGGAGTCACATATCGGCCAGACTGAGTTAAGACGCAGGTTCTCTTCTTAGTTTGTTTTTTTACACAGTCTATCTTTTTATTTCTAGATTTTATAAACTGAATTCAAATTGCATTGGTGGGATCTTGAAGTCTTGTTCTGTAGATTTAGTCCTGGCCTCTGGATCACTAGTTCAGTAACATAACCACTACCACCACTTCTGCATTCTTCATTAACCAGGTATGTGAATTTGATAGGAATAATTCACAGGGAAAATCTTCCCACATGTAGGGAATTCGACCAAGTTGTAAGAATACCCTGCACACACACAATCCTGCTTTGATAACCGCCTGATGCTGGCTGAATGATTCGTGGAAGGCAGCAGAGGCACGGCAAACTCCGTTAAACTAGAATAGAGGGCGGCTCACCCCAAGGAAGCCTCAAATAGCTCACAGCGGCTGGTTGTACAGCAGCACTGGTGAAGGTCTGAGCTTTCAAGTAGCATAAGTAAAAGCATTCTTGCTTTTTACACGGATCACCATGCTGGGGAAGCAAAATAGGGCCCCCATCCCTTCATTCTTGCAACTTGGTAGAATTCCCTCAACGTGGGACGATTTTCCCTGTGAATTATCCGTCTCAAAATCAGAAACTCGTTTAATGATGAACACCGAAGTAGGCGTTTTTGAATGCTGGGGGTGGGGATGCCATCAACGGCCAAGAATAAAATCGGGGGCACACGGTGTACGATGCTCCAATCAACAGCGTCCCAAAATCAGGCACGGCGCCTGCCCGAATTTCCAATCCGCATTGCTGACAGGGAGGCTCCCCACTGGGGCCGTGACCTCGGAATGCTGCCCCGAATGTGTCCAAAGGAGATCTTTCACCAGAGAGAGCAACTTAGTGGTTGAAAGCCAATAAAAAAGGTTTACTGCTGAATGCAGCCTTTAA
Source organism: Pristiophorus japonicus (assembly GCF_044704955.1). Taxonomy (NCBI): domain Eukaryota; kingdom Metazoa; phylum Chordata; class Chondrichthyes; family Pristiophoridae; genus Pristiophorus; species Pristiophorus japonicus. The sequence continues at coordinate 123,723,910 of NC_091989.1, forward strand.
CAGACTCCATAGGAGCATGTGTAACTTCCCACTGTGTTTAAAATTGAAAACAGCAGGACACAGATGGTGGAATAACTGAAGGTTCACTAATCCCCACTTAGTTTTTAAAATCTGTTTTCTTGGACAGAATGCAAAGGAACTTTTAAAGAATAAAAGCAAAATATTGCAGATGCTAGAAGTCAGAAATAAATCAAAACATTTTCCTCTTTTTATTTAACATTTTAAGAATGTTGAGCATTTTAAGTAGATGCCTTAGCTTAAATCAAATATTATAGAATCATAGAATTATAGGTTCAAAATCTTTTTTTCCCAGAATTAATTATACCATGTGAGTACTTTGCACTTCGAATTAGCTGGTATGACCTTTAAATCGCACATGGTCTTAATAGAAGTAATGCTTTCCTTGTTCAAATGGTCACTTTATTGCTGCAAATAAAATGCACTGAGGGTTATTTTATACCATGGCCAAATGTCATATCTCGAAGATATGTGGCAACATTCAATTTCCAGGAAGAACACGATGTAAAAACCCAGATTAAACAGAACATGCGATCACAAACTGTAAATGAATGGATGGTCTGTCTGCATTCTTGCCGACTCAAAAAAATTGCCAATCAATATACATGCTACATGGCCTGAATAGTTCTGACTATATGGTGCTGGCTGTTTCAGGCAGGGATGCCAGTGCGGACTGATTTTTCAAAGGCACACCAATACTTAATTAACAGATACATTGAATCGATACAGCCCCTGTGGCAAGTTTTAAACAATTACAAATGAATGGATTAACCATGGACAGCCAGCATGAATCACAGCGCAATACGCACTTTGTAATGAATCACTTAGACCCAGAAGGTAGCTGATAGCGATACAAACACTGGGGGGAGCAAATTTGCCCTCTGCCCCAAATGGAACGGATAATTTGAATTAACTAGTTATTCTCCGCCCGAATCCGTGGGGCGGAGCATAGCGGGATTTTGCCCTCTTTTTGTGTGACATTTCGTCAGGGCAGTGTTTCAGGCGGCTTTATGTTGGCACCTGGGCAGACGGTGTCATCAGTTAAAGGGGAGGGCCGCTGTGAGCTCTGCAGCAACTTTAATGGTGCCCACTGGGCCGCCAGAACGGCACCCAAGAGGAATCTGGCACCCAAGAGGAGTTGCCGGGCTGCCTGTTGGCGGCCCGGTCGAACCCAGGGCTGCCATTGTCGGGCCGACTTCAGAGTCGGCCGACAATTAAAATAAAATGGCGGTGGCGGCAGTGCGCCTCCCCTTTAAGAGTGGACACGTCGCCCAGCCACTGGCAACTTCCCGCCAGGAAAAGCTGGCGGGGGCAGTGACCGGTGGCCACTCCGCTCCCACGGGGCAATTTCCATCGTGGGGCGGAAAGGGGTCAGCACGCGCCCGACGGGGCAATTTCTGATAGACGGATGGGCCGACCAGCCCCCGGTTGCATAGACTTTACCGCCCCATTAACGCCTCCTGGAGCCGGTAATGGACCTTAAGGAGGGGGGCAATTTTGGCCCCTGGAAGTTGCTCAGATTTGGTGACCGTAACTGAGCAATTGGTCAAAATATGCAACTTATGCAAGATCATAGAATGTTACAGCACAGAAAGGCCATGCTGCTGATGAATCTGTGCCAACAGTCTTCTCTACGTGAACCATAGGCAGTCCCTCGAAGTGAGGATGACTTGCTTCCATGCCAAAATGGAATGAGTTGACAGGTGTTTCAATGAAGGACCTAATATTCCAGATCCCGAACTACATCGTGAAGGGTGGAAGATGCCTGTGCTTGGATTTTTTTTAACGTGTGGTGGCTGTTGCACACCAGCCACCACATGGGCTTGACAGAGCTAGGTCTTGGTCCAGTGGCAAGGATTACCCAAGACTAACTGGAGACCAGCTCTGCTGCACGGAACGAGCTCGCCTCTTTTGGGCCCAGGTCACTTCCCTCTACGGACTTTTGCTGCTCCTTTGCCCCTCCTGTTGTGCCTGCCCGCACTGCAATCAGCGACCGGACTTCGCAACCGTCGCTCTCCTCCAGTGGTATGCCGCCGCACGCTGCTCCCTCTGATGGCCCCGGCCTGCTGATGGTCTTGCAGGCCGGGACCATGCCACCGCACGCTGCTCCCTCTAATGCGACCTTTCAATCACGTGAACCATCCTACAAAACGACACACCAGGTTTGGGGCTTTTAAGGCTCTACTTTTCTTTCTGCACATTAGGTACAACAACAACAACAACGACGAGGCAATTGCAACGAGTGCAACAGGTGCTCACAGTTTCTGAGACACAGAAAATTCAGAGGGTTGATACGAGACAGTATCTCAGTCACAGAACTGCTGCTAATAGTGAGAAGCAAATCGCAAAGCTAAAGATCCAGGGAACTTTGGTGTTCAGCAGCTTGAGAAAGAAAGAAAAGGAATAAACTGGCAATTATAAAAGCCACAGTTAGAACCCCAACCACCTGTAATGTATGCACCCGAGACTATGCTCACAGGTTTGTAGAGCTGTTGATGGGTACCCAGTGTGGGCACGTCGGAGGGCCTGCTCGTAGGACTGCTTCTGGGCATGGCCAAGGGGGCCATCAGCCGGTCCAGGCAGCGGGCGGTCGAGGGGGTTGTTCAGCCCGACTGTCTGCCTCTCTCCTGCGGTTACATCCGAGCCAGGGTGTCCCTGGAGATGGAGCACATGGTGTTCACTGATACACTCACGGCCTTCCGCGAGAGGTGGGTGCCGGAGGGACTGGTGTGCATCATCACCCCCGAGAACCAAATTTTAATTTGAACCATGTATAAAGTTTAATTTGTTTAAGTTTGTCAGTCTTAGTGCCCCTCCCCCCCCCCCCCCACTCCTTTAGCCGGGGGCATTTGTATAATTTGTGTGTTGGTGCCCTCAAAAAAAAACAAAGGGGCACTTCAAAAGTTTTTGGAGTGTGACCCCCCCCCCTTTTAATCAGGGGGCACTTGATTAATGTTTACAACAAAATAGTTGTATAGCTGTTGATGGGCACCCAGTGCGGGGGGGTCTAGGGGAAGAGCGGGCAGGTCGGAGGGCCTCCTCGTGGGACTACTCCTGGGCCTGGCCAAGGTGGCCATTAACCGGTCCAGGCAGCGGGCGGTCGAGGGGGTCGTTCAGCCAGACTACCTACCTCTCTTCCGTGGTTACATTCGCAACAGGGTGTCCCTGGAGATGTAGCACGCAGTGTCCACCGGTACGCTCATGGCCTTCCGTGAGAGGTGGGCACCGGAGGGACTGGAGTGCATCATCACCCCCGGCAACCAAATTTTAATTTGATTTGACACAGTTACATTGTTAATTTGTGGATTCTGGTGCCCTTACAAAAGAGGACACTTGATTTAATGTTATACAAAAATAGTTGTAAAGCTGTTGAGTTGGGAGTCATTTAGCCAGTCACGTCGCAAGACTTAATAAAACCCCAGCAAGTTGGATTCAGGGAATCCACAATGAGGCAGGTGGTTTTGAGCCTGGTGGATGAACTTGTAATGTGTAATGTGATTGTTAAACCTTTGCTAATAAACCAATTAGTTCAATACCATTCAGCCCCTCTCGCCTGTTCCGCCGTTCAATTAGAACATGACTGATCTGTATCTTAACTCCAACTATCCGTAAATTAGGAATGCAATAAAATGGATAAAGCTCAGCGGATTGGACTGAAAGTAATTTTGACTGTGGGGAAAAGCAACATGAAGCCGATAGTGACTATAGTGAACTCAGCTGTCTTGTGCATTGATGGGTGATTTAAGAAGTGAATATGTTCGACAGGACTTTTTCTCTTGAAAATGGTGACTTCTTGTGGAAGTCTGGGTGGCCAGAAACATGGCTGATCTGACCTTTGACTACACAGTTTTCCCATGATTAAACCTCCCTTAGCTTTTGCTGTCTCTCAGGATTCGTGTGTTGCAGTGTTTGGAAATGTTTCGTATTGTGCATTTCAGATGGCCTGACTATAAAAAGCAGGTCAGAAAAACCAGGGGTCAAATACTACTGCATGTTATAAAGTGAACATTGAGGGAGAGAAGAGCTAGACCTGGCTAGTTTGTCAGCATGGGGGAACATGCAGGGTAATTTGTAACTGAAGAAATAACCCAGTGATTTTTGGCTCAGGGATATCTTGGAGGGGAATGGAATAGATAAGAAATCTATTTGTGCTAAATGTGAGAGATGCCCCTGACAGAGCTGAGCTGATGGTAAATGTGAGTGACTGTGTCGACACAGTTGGGGGAAAATGCTTTGAGATTGTGGTTCTTATAGCATGGTGAGGTAAGAGGCTGAAGAAGCTAGTTTTTGGTTGATGACAGATACAGATAATACAGTTCAATCATAAAACAGAATTTCTCACCTAAAGGTGTGTAATGTATTTGCTTCATGGGTTCTTTGCTTAAGAATTCATAGCAATTCATAGCAATTCTATGAATTCTGCTCCTATGGACTGTCACTGCAGCTCAACTATGCTGAGTGACATGAAACTGCCCGGGGAAGGGAGGTCTTATTAGGATCTCTCCAACTTGAGAACTAAGTAAATCTTCTGTCAGACCTCTAAATTCTGGACACCACTTTAATGCTCCACTCACTTTGTTGGTTCAGTCACATCGTAGATAGTTTTCCTCTTTACCATAAACAAAATGGAATTTACCGAATGGGTTTAATTGTGCATCAGAACACTGAGGATTAGTATTTATAATTTAAATCTGATACAAATGTTAATATAACTTCTATCAGTCAAGGCCACACACACAGGTCATTACTGAACAAAGTAACCCATTGCAGTGATTTCACTAAAAGGTGGTCACTGCCACCGTCAGTTGATACAGCCCCCACCTCTGAGTCAGATTCAAGCCCCCCCGCTCCCCTCTGGAGTTTAAGTTTACAATCTCGGCTGACACTGTTCCGATGGGAAAGATCCCACGGCACTATTCACAAAAAAAGCAAGGAGCTCTCTAACAGCTCTGTTTCAGCCAATACCATAAACCGATTTATGAGAGTGTTATTTGTGGTCTGGATAGGCAGAAAATGCCCACCACATTTGCCCTCTTAAGAATAGTCTCTGCACTACAAACTAACCTACTGTACATGAAGTACTTCAAGATATTTGAGAGACATAAGGAGGTTTATACTGCAAATTGTTGCTAATGGAACTTACATTTGTATAGTGGATTGAAGCCCTCTCATTGTCACATTCGAACAACAGTGGCCCCTTTTACTACTAAATAGACAGCAACAAAAGGCTTTAACAGTACTGATATCATCATTTTCAGGTTTAAAATACAGCATGCATTCCTCATCTTCTAATCTTTTTATTCCCCATTTTTCTCACAGATCTTTGCAATGACCAGCATTAACTGGGTTTACCAAGATCACTCTCTCATCAGACCAGAGGTTTACTTCAAGCGAATACTGACTCAAGAATGGACAAAGATTTTCCAAATGGCAGTGAAATAGGCAAAAGTCCTGGAGTCTGAGCCATATCATCAGGCCCTTCAAACTGCTACACAATGTGGGGGATTGCAACTCTGGTTTCAAATGAAGTCCATGGTTTGGTACAACTATCTACCTTACACCAGTGTCCAATCAAGAAGCTAATATGTACATAGTGTAATATAAAGTGGCTGGACAGTGGGACTCGGGGATTGAAGTCTGCAGTTTTTGCCTGTTCCAGTGTTTTTCAATTCTAACAGATCACTGGTAATTCAGGCAACCCTGGGGCAGTGGGACACACAAAGCAGCAGTGATTTTTGTCCCTTAGGAGACTTTTGCCCTTTCATTATACGCCTTCCTCTTCTCACGCCCTACATAGTGCCTCGATGCCACACATCCTCCGTTATTTTTCTCCTATCAGTTGCTGCAATTTGACTGTTCCCATGGGTAAGAGTGAAAACATTTCTCCAACAGGACTAATTCCAGGCTCTGGCAGGTTCAGAAATATATTTTTAGTTCTGAGTTTCATTCCTATTTGAAACTCTAAAAAAAAATCTGATTTCTCCTGGGTCCAGGTTTTGAAAATTGTATGAAAAATTGTAGCTGCAAAACCTTTCCTCAGACCACAATGGAGCATTGTCTCATTCTGGCAGAAGTGCCAAGGCATTTAAGAAAAGGGGGAAACAAATGTACCGATTCAGGATGACTGAAATGGCAGAAGTTTTATAGTTAAGCCAGAGAAACATGCCACAGCAACTAGGACTCTCCTCACTGACGGCGAGTGATAAAGAGAATGAGATTGCGCAGAAAGAGAGAGAAGGAAGGAATGGAGAGAAAATGAAAACAAGAGCGAGTGAAAAAAAAAAGTACAAAAGAGAGTGAGGAAAAGTGGGAGTGAACAAAAGAGTGAGTGAGCAAGAGCAAGTTTAGCACATCACTTAAAAATCTAATATAAAAGTGGAGATGTAAAATTGGTCAAACAGCAGTTGAAAGGTCAATGATTCAGGTGGAATCCATCTTCACACTCGGGTGCCACTCTTCCCCATGCTCCGTTTATACAAGTCTGTCCCAGTAGTGACATTTATTTTAGCATCAAAATGTGCACAGCTCAGTACACACATAACTGCAACTGTTAAGACAAGCAATGTAGATCATTACAGCATGAGGAAAACCCATTATTTCTTGTCAAGGCTTTTCCATTTGGTGCCAGGATAGGAAGAATGTCCCTTCATATGTGAAATCCCTCCGACCAAAGCTTCATAAATCCAGTCCGCCTGGGTTCAATACAGCACCTACACCTGTATTTTGTGTCTCAGTGGGTAGCACTCTCGCCTTTTGAGTGGTTGTGGGTTCAAGTCCCACTCCAGGGACAGGAGCACATAAATCTAGGCCGACATTCTGGTGCAGTGCTGAAGGTGCGATGTTAAACCGAGGCCCCGTCTGCCCTCTCAGGTGGACGTAAAAGATCTCATGGCACTATTTCGAAGAAGAGTTATCCCCGGTGTTCTGGCCAATATTTATCCCTCAATCAGCATAACAAAAACAGATTATCTGGTCATTATCACATTGCTGTTTGTGAGAGCTTGCTGTGCGCAAATTTACTGCCGCATTTCCCACATTACAACAGTGATTTACACTCCAAAAGTACTTCATTGGCTGTAAAGCGCTTTGGGACGTCATGTAAGGTGCTACATCAATGCAAATCTTTCTTTTTTCTATTTCTTTAGATAGGTTTCTGTTCAGGATCATCGCCTGTTCAACTCGACCAGCTCACTGACCCCGATTCTCAGGCTGAGATTTTAATCTTCTTTGATAGAATCTATTGAACATTCAGTAATGACAAGGAAACAAATTAAAATGCTAGAAATCTGAAAACAGAAAGTGGCAGAAAAGGACAGTATGTCAGGCAGCATCTGTAGAGAAAAGACAAGTTAAAACCCTTTGGGCTGGATTTTCGGGTTTTTGCGTTTTCGCCCATTTCCCGATGCAACTCGCAGCAAAATCAAACATTTAGCGTCAGGTTGACGTTAGCGCCACAGCGCGCAATTTTTGCCAATTGAAAGTTCACAAAGAGAATTAACACTAAACTCTGGCGTTGCACCACACAATTTGTGCGCTGGAACTGAAAGTTCCAGTGCTAAAATAAATGGTCCGTTCTGCAGATGCGCAAATTTTATTATTTTATGTTTTCTTCCCGCGCTTCTGGTCTGCTGTCCGATCACAAACGCCATTGCAGGGTGCGGCTGCACTCATGCGCAGTACACCCGCGGCTGAATCAGCCATTTTAAAATTGGATTTTGATCATGGAGGACGAGGAGTGGTGACAGCATGCCAGGCGATTTAGCCAGGAGGCTAACGAATCTCTCGTGGGGGCTGTGGAGAGAAGATGGTAGGAGTTATATCGCAGAGGTGGATCTAGACCCCTGCCATCCATTTTTAAATGCATTTGGAGGGAAATCGCTGAGGAGGTCTCTGCCTCAGACACAGTGGTCAGGAATGGCATGCAGTGCCGAAAAAAGTTCAATGATCTTTCGAGGGTTGTCGGAGCGAGTACAATTTTTATTGATGCACTCATTCATTACTTCAATTATAAATCTGACACACTATTTGTCCTCATGCTTTTTGTGCCTCTCAGCACTCTGTGGGTTGCCTCCTAAAATGCATGACACATAGGTAGGCTTAGTTCGGCACCCTATTTGCCATGAATGATCTTTACACATTATTAAGATTGCTTTCTGAGATCTCATAAGATGTCTCCACACTTCAATGTCCTCCTGATGAAGCGCGTGCAACTTCCAAGGCCATTAAACAAAGGACTTTATTACATTCAGACAGTATGGTATAAGTGCTTTGGTGGTTATCTATGTGTGCCACAAGAACAGATGGACCCTCTTGTAAGCATTCCCATTTTCATCTTTGCAGTCAAAGTCACACAATCAGCGCGAGCAGGTGCGGACAGGCAGTGGTCCGCCTCAGACCCTGCCACTCACGGACATTGAGGAGCGAGTGGCAGGCCTTACTGACGTTTCAGGTCGGCAACTGCCACTGGGGGTGCTGACCCCCCACCCCCGTTTGGATACTGAGGGTAAGTCCTGCACACTCCCTGGATTGGGTTGGGGCAATGTCATGCATTAGAGTCTACAACTACAATAACAATCATGGGCTTCCACTGTAGAAAACACGATGACAGGCACTTGTTAGTCGATACTGTAGACACATGCTAAATGTTACCCCTGTAAACTAGAACCTCAGTATATTGCCAAACCCGCCAGGCAGACTAGTGGAATAATGCAGGAGCCTTTCCTTACCTCACAGTATACAATATCCGCTCCATAGTCCAGTGCCAGTAATCTCATCGGTAAAGTACCCACACGCACCATGGGGGCCAGAATCACCTTGTTTCCGTAACAAAGTCTGCTGACAGTTTGGTTGATCATTTCTTCTTTAATAACCTGGTGGGGGGAGGGGGGGGAAATTAAAACAAGTCTTTGTGAATCTTCCTCTGTGTGTCTACAGATTTGCAGCAGCAACCACCACCTGCATTTCTACATCACCTATAATGGGGAAAATCGCTTCGCCAAGGTGTAATCAGACAAAAATGATTGCCGAGCCAAAGGAGCTATTAGGAGGGGGTGACTAAAAGCTGGGTCAAAGAGATGGGCAGCGGAAACGCTACAAGGACACCCTCAAAGCCTTCCTAATAAAGTGCGACATCCCCACTGACACCTGGTAGTCCCTGGCCGAAGACCACCCTAAGTGGAGAAAGTGCATCCGGGAGGGCGCTGAGCTCTTCAAATCTCAACGCCGAGAGCGTGAAGAGGTCAAGCGCAGACAGCGGCAAACCAGTCCCATCCACCCCTTCCCTTGACGAATGTTTGTCCCCTCCCACCTGCTCTCGTATTGGACCGTTCAGCCACCAAAGAACTCACTTCACGAGTGGAAGCAAGTCTTCCTCGATTTCGAGGGACCGCCTATGATGATGATGAAAGCAGGAGGCGGAGAGGCGAGATAGAATTCCAGAGCTTAGACAGACAGCTGATGGCATAGACGGCAATGGTGGGGTGAAGATATAATCTTCCACATTACAACAGTGAATACACTCCAAAAGTACTTAATTGGCTGTAAAGCACTTGGAGACGTCCAGTGGTCGTGAAAGGCGCTATATAAATGTAAGTCTTTCTTTTTTTTTCTTTCTAACCAATATTACAGGTATTAAGACTTGCTCTACTTACATGGTCAGTTCTACACCAGCAGCTCTGCAAGACCAAGACATTAATGCTTCTGCTATTGTTAAATGGAAATCTTCCCTTTGGTTTGTTTCTCTCAAATACTACGCACTGGGAGAAATTGTAAGGCATCCTGGATTCAGAGAACTTTTTTTTTTAAAGTCAAGACTGATTTCATTTGAAGTTCTCAAAAATAATAAGGCACTTTAATTAAAATGCAATTAAACATAACATAAAATGTGAAGTTATCCACTTCGGCAGAAACAATAGAAAAGCAAATTACAACTTAAATGAAGAAAAATTGCGAAGTGTTGCAGTACAGAGGGACCTGGGGGCCCTTGTGCATGAAACACAAAACGTTAGTATGTAGGTACAGCAAATAATCAGAAAGGCAAATGGAATGTTGGCCTTTATTGCTAGGGGGATGGAGTATAAAAGCAGAGAAGGCCTGCTACAACTGTACAGGGTATTGGTGAGGTCACACCTGGATACTGCGTACAGTTTTGGTCTCTGTATTTAAGGAAAGATATACTTGCATTAGAGGCTGTTCAGAGAAGGTTCACTAGGTTGATTCCGGAGATGAGGGGGTTGACTTATGAAGATAGGTTGAGTAGGTTGGGCCTATACATATTGGAGTTCAGAAGAATGAGAGGTGAAGACACAAATAACCTTTCGGAAATACTAGGGGACCGAGGGTCTAGTGAGAAGGAGGAACTGAAGGAAATCCTTACTGGCGGGAAATTGTATTAGGAAAATTGATGGGATTGAAGGCCGATAAATCCCCGGGGCCTGATAGTCTGCATCCCAGAGTACTTAAGGAAGTGGCCCTAGAAATAGTGGATGCATTGGTGATCATTTTCCAACAGTCTATCGACTCTGGATCAGTTCCTATGGACTGGAGGGTAGCTAATGTAACACCACTTTTTAAGAAAGGAGGGAGAGAGAAAACGGGTAATTATAGACTAGTTAGCCTGACATCTGTAGTGGGGAAAATGTTGGAATCAATTATTAAAGATGAAATAGCAGCGCATTTGGAAAGCAGTGACATGATTGGTCGAAGTCAGCATGGATTTATGAAAGGGTTATGAAATGCTTGACAAATTATGAAATGCTTGACAAATCTTCTAGAATTTTTTGAGGATGTAATTGGTAGCGTGGACCAGGGAGAACCAGTGGATGTGGTGTATTTGAACTTTCAAACGGCTTTTGACAAGGTCCCACACAAAAGATTGGTGTGCAAAATTAAAGCACATGGTATTGGGGGTAATGTACTGACGTGGATAGAGAACTGGCTGGCAGACAGGAAGCAGAGAGTCGGGATAAACTAGTCCTTTTCAGAATGGCAGACAGTGACTAGTGGGGTGCCGCAGGGCTCAGTGCTGGGACCCCAGCTATTTACAATATACATTAATGATTTAAATGAAGGAATTGACTGTAATATCTCCAAGTTTGCAGATGATACTAAGCTGGGTGGCGGTGTGAGCTGTGAGGAGAACGCTAAGAGGCTGCAGGGTGACTTGGACAAGTTAGGTGAGTGGGTAAACGCATGGCAGATGCAGTATAATGTGGATAAATGTGAGGTTATCCACTTTGGTGGCAAAAACACGAAGGCAGAATATTATCTGAATGGCAGATTAGGAAAAGGGGAGGTGCAACGAGACCTGGGTGTCATGGTACATCAGTCATTGAAAGTTGGCATGCAGGTACAGTAGGCAGTGAAGAAGGCAAATGGTATGTTGGCCTTCATAGCTAGGGGATTTGAGTATAGGAGCAGAGAAGTCTTGCTGCAGTTGTACAGGGCCTTGGTGAGGCCTCACTTGGAATATTGTGTTCAGTCTTGGTCTCCTAATCTGAGGAAGGATGTTCTTGCTATTGAGGGAGTGCAGCGAAGGTTCACCAGACTGATTTCTGGGATGGCAGGACTGACATATGGGGAGAGACTGGATCGACTGGGCCTGTATTCACTGGAGTTTAGAAGGATGAGAGGGGATCTCATAGAAACATATAAAATTCTGACAGGGCTGGACAGGTTAGATGCAGGAAGAATGTTCCCGATGTTGGGGAAGTCCAGAACCAGGGGACATAGTCTAAGGATAAGGGGTAAGGGGTAAGCCATTTAGAACTGAGATGAGGAGAAACTTCTTCACTCAGAGAGTTGTAAACCTGTGGAATTCTCTACCGCAGAGTTGTTGTTGATGCCAGTTCATTGGATATATTCAAGAGGGAGTTAGATGTGGCCCTTAAGGCTAAAGGGATCAAAGAGTATGGAGAGAAAGCAGGAATGGGATACTGAAGTTGCATGATCAGCCATGATCTTATTGAATAGTGGTGCAGGCTCGAAGGGCCGAATGGCCTACTCCTGCACCTATTTTCTATGTTTCTCTGAAACATATAAGATAATGAGGGGGTTCGACAAGGTGGTGCAGAAAAGATATTTCCACTCATAGGGGAAACTAAAACTAGGGGACATAAGTCTCAGAATAAGGGGCCGCCCATTTAAAACTGAGATGAGGAGGAATTTCTTCTCTCAGGGGGTTGTAAATCTATGGAATTCTCTGCCCCAGAGAGCTGTGTAGGCTGGGTCTTTGAATATTTTTAAGGCAGTGATAGACAGATTTTTGAGCGATAAGGGAGTAAAGGCTTATGGGGAGCGGGCAGGGAAGTGGGGCTGGGTCCATGATCAGATCAGCCATGATCTTATTGAATGGCGGAGCAGGCTCGATGGGCCAAATGGCCTACTCCTGCTCCTATTTCTTAAGTGCTCAACCCCCAAAATTCCAGTTCTACATGAAAGTCACAGCAAGCAAATATTAGGTGGATGCTCACAATGTAACTATCTCATTGAACAACACGTTCAGTCGATTATGTTTTTCTGACACATTCGTTTATGATAATTTCAAGTGCCACATTTCTAATTTATACAAAAGTTATTCCAATAATTAGCTGGGCTGCAGTTGTTATTCACATCAGATTTGCTGTTTTATTTAAAGATTTTGTCACATTTTTCCTTTGCATACTGTGCAGTTTTCTTAGGCCAGGCCTGCAAATAGAATGGAACTGAGCACCGTATCACAAGCCAAAGAAACAGCCAACAAATACTCAAACTTGTACTTCTTTTGTACCTGCTGAACACGGCAATGATCAGAAGAGGGTATCTGTATCCAATCAAGTGCTTTTTTTTTTAAAAACGGCCACACCATACTCAAGAACCAATCACATACTTTAAATAAGATTGATAGATTGTTAAAGCATATGGTCAAACAGTTATTTCCAACCTCAATATCTTATCTGTATAGATAAGTCTGGCCAGGCCTGGCCATGAACATAAGAATTAGGAGCTGGAGTAGGCCATTCGGCCCCTCGAGCCTGCTCCACCATTCAATAAGAACATGGCTGATCTTCTACCTCAACTCCATATCCCTTAATTCTCTTAATATCTGTCTTGAATATACTCAAAGACTGAGCCTCCACAGCCCTCTGGGGTAGAGAATTCCAAAGATTCACCACCCTCTGAGTGAAGAAGTTTCCCCTTATCTCAGTCCTAAATGGCCGACCCTTTATTCTTAGACTGTAACCCCCGGTTCTAGACTCCACAGCCAGGGGAAACATCCTCCCTGCAGCTACCCAGTCAAGCCCTGTGAGAATTTTGTACTTTTCAATGAGAGCACCTCTCATTCTTCTAACCGCTAGCGAATATAGGCTTAGTCTACTGACAATCCCCCATTCCAAGAATCAGTCTGGTGAATCTTCTATGGCAAGTATATCCTTCCTTAGGTAAGGAGACCAAAACTGTACAAAATACCCCAGGTGTGGTCTCACCAGGGCCCTATATAATTACAATAAGATATATTTACTCTTATACTCAAATTCTCTTGTAATAAAGGCCAATATATAACTTGCTTTCTTAATTGCTTGCTGTACCTGCATGTTAACTTTCATTGATTCGTGTACACAGATACCCAGGTCTCGCTGAACACCATCATTTCACAATCTCTCCATTTAAAAAATACTCTGCTTTTCTATTATTCCCACCAAAGTGGATAACTTCACATTTCTCCACATTATATTCCATTTGCCATGTTCTAGCCCTCTCACTTAGCCTGTCTATATCCCCTTTAAGCCTCTATGCATCCTCCTCACAACTTACATTCCCACGTAGCTTTGTGTCATCAGCAAACTTGGCTATACCCTGTATTACATTTGGTCCCCTCATCCAAATCATTGATATAGATTGTGAATAGTTGGGGCTCAAGCACTGATCCTTGCGGCACACCACTAGTTACAGACTGCCAACCCGAAAATAACCCATTTATTCCTACTCTGTTTTCTGTCCGTTAACCAATCCTCAATCCATGCTTGTATATTACCCCCAATCCCAAGAGCCCTAATTTTGTTCAATGACCTCTTGTATGGCACCGTATTGAATGCCTTCTGAAAATCCAAATACACCCAATCCATTGGTTCCTCCTTATCTATTCTGCTAGTTACAACCTCAAACAACTATAACGGATTTGTCAAACGTTATTTCCCTTTCATAAATCCGTGTTGACTCTGCCCAATCCTATTATTATTTTCTAAGTGCCCTGTTACCACGTCCTTAATACTAAATTCCAGCATTTTCCCTCCAACTGATGTCAGGCTAACTGGTCTGTAGTTTCCCGTTTTCTCTCTCCCTCCTTTATAAATAGCGGGGTTACATTTGCTACCTTCCAATCCATGGGAACCGTTCTAGAGTTTATGGAATTTTGGAAGATGACAACCAATGCATCCACTATCTCTATAGCCACCTCTTTCAAAACCGTAGGATGTAGCCCATCAGGTCCAGGGAATTTATCAGCTTTCAGTCCCATTAATTTCTCTGGTACTTTTTTTTTAAACTAATACTTATTTCTTTCAGTTCCTCATTCTCGCTAGACCCTTGGTTCTCCACTATTTCCGGGAGGTTTTTTGTGTCTTCTTCAGTGAAGACAGACATAAAGTATTTGTTTAATTTCTCTGCCATTTCGTTATTTCCCATTATAATTTCTCCTGTCTCAGCCAGAAAGGGACCCACAATTACTTTCGCTAATCTTTTCCTTTTTACATACCTATAGAAGATTTTACCATTTGTTTTTATGTCTCTCGCTAGTTTACCATCATGCTGTTTTCCCTTTCTTTATCAATTTCCTGGTCCTCCTTTGCTGAATTCTAAAATCCTCCCAATCTTCAGGCTTACTGCTCTAGAACCTAGAGGTGAAAGGACATTCCACCAGTCTTTCATTAAGTAATATTATATAATCACCATGGATGAAATAAATAGGTTAGCTAACTAGTAATAAACTAACACATTCAAAGACAAAAGATGGTGCTGAACAATGTGTAGTAAAACATTTAAACTGCAGCACTCCAGAGTTTGTATTATTTATAACCTCCAACACCCATCTTTGGACTGTCTCTGGTGCCTCGCATCATCCCCAGTCACTTTATAATGAGCATCCAGTACCAGAGTTTTGTGCCTCACAGGTATGATATAGATTCAACAGCTTTTAAGCAAGTAGAGTCAGGGAAAGGGGGAAGCAAGATCAAAGGGGTAGGTCTGTGATATGGTGAAGGACAGGAGTGGTTAAATGACAAAAGGGATGATGTTACATGGCAAAAAGGGGTAGTAATGGGACAACAAAAGAAACAAAAGATGGGTCCAGAGTAGCCATAAATGGAAACAGTGGAATCATTACCAGTATGTGCTGTCTGAAAAAAATTGGAGCAACATTTTTTGAGTTGGCTCAGATAACTGAAAATTACACTCCTAATATTTATTCAATGATGACAGCTCCTCAATCTAGGAACTGAATTCTTTAGCTAACCTCAAGTGTAACCTGTAGTTGAACTGAACATTAGCCACTCAAGGTGGACTACTGTCAGTTGCAAGTACTGATTAAAAAAAAAAAGAGAATTCTACATCCACACCAATTCTCAAAAACAAAGATGTTGATTTTAAAATAAGAAGCTTCTACAAACTCCAATACATCCCATTCATGAATAGACTGGGGAAGCTGGGGTTATTCTCCTTGGAGCAGAGAAGGTTGAGAGGAGATTTGATAGAGGTGTCCAAAATCATGAGGGGTCTGGACAGAGTAGGTAGAAAGAAACTATTCCCACTGGCAGAAGAGTCGAGAACCAGAGGACACAGATTTAAGGTGATTGGCTAAAGAACCAAAGGCATAATAAGAAACTTTTTTTTAGCAGCGAGTGGTTAGGATCTGGAACGCACTACCTTAAAGGGTGGTGGAGGCAGACTCAATCGTGGCTTTCAAAAGGGAATTGGATAATGATATGTCCTTACTATACAGTATAAATGCACACGAGGCCCATACTTGAGAGGTCACTCTGTGACCAGTTACCTTTATTACCAAGAACTCAAGAGAGAGACGGTGGGTGGAGCTTCCCCTTTTATACCAGAAAAGTCCAGGTTAGGAGTGTCTACCACAAGTTCGCCCCCTGTGGTCAGTGTTCTCAAGGTGTACAACTTAGGTCAGCTTATACATGGCATACAATGACAGTTGAATACATGACATCACCTCCCCCCCAAAGTCTTACTGGGATCACAGGTTAAGTCTCTCTGGTGGTTTACGCTCCCTTATAGAGCGCCTAAGTTGGGGCTCCCGGTTGTTGGGCGCTGGCCTGAGTGTCTGCTGTTTGCAGTGCCTCAGGCCTGTCTGGACTGCCCACAGTGACTGGGCTCTCCTCCACTTGGTTCCGGTGTTCAGTCACCTGTGGTGGAGTAAACTCTACGTCGTGTTCTTCCTCTGCTTCTTCTATGAGATTGCTGAACCTCCTTTTGGTTTGATCCACGTGTTTGCGGCAGATTTGTCCATTGGTAAGTTTAACTACCAAAACCCTATTCCCCTCTTTGGCAATCACAGTGCCTGCAAGCCATTTTGGCCCTGCAGCATAATTAAGGACAAAAACAGGGTCATTGGCATCAATACATCGCGCCCTCGCATTCCTGTCATGGTAGTCACATTGTGACTGACGCCTGCTCTCAACAATTTCTTTCATAGAAGGTGTATAAGAGATAACCTGGTTTTGAGCGTCCTTTTCAGTAGCAGCTCTGTGGGTGGAACCCCTGTGAGCGAGTGAGGTCGGGATTTATTGGCCAACAGGAGGCGTGATAAGCGGCTTTGTAGGGAACCCCCTTGGATTCTAAGCATCCCGTTTGATTATCTGCACTGCTTGTTCCGCCTGGCCGTTTGAGGCCAGCTTGAATGGTGCCGTTCTGACATGGGTGATTCCATTGCCTGCCATGAAGTCCTGGAATTCAGTGCTTGTGAAGCACGGACCATTGTCGCTGACCAAGACGTCCGGTAGACCATGGGCGGCGAACATTGCCCGTAGACTTTCTGCCGTGGCAGAAGATGTGCTTGACTTTAAAATGGCACACTCAATCCATTTGGAGTGCGCGTCTACTACAAACAAAAACATTTTTCCCATGAAAGGGCCTGCGTAGTCCACATGGATGCGTGACCATGGCTTGGCGGGTCACGACCAGGGGTTAAGGGGGGGGCTTCCCTGGGTGCGTTGCCCAACTGAGCACACGTGTTGCACCTGCGAACACAAAGTTCCAGGTCTGCATCGATCCCTGCCCACCAAATGTGTGACCTGGCAATTGCCTTCATCATGACAATGCCCGGGTGCTCATTGTGAAGTTCTCTGATGAACACCTCTCTGCCCTTTCCCCACAGTAGGCAATCGGCCTGAATCGAGAGTTCATTCTTGCACCTATGAAACAGTTTAAACTCGTACGTGGCTGCCCAGTCCCCATTCAGGACACATTTCTTAACTAAAGACAGTAGCGGGTCTTTATTTGTCCAGACATTAATCTGACGGGGCTGTCACAGGCGAGCCTTCACTTTTGAAAGCTTCAAAACCCATGACCATCTCAGCATCATGCTCAGCTGCCCCCTCAGTGGTGGCTAGTGGGAGCCTGCTGAGTGCATCGGCAGAGTTTTCAGTGCCTGGTCTGTGCCGAATTGTGTAGTTATAGGCGGCTAACGTAAGTGCCCACCTCTGTATGCGGGCCGATGCATTCGCATTTATGGCCTCGTTGTCAGCCAAAAGGGACGTTAGGGGTTTGTGATCCATCTCCAGCTCAAATTTCCTGCCAAACAGGTTCTACTGCATTTTTTTTTTACTGCATATACACATGCTAGCGCTTCTTTTTCTACCATCCCATAGCCCCTTTCTGCCTGGGACAGACTTGTGGAGGCATAAGCTATCGGCTGTAACTGACCATTGGCATTCACATGCTGCAACACACACCCGACCCCATAGGACGACGCATCACACGTTAAAACAAGTTTCTTACATGGGTCATATAACGTTAACAGTTTGTTGGAGCATAACAAATTGCGTGCTCTAGCAAAAGCCCTTTCCTGGCTGTCTCCCCAGACCCAATCGCAACCTTTGCGTAGGAGCACGTGTAGCGGCTCTAACAGCATGCTCAATTTGAGAAGAAAGTTACCAAAATAGTTCAGGAACCCCAGGAACGAACGCAGCTCCGTCGTGTTATGGGGTCTGGGTGCTCTCTGGATCGCTTCCGTTTTGGACAGAGTAGGTCTGATCCCGTCTGCTGCTACCATCTTCCCCAGGAATTTTACCTCTGGAGCTAAGAAGACGCACTTGGCCTTTTCAGTCGCAGGCCTACCCGGTCCAGTCTGCATAGCACCTCCTCCAGGTTGTGGAGGTGTTCTTCAGTATTACGACCAGTGATGAGAATGTCGTCTTGAAAAACCACCGTCCTTGGAATTGACTTGAGGAAGCTTTCCATATTTCGCTGAAAGATCGCGGCGGCCGAACGAATCTCGAACGGACATCTGTTATGCTCAAACAACCCCTTGTGTGTCGTGATGGTGGTCAGCTTCTTCGACTCACTCGCCAGCTCCTGGGTCATGTAAGCTGAGGTCAGGTCCAATTTTGAAAAAAGTTTGCCACCGGATAGCGTCGCAAAGAGCTCCTCCGCTCTCGGTAGCGGGTACTGGTCTTGGAGTGACACCCTATTGATGGTGGCCTTGTAATCGCCACATATCCTGACCGACCCATCCACCTTGAGCACCGGCACGATCGGGCTCGCCCAGTCACTGAATTCGATTGGCGAGATGATGCCTTCCCTCAGCAGGCGGTCCAATTCGCATTCTATCTTTTCCCGCATCACGTACAGCACCGCTCTGGCCTTGTGGTGTACTGGCCAGGCATCCGGGTTTACGTGAATCACTACCTTGGTCCCCATGAAAGTGCCGATGCCGGGTTGAAATAATGAGTCAAATTTGTCCAAGACCTGTGAGCATGATACTTGCTCCACAGAAGAAATTGCAATGACATCACCCCATTTCCAGTTCATGACAGCAAGCTAACTCCTCCCCAGTAGTGCGGGACCGTCCCCCGGAACAATCCAGAGTGGCAATCTGTTCTCCGAATCTTTGTGGGTCACGACTACCATGGCACTGCCTTGCACCAGAATGATCTCCTTTGTATATGTCCGTAGCAGTGCGTCAATCGGCAATAATTTTGGCCTCCTGGCCTTGGACACCCACAACCTTTCGAACTGTTTGATATTCATCAGAGACTGGCTGGCCCCCGTGTCTAGCTCCATTAGTACTGGGATGCCATTGAGGAGCACTTTCATCATTATCAGTGGCGTCCTGGTATGTGAGCTGTATATGTGCTCCACATGAATTCGCTGAACTTCAGCTTCCAGCGATTTCCCCCAGTGTTCATTTGGCCTCATAGGGCTTACATCGGGTCTGTCCTCCTCATAAATCAACCTGGCTGCAGGCTTCCTGCACATATGCGCCAAGTGATCGCTGACGTTGCAGTTTCTGCAGGTATATTGCTGATATCTGCAAACTCTGGCTGGATGTTTGCCTCCACACCTCCAGCATGAGCTGAAGGTCCCATTGTTGGAAACAAAAGGTCCATTACCAGTCGATCGTCTGACTGTCTCTGTAACTGTCCTTAAGCGCACCATTAATAGGTGTTGATGGCCCCATTGTCCATTGCAACGGCATGAATCACCGTTCAGCTAGCCATTGTCTCTGTTGAATTCCCCCTTTGGGTTCGACTACATGCTGGGGCATGTCCGAATGCCCTTGTCTGCCTAGAGAACTGTGTGCCACGTTAACAATGTTGACTCCCTGGTTGTTTGCGGCATTTGAGCCAAGATTTTTGTCATACATCATTCTGGTCTCTTCCTCCCCGGAGATAATTGTCTGGGCTATCAGAGCCGCCGCTTCCAAGGTCAAGTCTTTGTTCTCAATCAGTTTCCTGAAAACCCCAGCGTGCCCGATGCCCTCAATAAAAAAGTCTCGCAGCATCTCCGCTCTGCATGCATCTGGGAACTTACATAGGCTCACCAGTCGGCGGAGATCTGCCACAAAGTCTGGAACGCTTTGCCCTTCTCGCTGCCGGTGCATGTAAAACCGGTGTCTCACCATGTGCATGCTACTCGCCGGTTTAAGGTGTTCCCCAGTTAACTTACTGAGTTCTTCAAACGTCCTGTCTGCCGGCTTCTCTGGCGCTAGGTCCTTCGTTAGGGAGTATGTTCTGGATCCACAAACCGTCAGGAGATGAGCCCTGCGTTTGTCGGCCGAATCCTGTCCCAACCATTCCTTAGTGACAAAACTTTGCTGTAGTCTCTCAATAAAGTCGTCCCAATCATCACCAACACAGGACCTCACTTCTGTACTGCTAGTGGCCATGCTCGCTTGGTTTAAATCCCAGTTTCCCGTCGCCAATGATATTTCCTTACTATATAGTATAAATGCACACGAGGCTCATACTTGAGAGAAAGTCACTCTGTGACCAGTTACCTTTATTACCAAGAACTCAAGAGAGAGACGGTGGCTGGAGCTTCCCCTTTTATACCGGAAAGTCCAGGTTAGGAGTCTTCCACAAGTTCGCCCCTTGTGGTCAGTGTTCTCAAAGTGTACAACTTAGGTCAGCTTATACATGGGTTACAAGACAGTTGAATACATGACAGATACGTATCTGAAAGAGTATCTGTGCAGGGTTACGGGGAGGGGAGTGGTACAGGCTCGACGGACCGAAGGGCCTCCTTCTGTGCTGTAACCAGTCTATGATCTGCAAATCCCAGTGCTCTCAGACCGGGATCACCTGGAGCTGCTGTGTAGATTGACGCAAAATAAGAATGTGACACAAAACATTGACTTTACACAAAGGGATGAGGCGGAGTACTTAGAGATATAACAACGTAGCTCTCACCTGGATACCAATGAACGCAAACCCCAAACTGCTGCCCGGGACAGTGTAGCAGCCGCGCACCAGAAACACATGTGGGCTTGGAGAGATCACTTCCGCCTAAGTGTCGCGTCATTTCTAGGCGCCGTCACGTTCCGCGATGGAAGCTTGAGGGCGCGAGCATTCCAGGCTCGGAACCCCGAGGGCGCGAGCATTCCAGGCTCGGAACCCCGAGGGCGCCAGCGTTCCAGGCTTGTCGTGTGGGGACGGCTCTCCTGGACCCGGCCGGCAGCATGTTGGCCTTCGGCTCTAGGTTCCGCCTCCAGCCACGGGGCCGCGAACCTGCGGCGGCCCGACTCGGGGCTCTGCTGAGGGGGGGCTTGGGGCTACGCTGCTCCTGGGTGTCGGCCGGCAGCGGCGAGCTGCCCGTCATTCGCATCCCTCAGCGGGCGCGCCTGCGGGCGGAGGAGAGGGCGAAGCGGGCGGCGGGGAGCCGGGCGGCCGGGGCGGCGGTGAGGCTGGCGAGGCCCGGGCGGCTGCTGATCATGGGCAAACGGCCGCAGCTCAACCAGCACGCCGCCTACACCTTCGGCAAGTTGGCCCAGGTGCCGCTGGTGTCCCGCGGCTGGAAGCACAGGAAAGCGGCCGGCGATTATTTTGTCATCAACAACACCCGGAGCCAGCCGCCGGCTTTGCCCGAAGGGGAGGAGCGGGAGGCGGCGCGGGAGAGGCCCAGGGGGAAGGTGCCGAGCTTCGGCGAGCTGGGGCTGTGCGGCGAGCTGCGGGACTGCCTGCGGGACACCATGGGCATCTCGCAGCCCACCCGCCTGCAGGCGCGGACCATGGCGGCCCTGCTGCGGGGCAGGAACGTGCTGTGCGCCGCCGAGCCGGGCAGCGGCAAGACCCTGAGCTACCTGCTGCCGCTCCTGCAGCGCCTGGGCTCGGAGGGCGGCGAGCCGGGCACCAGCGGGCCGCGCAGCCTGGTGCTGGTGCCCTCTCGGGAGCTGGCCGACCAGGTGGAGCAGGTGGCCCTGACGCTGGCTGCCAGCCTCGGGCTGCGGGTGCGGGCGGTGGGCGGCGGGCGAGGGATGGGCAACGTCAAGCTAACCCTGTCCCGGGGACCCATCGACCTGCTGATATCTACACCCGGGGTCCTGTGCAAGGCGCTGAGGAGGGACCTGGTCGCCCTGTGTAACCTCACCCACCTGGTGTTGGACGAGGCGGACACCCTGTTTGATGAAAGCTTCGTGGACTTGCTGGAGGACATTCTGCAGCGCACCCAGATCGCCTCGCACGCCTCAGAAACCCATGGGGTGGAAAGGAAAGCCCAGCTGGTGGTGACTGGTGCCACCTTTCCAGGCGGGGTGGGAGAACTCCTGGGCAAAATCACCGACTTGGGCAGCATCACCACCATAAAGAGCAAAGGGCTCCATCACCTCATGCCGCACGTCCGGCAGAAGTTTGTGAAAGTCAAGCGGGCAGACAAAGCCACCGACTTGCTGCAGATGTTAAAGGAGCTGGTGGCTGAGAAAGCTGGCGTTGGAGTCCTGGTGTTTTGCAACAGTGCATCAACTGTTAATTGGCTTGGCTATGTCCTGGAAGATCACGGCATCAAACACTCCCGGCTGCAGGGGAATATGCAAGCTCAAAAGCGAAGCGGGATCTTTGGCACTTTTCAGCAGGGTTTAATAGACATTCTGCTTTGCACTGACATTGCATCGCGTGGGTTGGATACTCAGAGGGTGCAAGTTGTTATTAATTATGACTTTCCGCTAACGCTGTGCGATTATATCCACCGTGCTGGCCGGGTGGGCCGTGTTGGGAGCAAGGTTTTGGGCGCTGTTGTTAGTTTTGTTACACATCCTTGGGACGTTGAACTAGTACAGAAAATTGAAACTGCAGCTCGGCAAAAAGCAATCCTCCCTGGTATGGAATCTGAAATCAGACAACCTGTGAAGAAAATCCTGCCACAATTATCAAACAATGAGAATTGAGCTCTCTTCAGAGTGATTTGTATTAAGATAATTGCTGTACCAATTACTTTTGTAATTTAATTTATTGAAGTAAAGTGCTTAAATTGTTAAATACGAACTGATTTTTAGAAACATAGAAATTTACAGCGCAGAAGGAGGCCATTTCAGCCCATCGTGTCCTCGCCGGCCGACAAAGAGCCGCACGGCCCTTGGTCAGCAGCCCTAAAGGTTACATATAAACCTATGAGCCGCCCCTTATACTGAAACATTGTACACCTCTCCTGGGAGAGGCAAAAACCGAGGCCAATTTAGGGAGAAAAAATCTGGGAAAATTCCTCCAACCCATCCAGGGGATCGAAATTAGTTCAGGAGATCACCCTGGCCGTATTCTATTCCCTGCAGTACTTACCATTATATCTGCAGTGTCCAACAAAAGGTCATTCAGTCTAATCCCAATTACCAGCTCTAGGTCCATAACCCTGCAGGTTACGACACTTCAAGTGCCCATCCAACCATCTCTTAAAAGTGGTGAGGATTTCTGCATCCACCACTCTTCCAGGCAGCGAGTTCCAGATCCCCACAACCCTCTGCGTAAAGAAGCCCTCCCCCTCAAATCCCCTCTAAACCTTCCACCGACCACCTTAAAACTATGCCCCTATGTAATTGACCCCTCCACCAATGGAAATAGGCCTTTACTATCCACTATGTCTAGGCCCCTCAATATTTTGTACACCTCAATGAGGTCTCCTCTCAACCTCCAATGTTCCAATGAGAACAAACCCAGTCTATCCAATCTGTTCTCATAACTAAGATTCTCCATTCCAGGCAGCATCCTAGTAAATCTCCTCTGCACCTTCTCTAGTGCAATCACGTCCTTCCTATAATACGGCAACCAGAACTGCACGCAGTATTCCAGCTGTGGCCTTACCAAAGTATTATACAATTTAAGCATAACCTCCCTGCTCTTATATTCTATGCCTCGGCCAATAAAGGCAAGCATTCTGTATGCCTTCTTAACCACCTTATCCACCTGGCCTGCTACTTTCAGGGATCTGTGGACAAGCACTCCAAGGTCCTTTTGTTCATCTACACTATTAAGTGGCCTACCGCTTAATGTGTATACCTTTTTCTTATTAGCCCTCCCAAAGTGCATCACCTCACACTTCTCTGAAAGGATGAAGGGGACAAGATAGTACTATGCATTGGAACTATTGTCAGCCATGGCTCAGTGGTAGCACTCGCCTCTGAGTCAGAAGTTTATGGGTTCAAGTCTCACTCCAGAGGCACAAAATCTAAGCTGACACTCCATTGCAGCAATGAGATCGCTTGAGACATTAAACTGAAGCCCATCCAAGATCCCATTGCACTATTCTGAAGAAGACCTGGGGATTTCTCCCTGGTGCCCTGTCCAATATTTAGCACTTAACCAGCATCTCTAAAAACACATTATCTTGTAATTATCACATTGCTGTTTGTAGGAGCTGGCTATGCACAAATTAGCTATAAAACACTTCGGGACATCCTGAGGTTGTGAAAGGTGCTATACAAGTGCAAGTCTTTTTTTCTGTGCTTTGGTGTAGTAGGCTGGGTCAGCGCGTTGCAACTAGTGAGGGGCATGTACGAGTAAATCGAGCAGAATTCAAATACAACAGCCAACTCCCAATATAGTTTGTGTTTCATGGAGTGCCCCATTTCTCCATCCTTCACTCCAATGCCCACTTTCTTTTCATTTATCTGCCGACTTCTATGCTCCTTTCTGTTGATTTTCCTTTTTTCCTATTCCATTTTTATCCCTCTGTCACCGGTGGGAAGAGGCGGTAATATCAGCACTTGAACGTTCCGACGGTTGTGTTGCCTGCCCGGTGCCAGGGTTAAGGATGTCTCCTTGCGGCTGGAGAAGACCTTGGAGTGGGAAGGGGAGGATCCAGTTGTCATGGTCCATGTAGGAATCATCGGCATAGGTAGAACTAGGAATGAGGTTATGCTGAGAGCGTTTGAGGAGTTGGGTCCAAATTAAAAAAGCCGAACCTCAAAGGTAATAATCTCTGGATTGCTAATTGCCAATTGGCATAGGGACAAACAGATTAGAAGGTTAAATGTGTGGCTCAAAGAGTGGGGTCGGAGGCAGGGGTTTTGCTTCGTGAAGCAATGGCACCAGTACTGGGGAAAGAGGGAGCTGTTCCATTGGGAGGGGCTCCACTTAAACCGGGCTGGAACCAGTGTCCTGGCGAATCGAATAACTAGGACAGTGGACAGGGCTTTAAACGAATGAAAATGGGGGGGGATTCAGGAAAGAGTAAATTTAAAAGCAGCAAGAGAAATTTAAGGCTCCAGAGCAGAGTTTTGGTTAAAAATAAGCAGAGTGGGTCAGGAAGGGACACAGATTATCAAAGGTAATAGGGCATCAGTGACTACGGTAACATCAGAGAAAAATAGAAAAAGTCAAAGCTAAAGGCCCTATATGCGCGAAGCATTCGGAGCAAAATAGATGAATTAATAGCGCAAATAGAAATTATTAGGTTTGATCTAATAATTATTACGGAGACATGGTTGCAAAGTGGCCACGGTTGGGAACTAAATATCCAGGATACTTAACTTTTAGAAGAGATAGGCAAAATGGAAAAGAAGGAGGGGTAGCCCTGATAATAAAGGATGGGTAAAAGACAGTAGAGAGAAAGAATCTTGGTTCTGAAAATCAAGAAGTAGAATCAGTTTGGATGGAGCTAAGAAACAGCATGGGGCAGAAAACATTGGTGGGAGTTGTATATTTTGCCCCTCAAATAGTAGTTGTAATGTAGGGCAGAATATAAATCAGAAAATTAAAGGCGCATGGGTAATAAAGGGTAATACAGTAATCTTTGGGGACTGTAATCTATGTATAAACTGGACAAACCTAATGTGGAGGACGAACTCATGGAATGTATACAAGATAGTTTTCTAAATCAGTGTGTTGAACCAACTAGGGAACAGACTATTTTAGATCTAGTATTGTGCACTGAGAGAGGATTAATTAATAACCTTGTAGTAAAGGGGCCTTTAGTGAAGTGTGACCATAATATGCTAGAATTTTATATTAAATTTGAAACTGATTTAGTTAAATCCGGCTACGGTAGATTGGGAAACTACATTAAACGGTATGACGGTAGACCAGCAATGGCTAGCATTTAAAGAATGAATACATAATTCACAACAAATATACACTCCTTTAAGGCACAAAAATGTCACAGGAAAAGTGGTCCAACCGTGGCTAGCAAGAGAAGTTAAAGATAGTATTGGGTCAAATGAAGAGCCTTATAATGTTGCTAAACAGGACAGTAAACCTGAGGATTGGGAGGATTTTAGAATTCAGCAAAGGAGGATCAAGAAATTGATAAAGGGAAAGTAGAATATGAGAGTAAACTAGCGAGAGACATAAAAACAGACGGTTAAAGCTTCTATAGGTATGTAAAAAGGAAAAGATGTGGGTCCCTTACAGGCTGACAGGAGAAATTATAATGGGGAATAAAGAAATGGCAGAGAAATTAAACAAATACTTTGTCATCACGAAAGAAGACATGAAAAACCTCCCGGAAATTGTGGAGAATCAGAGGTCTAGCGAGAATGAGGAACTGAAAGAATAGTACCAGAGAAATTAATGGGACTGAAAGCTGATAAATTCTCTGGACCTGATGGCCTACATCCTAGGGTTTTGAAAGAGGTAGCTATAGAGATAGTGGATGCATTGGTTGTCATCTTCCAAAATTCCATAGATTCTAGAACGGTTCCCGCAGATTGTAAGGTAGCAAATGTAACCCCGCTATTTAAGAAAGGAGGGAGAGAGAAAACGGGGAACTACAGACCAGAATAGATAAGGGGGGAAACCAGTGGATATGGTGTATTTGGATTTTCAGAAGGCATTTGATAAGATGCCATACAAGAGCTTATTAAACAAAATTAGAGCTCATGGGATTGGGGGTAGTATACTAGCATGGATTGAGGATTGGTTAACGGACAGAAAACAGAGTAGAAATAAACGGGTCATTTTTGGGTTGGCAGACTCTTTAACTAGTGGGGTGTCGCAAGGATCAGTGCTTGGGCCCAGCTATTCTCAATCTATATCAATGATTTGACTGAGGGGACCAAATGTAATATATCTAAGTTTGCTGCTGATACAAAGCTAGGTGGGAATGTAAGTTATGAGGAGGGTTCAAAGAGGATATAGACAGACTAAATGAGTGGGCAAGAACATGGCAAGTGAAATATAATATGGAGAAATGTGAAGTTATCCACTTTTGTAGGAAAAATAGAAAAGCAGAGTTTTTTGAATGATGAGAGATTGGGAAATGTTGGTGTTCAGTGGGACGTGGGTGCCCTTGTACACGAATCACTGAAAGTTAACGTGCAGATACATGAGCAATTAAGAAAACAAATGGTATGTTGGCCTTTATTACAGGAGGATTTGAGTATAAGAGTAAAGATGTCTTACTGCAATTATATAGGGCCCTGGTGAGACCACACTTGGGGCTGGAAATTCATCAACCTTGCGCTGCGGTTTTGGGCGGAAAATGGTGCGACGGGAAATTCCCTAAAGTCTTTCACCAGTGGTTTTGAAATACTGCTGGGGAGTGGACCGTCGGCGTGCAAGACTGGAAAAAGCGCTTTCGCCCGAGTTTGGCCACATCGGTGACCCGTAGATAGGGTAAAAAAACCCGCCGAGGAAAAGCCTGTCGGAGCAGCCCTTGGAACGGTGGTAGGTATGAAAACCTGCGAAAAAAAGGTAAGTGAAAGTTTTATTTTTTAATTGTTTTGCAGTGATTCACTAGAAAAGGGTCTTGTGAATGTTTTGCGATTTAAAAAAAATATATATATTTTTTGTGTTTTCCTCCCTAGGCCCAACTCGCAGCGGTATTGGGCTTGGAGAAAAGTTGCAGAAAATTTGCGGCTTAGGCTGCGAATCTTCGTGCAACGCCAATTTTTCCCGCTGGGCAGATTTTTTCCCATTTTTTTTTTCCCCTGAATGTTCTGTCTTGAAATCATAACGGAATCAGTTTTTTTTTTATCCGCCAAAAAAACTATGACCCAAAGCTGGGTTTCTAGCCCATAGAGTATTGTGTACAGTTCTGTTCTCCTTACCTAAGGAAGGATATACTTGCCATAAAGTATTCAACAAAGGTTCACCAGACTGATTTCTGAGATGGGAGGGGGGTGTGGGGGGTGTTGTCCAATGAGGAGAGATTACGTAGACTAGGCCTCTATTCTCCAGAGTTTAGAAGAATGAGAGGTGATCTCATTGAAACATACAAAATTCTTACAGGGCTTGACGGGGTAGATGCAGGGAGGATGTTTTTCCCGGCTGGGGAGTCTAGAACCAGGGGTCACAGTCTCAGAATAAGGGGTCGGCCATTTAGGACTGAAATGAGGAGAAATGTCTTCACTCAGAAGGTGGTGAATGTTTGACATTCTCTACCCCAGAGGGCTGTGGAGGCAGTCTTTGAGGATATTCAAGACAGATCAATAGATTTTTTTGGATATTAAGGGATAGGGGGACAGTGCAGGAAAGTGGAGTTGAGGTAGGAGATCACCAATGACCTTATTGAATGGTAGAGCAAGCTCGAGAGGTCTACTTTTTAAAATGTTTTTGTGCCCAGTTCTGATTCTGTAAAAACGTCCTTTGGGCTGGAAATTGATCAAAAACCGCCACCGCTGATTTGCCGCCCAAAAAAACGCTATTAAGAACGGCAGAAAATTCATGAATAACTGAAAATAAATCCGTCCGGCGGGAAAAATCGATGTTGTACGAGGATTTGCGGCGGAAAACACGATCCTTGTCAACTTTAGTCCGAGGCCGATTACCGCTGCGAGATGGGCTTCGGGAGGGGGGGGGGGGGGGAAACACCAAAAATATTTTATCCCATAATAAAAAAATTGCAAAATATTCACAAGACCCTTTTCTACTGAACTGCTGCAAAATAATTTTTTAAACTTTAACTGACTTTTTTTTGCAGGGTTTCATACTTACTGCCATTCCAAGGGCTGCTCCGACTGGTTTTTCACTGGCGTTTTTTCTGCTTGGGCGAAAGTGCTGCACGCTGGAGGGCCGCTCCCCAGCGGTATTTCAAAACCACCGGTGGAATACTTCCATGAACTTTCTACCGGGTGGTTCTCCACCCAGGACGAAAAAATAGCGCCGAAAAAGGTGGTGGGAGGCTGAATAAATTCCAGCCCTTTGTTCTCAGTTGTGATTGTAACATTTTAAATTGTATTTTTGCCGTTTGCTGTTCTTGCATACTGACTGCATGTGAGAGCTGTGCCTCTGTGATCCATTCTGCAGTCTTTCCCCTGTACGTGGAAATGCCACAAGCCCGCTGCTGTGCTGGTGTTTCTTACTTGTAACTGACCCGACATCATCAGCAAGACTTTTTCATGGGTACTTTAGTTTTCAATGAGACAAAAGAAAAATTGTGTGTCCCTATTTTATATCCATATTAAATGGGCTAGCCTTTAAAATTCCACTGACCCTAACAGTCCTTTGAGTTGCAAACTGCTACATCATACCAGTAATTTTCATCCTTTTCAAAATCAATATAATACAGCAACTTTGTACTTACACATTTTTGTGGTGCAGTTTCAGTCATTGCTAGCTGGCTGTCTAATGACCAAAACCCCAGCTTTTCCATTAAAAAAAATTATTTGAGGGTTTAAGTGAAGCTGAATTATAGGATCTACACAACAAACAAATCAACTTCTACATTGACATTTATAATCAATTAACCCTTGCTGGTTTAATTGTGTAGCACATTAAAATTCAGAGTTTACTTGGGACAAATCTGACGAGATACCATTACAAAAGTAAATCTTTAAGCAGACTGATGATGCTGTACATTGAAGAACGCATGGACTGCCACGCTGTGGGCTCTTCGCTGTAGATTCCCACGCAATAAGTACCACACCAGCG
The DNA here is from genome assembly GCF_044704955.1 of Pristiophorus japonicus. NCBI lineage: Eukaryota > Metazoa > Chordata > Chondrichthyes > Pristiophoridae > Pristiophorus > Pristiophorus japonicus. The sequence continues at coordinate 123,753,711 of NC_091989.1, forward strand.
TGAGAGGGAAGTAGACAGTATTTTGATTCAGCTTTGCCTGTGTGGACGATAAAACTGGTGGTATTGGAGAAACAAAGGATCTCTGAGTACAAATACACAAATTATTAAAAGTTGCAACACGGTTAGCAAGGCCATAAAAAAAGCAAACCAAACACACGGGTTTATTTCTAGAGATATAGAATTACAAAGTAGGGAAGTTACGCTAAACCTGTATCGAACCTTGGTTCGACCACACTTGGAATATTGTATACAGTTCTGGTCGCCATATTATAAAAAGGATATAGGAGGCACTGGAGGGTGCAGAGAAGATTTACAAGAATGATACCAGAAATACGAGGGTATACATATCAGAAAAGGATGAACAGGCTGGGTTTCTTGAAAAAAGAAGGCTGAGGGGTAACCTAATAGAGGTATTTAAAATTATGACAGGGTTTGGTAGAGTGGATACAGAGAGAATGTTTACACTTATGGGGAAGAGCATGACTAGAGGCCATCAATATAAGAAAGTCACCAAGAAATCTAATGGAGAATTCAGAAGAGACTTTTTTACCTAAAGAGTGTTGAGAATGTGGAACTCGCTACCACAGGGAGTGGTTGTAGCGAATAGTATAGATGCAGTTAAGGGTAGGAACAGACATCGAAACATAGAAAATAGGTGCAGGAGTAGGCCATTCGGCCCTTCGAGCCTGCACCACCATTCAATATGATCATGGCTGATCATGCAACTTCAGTACCCCTTTCCTGCTTTCTCTCCATACCCCATGATCCCTTTAGCCATAAGGGCCACATCTAACTCCCTTTTGAATATATCTAACGAACTGGACTCAACAACTTTCTGTGGTAGAGAATTCCACAGGTTCACAATTTTGAGTGAAGAAGTTTCTCCTCATCTTGGTCCTTAAATGGCTTACCCCTTATCCTTAGACTGTGACCCCTGGTTCTGGACATCCCCAACATCGGGAACATTCTTCCTGCATCTAACCTGTCCAAATCCGTCAGAATTTTATATGTTTCTATGAGATCCCCTCTCATTCTTCTAAATTCCAGTGAATATAAACCTAGTCGATTCAGTCTTTCTTCATATGTCAGTCCTGCCATCCCGGGAATCAGTCTGGTGAACCTTCGCTGAACTCCCTCAATAACAAGAATGTCCTTCCTCAGATTAGGAGATCAAAACTCTACATAATATTCAAGATGTGGCCTCACCAAGGCCCTGTACAACTGCAGTAAGACCTCCCTGCTCCTATACTCAATTCCTCTCGCTATGAAGGCCAACATGTCATTTGCCGCCTTCACCGCCTGCTGTACCTGCATGTCAGCTTTCAATGACTGATGTACCATGACACCCAGGTCTCATTACACCTCCCCCTTTCCTAACCTGTCACCAGATAATAATCTGCCTTCCTGTTTTTGCCACCAAAGTGGACAACCTCATTTATCTACATTATACTGCATCTGCCATGCATTTGTCCACTCACCTAACCTGTCCAAGTCACCCTGTAGCCTCTTGGCATCCTCCTCACAGCTCACACTGCCACCCAACTTAGTGTCATCTGCAAACTTGGAGATAGTACATTCAATTCCTTCATCTAAATCATTAACGTATATTGTAAGTAGCTGGGGTCTCAGCACTGAACCTTACGATACCCCACTAGTCACTGCCTGCCATTCTGAAAAGGACCCATTTATTCCTACTCTTTGCTTCCTGACTGCCAACCAGTTCTCTATCCACGCCAATATATAGGCTAGACAAGCATATGAGGGAGAAGGGAACCAAAGGTTATGCTGATAGATTTAGATGAGGAAAGACTAGAGTGGAGCATAAACTCCAGCAAATGGCCTTTTTTTGTGCCATATATCCCATGTAATGAAAGTGGGACAAATAAATTGAGAAAGAACCCTTTTGATAGCAAATGGCTTTGAACAAAGCATTGGCACATTTCACAAATGGATGCGATCTGGTTATAATAGCATAAGTTGGTAAGTTCTTACAGTTCCATAAACTTGAACAAAAGGTCACAATTCTAACCTAATCATGCTGCCTTTCTGGCTTCATCTATAGCTAGGGCTTAATTGTTCAATGTTTATCCCTTCTGATTCCTTGCTAATTTTCAGTGGCTAACAAAATAGTATTCCCACAACTCCATGTTTGAATCCCTCAAACTAGGTTTCTGCCCCTGCCACAGCCACAATACTGAAATGGCACTTATCAAAGTCACAAATGACATCCTGTGTGACTGATCATGGTAAACTATACTCCTCATCTTTCTCAACCTGTCTGCAGCCTTTGATACGGTTGACCGCACCATCCTCGTGCAGTGCCTCTCTGTCATACAGCTGGGTGGGATACCCGAATGTGATCCCATTCCTATCCAGTCGTAGACAGAGAACCATCTGCAATGGCTTCTCGTCCTACTCCTGTACCGTTATTTCTGAAGTTCCCCCAGGATTTATCATTGGCCCCCTTCTATTCATCATCTACATGCTGCCCTTCAGCAACATCATCTGAAAATGACATCAGGTTCCACACGCAAGCCGATGACGCCCAACCCTACCGTACCAAAACTTCTATCGACCCCTCCACTGTCTCTGATTTGTCACACTGCTTGTCCAACATCCAGTACTGGAAGAACAGAAATTTCCTCCAAGTAAATATTAGGAAAACCAAAACCAAAACCATTGGCCGCAGTTTTACAAACCGTGGCGGGCGACATCGATGGTGGGACCTGACCCCACTGCCGGCACCAGCCTGCTGCGTAGAATGAATTTCCCTTATTTGGGCTTGTTAAGCCCACCCACCACGTTTGCCGGCCAATTAGAAGAAGCGGGACTTGTGATGTCATTTAATGACACATCATCAGATGGTTTTCTTAAAAAGGACCATGGCCAACTTTATTTTGACAGCATTTCGTTGCTGCAAACACGGACAAGCACTGCACAGAGGTGCAAGGCTGCACCCAGGTTCTCCCATGATTCCCTCCATAAGCATATATGGAGGGAGTCACAGCACGCAGGGAGGTTCTCTACCCTTCCAGTGGGCAGAAGAGACCTCCCTAGGAGATCAACAGCCTGGTTGCACATTGCAGAGGAGGTTACAAGTAAGGATGTGGTCAGGAGGAGCTGGCTGCAGTGCCAAACGTTTCAATAATCGTTTCAATAATCTCAGTAGATTATGAAACCATAGTACAAAGCTACGCTCATCCTCATCTGCTGTGGCTCTCATCACATCCCCATCACTCTGCTTTCCCTACTCTACTCCTGCACATCCTTATTCCAACTTACCTTGCACCTCCACCCATCCCTCTATATTATCACATCGCCATCTCACTAACTACCCCTCAGGCTGCCCCTCATCCGAGTGCAATCATATCAACTAATAATACACAAGGGGTGTTTTATGTAATGTTTCTGTTAATGTGGTGTCCAACATTGAAACTTTTATTTTCAACACTTTACATTCTTGGACAGATTTGTGTGAACCTTTAGAAGTGGCTTAGTGAATTGAAGTGAATGGTGAGACATAATGATAACTCCGCAATGGTGATTAGTGTGAAAGGAATGGCTTGGGCATTGTAGGGATGCTTTATGGTGCTGGAGTGGAGTGGTACCAACCTGGCGCTTCATGTGGCTGCTGGAGTGTACAGCAACGAGTGAAATAAATCTGGCCATGATGAGGACATCCCTGGCCTCCCGATCAGCAATGTGGTCGGGTGCTGATACCCTGTGCAGCATCAGTTGATTGTGGAGAAGGTTGGTATTGGTGCTGCAGGTGTTGGGGCTGATCATGATGGGATTCTGAGGACCAAAGTGAGAGAGTTTCAAGGGCAAGCATGCCTATGAAATAGATGGCAGGTGAAGTAGAGATGACCGAAGCAATTTGTCAATGGTGGGAGAGGTAACGAGGTCAGACTGAATGGAAACTTGTGTAAAGACTTGAAACATTCTGAATCTGTAGTGGAAATGCAGTTTAGAGAAGCTAGTGGTTAAGGGAACATTTCTCAATCAGCTGGGAGCTTTAGCTTGACATTTGAAGCTGTCGACCTCCTGCCTCAGCTTTACAGATGAGGTCTAGGCACAGCGGGAAACCGGTGGGCAACCTGTCTGTTGTGTATCTGTAAAGCATGCACTCCCACGTTCAACCACCAGTGAACGCATCCCCTGAAGTCCCAAGGGGTCCCAGCATCCCTTGGGAGCACTATATATAAGCCGGCCCCTAAGGCCTGTTCCTCACTCTGGAGTGTCTTAATAAAGACTGAGGTCACTGTTACTTTAACCACCCTGTGTGCAGTCTCATCTGTGTTAGGAACACAACACTGTCGAATCCAAAAAGCTGGGAAAAAACCATTGATGAGTGGCAGTTAACAAGCCATTAATGAATTTAATTGCCTTCCCCGCCGCTGTGTGTCAGGTCTGGCAGACCCAACATTTGGTAAAGGATTGTCCCAACCCACTGGGGAAAATAACACTTTCCACCCGACCCGCCACCGATCGCGCCCACTGACCCCCCGCAAAATCCAGCCCATTGTCTTCCGTCCCCGCCACGAACTCCATTCCCTAGCCACTGATTTCATCCCTCTCCCTGGCAACTGTCTGAGGCTGAACTAGACCGATTACAGCCTTGGTGTCATATTTGACCCCGATATGAGTTTCCGACCACATATCCGCTCCGTCACCAGGAGTCCGACTTTTATCTTCGTAGTTTGCATAACTCTGAACCCTGCTTCAACTCATCTGCTGCTGACACCGTCATCCATGCCATGTTCCAACGCTCTCCTGGCCGTCCTCCCATCTTTCACCTTCCATAAACTTGAGCTCACCCAAAGTTCTGCTGCCTGTATCCGAACTCGCAACAAGTCCCGTTCACCCCTGTGCCCGCTGACCTACATTGGCTCCCGGTCCAGCAATTCCTCGGTTCAAAAATTCTTATTCTCATTTTCAAATCTCTCCATATCGCTGTAATCTCCAGCTCTACCCCTGTCCCACCCCCCCAAGGTATTTGCACTCCTTCAATTCTGGTCTTTTGCGCATCTCCGATTTTAATCGCTCCACCATTGGTGCTGTGCCTTCAACTGTCTAGGCCTTAAACTCTGAAATTCTCTCCTTAAACCTCAGTATCTCTCTAACTCTCTCTCAGATGCACCTTAAAACCTACCTCTTTGACCAAACAATGGACTTAATGTCTCCTATGTGGCCTGGTGTAAAAATTTTGTCTGATAAAATTCCTGTAAAGTCCTTAGGACATTTTACTATATTCAAGACGCTATATAAATGCAAGTTGTTGTTGATGGACTGAATGACACATTCCTATGTTCCTACAATTCCTTTCCTTTTCTATTCTCCCTAGCATCTGTCTGATGCTGAACCAGACTTCTCAACCTAGGTGTCATATTTGACCCTGAAATGAGCTTCCGGTCACATATCCATGGCTTAACTAAAACCGTCTATTTCCACCTCCGTAACATTGCCTCAGCTCGTCTGCTGCTGAAACCCTCATCCGTGCCTTTGTTACCTCTAGACTGGACTACTCCAATGCACTCCTGACTGGCCTCCCACATTTTCAGGATGTAGTTCAGGATCTGGACTATTAGGTCCTTCATTGAAATACCTTTGAACTCATCCCTTTTTGGCATGTGTTAGATATCTTAATTTCCAATGAAATACGAACTCCGATGGTAGTTTTAACTTTTTAATCTTGGCAGAGAGCAACAAACTGCTGGCTGATTGCCAGTTTCTTTGTCTTACTGAGACACATGGTCAAAATGGCTGTATTTTATACCTGGATCAATTTACAGAAAAGAACTCGCCTTCTTTGACCTTATTGGCTCAATCAATATTCTTTTAACGTTTTAATTGGCTCGCTACCCAAGGTCCAAAAATGTCAAGTTGATTGATGAGTTAATGCAACATGCTGAACTGCATGTAGCAGCCTTGACTTGGGGGTCTGTGAATTTTCACAGTCTGTCTAAATGAGCCTGTTTGAATACTCTATCAATCCCCCCTTTGATTCTTTCACAAACTGAATCATAAAACATCAGGTATCACTGGTTAAACATTCTCCAAAATAATTTCATACATGTTAATAAAGTTTCCTTCTAAAATTTGTTGATGTGTTTCGCCAAATGTCCGGACTAGTAGCTTCCACACAAATTTACATCAACCCGAGTTCCATCGTGGCCACAATGGAAGTCTGGTTTTAGTAGGTTAATTAACCTTATTCCAATTTAATCCAAATCAATATCTTAATTCAACCAGTAAACAACCTTTTCTGAAGCATAACATACTCCTGTGCCACGTACAGACAGTCTGCTGGGACCTGCAAGGTGTCTCACCTGCGGGACAGCAGCTACAGCCGCCTGGTCGCAACAACATTTAATCAACATAAACAAACAATATAAAAGTAAAAGGTATTTATATGTAATTCCCTTGGTACTCTACTATTTCCCTTTGGTGCAGAGGGTCGGCTAGTAAGAAGTAGACCTATGCCTAGAATACCTACAATCAATACTACAGTAAATTTATACATTTTCGCAAAAAGTAATTGTCCTTATTAGATTTCAGCTTCAGTTATGGGTGCTCGTTTAACGTGTGAAGCGTGGATCCAGGCTTTCTTCCCTTGGACTTTAACAGCTGCCTGGGTGGTCAATAACACTTGATAAGGTCCCTCCCAGTTGGCACCCAAAGGTTCTTTATGCAACTTTTTCACATATACCCAGACTCCCGGGATGATGTCGTGTCCTCCTTCGGGTGGATTACCCCAAGCTGCCGATACTGGTCGGGAAACAGAACTAATAGCATTGGTTAAGTTCTGACAGTATGATAACAAAGTATCACTCATTAAGTGAACATCAGCTTTCCGTAAATCGATAGTTCCTGGCAGCGACATGGGTCTTCCTGTTATAATTTCAAATGGGCTTAGACCTGTAGTTCTGTTCGGGGTTGCCCTAATGCTACATAGCACTATTGGTAGTACCTGGGGCCATGGTGTTCCTTCTTGGTGATATTTGGCAAGCCGTTGTTTCAGAGTTCGATTCATTCGCTCTACTTGTCCTGATGATTGTGGATGATAAGGACAGTGTAAATCCCACGTAATGTTCAGTAACCTACAGACTTCTTGGCAGACAGCACCTGTGAAGTGTGTTCCCTGATCTGAGTCAATACTACTCGGGACTCCCCATCGGGGAATGTAATCCTTACACAAGACCTTTGCAGTGTGATTAGCTGTGGCTCTTTTAGTTGGGACAGCTTCTACCCATCTAGAGAATCTGTCGACCATGACAAGAATGTTAGTGTATCCTTGGCATGAAGGAAGAGATATATAATCAACCTGCAGATGCTGGAATGGTCCGACAGGGGCAGGGGGCCTCAGTTGGGGCATTACCGTGATGGGTCCAGAATTATTTTTCTGGCAGACCACACAGCGGTCTTTTACCAGCTGGGCATGTTTTTTAAATCCCCGACCCCACCAGCTTTTCTGGAACCATGCCGTCATCTGTTGTGAGGCCAAGTGTCCCCACGAGTGGATCTGTTGGGCTAAAAAAGGCATAAGCGCTTGTGGCGCGACTGGCTTGTCGGTAACTCTTTGTCTCCAGACACCATCTTCACAGAGCTTAATTCCTGCCTCAATCCATGTCCATTTTTCCTCTCGGGAGCACTCGCCTTGCATTGTTTGAAGGTCTCGTGTCAGAGTCCTGAGTGCTTTCAATCTGCACATCTGTGTTGGTTCTTCTGGAGGAACGCCCTGTGAGGCGGCATCTTTAGCTGCCTGGTCGGCTAGGGCATTTCCCTGTGCTTCTGTGGTATTTTCCTTGGTATGGGCCTTACACTTCAGGATGGACACTTCCTGAGGTAATTGTATGGCCTCCAGTAAGTCTCGGACTTCTTTTCCATTTCGGATAGGTGTACCAGCAGCAGTGAGGAATCCTCTTTTCCGCCATAACATACCAAAGTCGTGAGCGACTCCAAAAGCATAACGCGAATCTGTGTAGACATTAGCTGTCTGTCCTTCTGCTATTCGACATGCTTCTGACAGGGCCCGTAACTCGGCCTGTTGTGCTGACGTTCCTGAGGGTAAACGTCCTTTTGCCACCATCTCATAAGGTTGTAACTGCCCATCCTGCTTTTCTGGTACCATAGTCAACAAAGGAGGAACCATCTGTAAACAGGATGAGGTCTGGGTTGTGCAGAGGCTCCTCTGCTGCTAAGGCTGCTTCTTCTGTTTCTTTTAAAATCTCCACGCAGTCATGCTCTTCACATTCTCCCCCCTCTTGCTCCCTCGATTCTGACATCAGGAGCATAGTTGCGGGATTAACCGGGCTGGCCCGGATGATATGGAGATTAGGAGCTTCCAAAACTGCTGTCCAGCGGGTCCATCTTGCTGCCATCACCTGAGACATTCTATTCATAGACAGCAAAGCATGTACGGTGTGGGGACACTTGACAATCAGCTTTTGGTCGAGGACTAGACCTGCAGTGATCATTACCGCTCGACATGTAGCTTCCATGGCCCTTAGGCAACTTCCCCATCCGAGGGCTACCGCATCCAGTTTTGCCGAATAATAGCCAATAGGTCTTTGCCGATCCCCATGTTCTTGTGTCAGTATAGCTGTTATATATCCTTCTTTCTCATGGACAAACAGGGTAAATGGCTTACCACTGTCGGGGATTCCCAGAACCGGTGCCGAATACAAAGCCTTTTTCAAACTCAGGAAGGCCTCTTGCTGTTCTTTAGTGAGGGTGATGGCTTCTTTAGAGGCACGTTTCCCCTTTAAAATATCATTCAGTGGCTGAGCAAGCTGTGTGAAGGAGTCAATCCAATTTCTGTTAAAGTTACACAATCCCAAAAAAGACCTTAGTTCCTGAATAGTGGTGGGTTTTTTAGCAGCCCGAATGGCTGCAGTTCTATCCTGGGTAAGTTCTCTCTTTCCTTGTGAAATCTTTTGTCCCAGGTATACAACCTCTTCGTGGGATATTTGTGCTTTGTCGACGCTGGCTTTATGTCCTTTCAGCCAAAGGTGATCCAGCAAAGCTCGTAAATCTTGTTCATGCTGTTCTTCCATGTTTGAAGCTAGCAGGATATCATCTACATATTGGATGACTGTGGATGACAGGGGAGGTAATTCTCGCAAATGGCTTTGTAAAGCCATGTGGAATACCGTAGGGCTGTTGTGGAAACCCTGCGGTAACCGGGTCCAAGTATACTGTTGTCCTTGGACAGTGAAAGCAAACCACTGTCGAACCTCCGGTGCCAGAGGCACCGACCAAAATCCGTTGGCCATATCTATAACCGAGAAATATTTATGTTCCGGTTTGAGGGCATTAAAAATGGTGGAGGGATCTGCGACCAAAGGAGCTTTTTGATCAATACACTGGTTAGCTTTCCTATAATCAACAGTCAAACGGCAAGTCTCATTAGATTTCTGTACCAGCCACACGGGGCTATTGGAGGAGCTATGCGTTTTAATAAGCACCCCTTGTTTCTCCAATTGATGAATAACCGGTAAGATTCCCGCGAATGGCAGTTGGACTGATGGGATAATGTTTAGTGCATGGAGGCTTGGTCCCTGTAAATGACGCAGGCTCCATCTGGAGTAGGCCACAATCATTCTTATCTTTAGCCCATATCGGGTGTCCTTCAATTCTTCTTTCTTTAAAGTTCTAATTGACCATGTCACCCGACCATCCTCGAAATGCAACGATGAATCTATTTGGATTAGAACGTCCATTCCCAAAAGGGGTTGATCTACTGGGCCTTTCCAGACCGGCGTGGTTAGTTCATGTGGACCCAGCCCTATAAGTACCGGTGTTGTCCTTTTAATTTCCATTTTATGGTCCCCAACTCCATAGGCTGTACGTGCCCTACCATCCAATGGCAAAAAGTCTCCATATTGTAGGGGTAAGCATGTTAATTCCGCCCCTGTGTCTAAAAGACAGTCCACATCCTTATCGCCCACCCTCACAGTTATATATAGCCCATCTCCCCTTTGTTGTATTAGTGCGAGGAGGGGGGCCAGGGTGGGCTCTAATCGTTTTTTGCTATCCCAAGTAACTCCTTCTGTTGTTGTATTGTCAGTCGCTTAAATGCTTCTATGAGGTCGTTATCTTGTGACAAGCCTGGCTTGTTGGCTGAATTGTATCCCTGGCTGCGTCCTCTTCCCCAGCCACGACCTTTCTGTTTTGCCCTGCACGTCTTGGCCCAGTGACCTTCTTTCCCACAATAATTACATTTTCCGGGTAATTTTCCGAATGACTGTTTATCGGAATCCTGGGATTTCCATCCCATAGCCTGTACAGCTCGGACTTTAGCTCCCATATCCCGATCTAATTGGTCACATCGATCCACCAATGCTGCAAAGGTAGTTCCTCTACCTTCCCAATCCGGTAACACTACCTTAAGCATTTTGGACAGTTCTGGCTTTAGACCTGCCATGAAAGCTGCTTTCAGGGGTCCAAACACTTGTTCATCCATTTCCTCATCCGTATTATTCATACCCGAATGTTCTAGCCACGTGCATCTAAACCGCTCGTCATACTCCAGGACCTCCTCTGTTCCTTTCTGTTGGCAGGCTGCAATTTTTCCCCAGTCTGTCTTAGCTGGACTGAAGGCTTGCAGCCAGTGTTTAATCGCCTCCCATCCTGCGTCTAATTCTTGCTCATTCTGCCCCAAAGCTTCATCTACCTTGTCGTGCAATTTTCTTCCCTGTGTTTTTGGCACCATTATGGTCAAAATTTGCACTCCGTCCCAGGGATGAAGTTGATATATATTTCTTAAGCGGTCCAATTGGTCCCACGTTTTTACTCCCCCTTTCTTTGGATTGGGCAATTCTTTGGACCATTTATCAATTTTCTCTGGGTCTGCCGGATCATGAACTAAGTATTCTGCATACACCCTTCTCTTTGTTTTTTTTGTTCCGCCCTCATCCGCAGTCTCTTCTGATTTGACTACAACTCGTCTTTTTTTAAACGGGGCAAAGCGTACCCCTAATTCGTCATCCTCCTCCGACACTGTATTGTCGGAGGATTCAGAAACCCTATCTATTCCTCGGTCGTGTCTTCGGGTTTGCGCTTTTAATTTATCCAAACATGGGTACCCTGGGAATTGATCAATACATTTTCCTTTTCCTATTACTGTCTCTTGACCTAATGATTTTTTCCATTCTTTAATTTCACCTTTAAGATCTTTAACTTCCGCTTCCAGCTTTTCAAGTTCAAGCTTTTTCTGTCGCAGCTGTGCACAAACAGCTTGCAATTGATCCTTTGTACTGGTCAGTTCTCCATCATGTTGGGAACGCATTATAATTTCATTTCGGTTTCGAATCTGGCCCATAATCGCTAGGGACCATCTAGTTCGCTCTTTATTTTTCATACGGGTCGTTTTTCCCCAGACCCTTTTAATCTCGTCCAAGGACCATTGTCCTTTGGAGGTTCCATACATTTGTTCGATCTTAATACAGGTTTTAGATAAGTTGAATTGTTGCTCTATGTATTCTTTCAACTGTTCGAGAATTAAATCTAGTGAAACTTGAGGTGGTGCCTGCCCACCTTTAACAGTTGTAGGCAATTCTTTGCTCTTATCTCCTGCTGCTATTTCTTTACTGAGTTCTTTACTGGGGTCTCGAGTCGTAGGCCTGCTAGCCGATCAATAGGTCGGTGATTAATTAACTAACACACCGCTGAAGTTTAGACGTCTATGGGACCTCGAGCCAACTACCAACCGGAGGGTTCGCAAACCGGAGGCTTTCGGAATCGCGTAGGAGAGGCGAATTTAGACTTTTGACCGAGGACTTTTTTAAAAAAAAGGAGTCCTTACCTCAATATGTAGGTCCGATGTCCAAAATTCAGTTTCTTTCCTCAGCGATCCTGTTCGCAGTGCCAAAATTGTTAGATCTCTGAATTTCCAATGAAATACGAACTCCGATGGTAGTTTTAACTTTTTAATCTTGGCAGAGAGCAACAAACTGCTGGCTGATTGCCAGTTTCTTTGTCTTACTGAGACATATGGTCAAAATGGCTGTATTTTATACCTTGATCAATTTACAGAAAAGAACTTGCCTTCTTTGACCTTATTGGCTCAATCAATATTCCTTTAACGTTTTAATTGGCTCGCTACCCAAGGTCCAAAAATGTCAAGTTGATTGATGAGTTAATGCAACATGCCGAACTGCATGTAACAGCCTTGACTTGGGGGTCTGTGAATTTTCACAGTCTGTCTAAATGAGCCTGTTTGAATACTCTATCAGCATGGAAGCAAGTCATCCTTGATACGAGGGACCGCCTATGATGATAATGATCCTACGTAAACTTAAGTTCATCCAAAACTTGGCAGCCCGTGTCCTAACTTGCACCATCTCCCGCTCACCCATCATCCCTGTGCTCGCTGACCTAACTGGTTCCCGGTGAAGCAACACCTCGATTTCAAAATTCTCATCCTTGTTTACAAATCCCTCCATGGCCTCGTCCCTCCCTATCTCTGTAATCTCCTGCAGCCTCACAACTGCCACCCGCCCCGTGCCCCCGAGATGTCTGCGCTCCTCAAATTCTGTCCTCTTCAGCATCCCTGATTATAACTGCTCAACCATTGGTGGCCGTGCCTTCAGCTGCCTGGGCCCCAAGCTCTGGAACTCCCTCCTTAAACCTCTCCGCCTCTCTACCTCTCTTTCCTCCTTTTAAGACGCTCCTTGAAACCTACCTCTTTGACCAATCTTTTGGTCATCTGCCATAATTTCTTCTGTGTTGTTTTGTCTTAAAACACTCCTGTGATGCGCCTTGGGACATTTTACTATGTTAAAGGCACTATATAAATACAAGTTGTTGTTGTTAATTGCATTATCCTGCTGTATACTTAACCCGCAGAGAACTGTCTGCACCAAAAGCAAATAATGTTCACATGAAAATTATTTTTTTATTCCAAATATTCTGTTAATTTGAAATGTTTATCTAATTCTATTTGGTAATAATCATCAAAATTGAACAGAAAATCAATTTAAGAGAGTTTATATAAATAAAAGCATGCACTATTTTTTTGAAACTTAAAGGACTTTCAATACTTTGTTTTGCACACCTAGACTGTCTTTGGGCAAATCAAATGAGAAAGCTGAGAATATTTGAGAACTCGTCTTCACAAATAAGAATGCAGAATCATTCTTAATCATAGAAACAAGACACAAAGAACAATAGGAGAGGGTGGTGGATAATTAAGATAGGACTTAAATGCCATTCTTAAATAATTATGGAAAGAATTAGTTTAGCATTGGTAGAAATACTTAATGGCTCATTAAGAAATTTAAGGGAGCGGGACAGGACAAATTTGTTAACATGATTCTGAATTTCAAGAAAGGGAGACCTGAACAATAATAATTGTGGGATGCTTGCTTGAGATAAATAGTGGTTTAAAATATCTGAAAGCGCTATAACAAACTCCATTCAGGATTATCTATTTTCTTCCTTCCTTTAAATCTTTGTTCTTTGAATAACAGACTATCAACCTTCTACCAAGTCTCTGCTTTGTGATGATTTGGAGGACCCCTAGAGTGCCAGGATTCATTTATCTCTAATGTTTCTCTCCCTCCTGGTGGGCGAACACGTCACCTCCACTTGGCACCTCCTGACCGAGATTGGGAACTCACTGCGCAGGGTATCACAAATACGATGCAATATCTTGCCATCCTGTACCAATACACTTGCACATCGGCACTACAATCCATCTGAGGGAAGTGGATCTGAGTGACAAGCAAGCTTGGGACAAAAACTCACCAACCATTGTCAGCAAATTGTCTTCAGACTGAGAAAGAAGTCTTATTTCATTTGATCTATTTTGAGGTTCCACTTTATTCCAGATACTGTATTTTCATGTAATCATTTCTGTAATAAACTGTAATACATTTTCAGCAATGGGTGTATCAGTAACATTAGAATGACATCAACCATAAACAGCTGGATACTATCACTTCACAAGTTAGACATAGTATACTTGAACAACATCATGGAAAGTCAGAACCAGTCTCATCATGGAATAGTTAATCCAGAGAACCAAACAATCAATTTTCACATGAAAGCTTAAACATTAAACACCACAGGTTTGTACTGAGTACCCATTCCCAAAAGTCTTTGAAAGGGAACTTATTCAGTCCTTCATGCAAACAGTAAAAGGTAAAATCACTCTACAGGCATGAATGAAATTCACAAAGTAGCATGGCAGCTTGCAGGTTTTCTTTTAAAAACAGAAGTATTGGAAGATGCTTAACAATACTGATCCTTGATTTTACATTTCCATTGGCTGCACTCTTTACAACAACCAAAAATAGTAGACAATATTAACTATTTTACCGAGATTATTCAAGAGCAAGTTAAAAATATACATCATTTAAATGGTACTATTTTAAATCCCATCTCTTATCCCTGTTTACATTTAATTGTTATTTACAATTATAGTTGCAGTGTCCAGAAATGCATCTCCTTTTCATTCTGGATGTCTTAACAGACAGCCTGTTATTCATGGGAAATAGAAACTGTCCTAATTCGGTATGACAATATATGGAAAATGGTAGAAGAAGCAGAATATGTCATGTTGGCTATCAATCCTACTGCATTTACAAAAATACATCATGAAGCTATCACAATGAACTGCTTTCGAAAAATAGAAGCACAAGTTTTTACTTCTGTGTTCAAAGATTTCTTTCTCCACTTGCCTTTTCATTCCCAGTTTGCAGATTTCTCTTTCTGCGTCTTTCTCTCAAACAGTACTAAACAAATGTCTCCTCAATTTCCTACATGATTGCCCCAGCACTGTGCAAGTGTCTATTAAATAACCGTGACACTTCAGACATATTCTTGGAATCTCAAGATTCGCACAGCTCAGTTTTTATATTTGTGAAAGGTGACTCCTAGGTCAAGATTTTAGATCTGAATTTGAAACTTCACTAGGATAAAGTGCCAGGTCTCAATACTTCAGTGACAATAATGCAAGTACAGTGATGACAGGTTGCACTCAGTGAGGAGATCACGCTTGCCAAACAACCGTGAAAAAAGCTTAGAGGGCAAATTTACAAAGTACAGTATCACATCCAACATCAACTGGCGTCAAAGGAGAACATTCAAACTCTCGTTTTTACAAGAACTGCTTTCCCCTTACAAAATAAAGTTTCTTCCTTATTTTGGTATTGTAAAGATACTAATTCCAACAAAAAACACAATGATTTGTATTCGACTTACACAATAATGTAAAGCTATAGAGCTGGACTCACACATTTAATAGTGTGTTAATTATTAAAGTAAAAATCCCATTGAAAATCATAATTAAAAAGTGATCCGTTCTCAGAGCTGTTTAAGCGGTGAAGAAAGGAGACTCGTGCATTTTATTTTCCAACACAACCAATCTAAACTCTGCAGCACTCGATTCTAGTTCCATGATTAGCAAAACCAAGTTGATTAGAGCCGAGGGCAGGATTTAAATTAACAAAATATGTGGGTCATGATTCAGTCTCTTAAGTACAGGTTCCTAAATAGATTAGTCATATGCGGTAGTCGAATGATAAATGGTGTTGTGAACTCCAATACTATATGTAAATTGCAAAACATTAACATTTGTTAAATTTGTGTTGAGTTGCTAAGAAGTAATACACAACTATGGCTGGGGATTAAGAATCCAATAGACCCGGTGCTTGTAAAGATTTCCAACTTAATAAAGACATAAAAAGCATTATTTTCCTCTGGTCAGAGAAAAGGGGGAGAAACAAATGTTTTACGCTAATTTGTGAACTGTGCTCTTCCTGAGTGTACAATTGGATAACATAAATGTGGAAAGCAGCCAATCATGAAACCACTGTAACAATCTCTTAATGCTTCTCCAACAGCTAACGAGCCACTTACCTCATATAAATGTTAAAAAGGTAATGAATCTATCTGTGCAATGCACAGTATTTCTACTAAACAGCTCATTGACAAAAACCCTGAGAACCCACGAGAACCTACTCATTTCTATCACTGCCCAGCCTAAACTCTCCACATCCACCTCAAGCTGCAGCATTGTGTCAGTCATCAAACAGGGGGTCAGGTGCATTCACTTGGCCACAGACCCCATTTTGTGTTTGACACTTGATTATCCTTCACTTTATTTTTACCTGTCACTTCTTCTCCTTCCCTCTTGTGAAAAGGTGGTCAACTGTATATTTCCCCCATTCGCAATCACTTGCTGGTAAGTGGCTGCATTCCTTTAAATTTAAATCATGAGATGTTTCCAGCCCTCCCTTTGGTGAGCTCCTGGTGGCAAGAGCAAACAAGACCAGGAGTTCAGAATAATGATTTAGTTGACAGATCAGTTCAGCTTTCCTGGTGTGAGCTCCACTTTGCCAAAACCAGAATCCAATTTCAAACACCTTGAACCAGCCCATTAAAACCCATGATGTTCCAGGTGAAAGTTAGGTGGTGAAGTCTGATCTCCTCTGACATGTCCACTTGGCTCTGCCTGGGTTGCCAGGCCCTGTTACTAGGATGGGCGGGAAGAGACCACTACAGATGCAAGCAGCTCTGCCTCCGATGGGTCCACACAAACTTCTCCTAATACTCATGTCTTTGAGGGCAAGAGGAATCCCAGAGGAATGAGCTTCAAGCTCCCTGAAATGGTAGGATGGTAAAACACAAAAATTGAGTTAAATGCAAACAAATGCGTCAAATAAAACACACAAAAAGTAATCTTTAAAGTTAAAAATGAAACCATGTCAACTCCAAACAGCAACTATTTAAGATACAAGCTGTCAAAGACCAAGTAGTAACATAGCAGATTCATCTATTTTATATGGGCCAAAAATAGTTTTGGTACATCTCCCACAAATGCGTTAGAAAATTGTGCCCAGCTAATAATTCCCTTTGTTTGAATAGGTTTGGAGGTTTAATGAGGCTCTCTCTAACGAGTAGTGATAATGTGTTTAGCAGGCAGTACAGTGCGACTGGAAAATCATGGGATTAAGATTCAGACATAAAAATAGGGGTCTACTCAACCAAACTTCTTAGTGATTTTCTCACTGGCAAAAAATGTTTGAAAATCAAGCCTAAGGTCTTTTGTCAGGAAAATTAACATGGTAATCATAAATTAATGGGATTAATTTGTTTTTAATCATGATTAGTTTTTTTTTAAACAGATCTACTGCCATACTATTAATTAAGTACAAATGTGAATTGCTTCTTTTAAAGCAACCTGTTGTTTTTTTCCTTGCTTTTACAATGTGGTGGTGATGTTAATGCATCACTGCTGGTTGTATTTAGAAGTAACAATCATAAAAATATACCTTTGGGAGCTGTGCTTATCCCATTTGCTGTAGTTTCCTGCAGCCTGAATGACTCTCTGTGCTGGACCCAGGATTAAAGCCTTTCCTATTAAGCAACATTAATCACACCGAGCACTGAGATAGCTTATTTACCCACTGCACACACAGTGCTCTGCATACAATCTAAATATTACATTTCACAAATTGAAAGTATCAATATTTGGTGATGGTGGAATTTCCAGCAGTATTTCCAGTAATAAATTCACCAACTCCCAAAGCAAGGAAAATGTGTCTTGGCATCTGGTGTTTTGTTGTCATTTAATGCCAATGTCATATTCTTTGGTAAGCGTTTCCAGTCACTGAACTGTGCAATGTAAATAATCACATCAGGAAGAATGCAGATTAAGAACAATGATTTTACAGCCCTCAACCCAGAATTCAGATTTTATTTTTTAATTCACTTTTGGAGGTGATTTTTTTGTGGTCATAAAGATGACGGACATCAGTGTTTGTGAGCAAATCAGTTGAGACCATTGGAACTCATTATTAACATCACAAATTCCTAGGCAGTAACAATATGGGTTATAAACCGTCTTTTCCTCAACCTCACAAGAGCATTACCTACTGCAGTGTGGAATTAAACCATTCCACACAACAGTCACCTTTGGCTCTTAAGAAGTTGGCAGTTAGTGCCAAATCATTAGCAGATTGATATCCACTTAAAACTGAATTGAGACGGCCCAAATCTATTTACTTAGGACCTTTACAGCTAAGAAAGCGAGGCTGCAGTCCCAATAGCATGGACTGGATTCAAACTAAAAGAATAGTATCAAATTAATCGTGTGAACCATTCCTCTACAATGTTGGAATCAGTTTTATTGACTGCTGCAAGTGCTATCTTTTACAATACCTGTAACTGCTCTAATCTGGAACAGGCAAAGTGGCGACTGATATCTCAATTGTTTTGAAGTGGACAAAATCACTGGATTCAGACGTTCATCCCTGTGGAAAACCCCTGCCACAACTACAGTCCAATGGCCTACATTATAGAGCTATAGTGTTTTTCATTTATTAATAATTTAACCATCAACATCATAATTATTTGTTGAGTTGACTCCACGGCATGGTGGGAACATTAACTTGATTATTGGAATTCTGATTCAAGAACTTAATTTCACAGAATTTCAAGCTTCATCTACCAAATTTCAAGTTTGACTGGAAGCTGAAATTAAATCAGGTCATCCAAATCCAAGTAAAACTGCACAAGGTGAATTCAGAAACTAGCTTAGAATTCTAAATGGATTCTAACTGAGCCAATCTGGATTGAATTGTGACACAGAGTTCTTCAAACAACAACCAAAACCTTTTATGTTAAATAGTAACATAATAAAACACCATAATGGTCATTAAAGTTATTGTATTAAGTTCATTGTTGGTATGTCAATACACAACCATTCCCAAAAGATAAAAGTTTTGCATCTGTTTAGAATTTTCTTTAGTGACGCACGCTTAATCTCATCGCATGTTATCTGTGCCACACACAGGATGTCTTGAACAGTTCACACCCAGTAGCATGCACGTTTGTATGCTTATTAACTATTTCATAGCCTCCAATGGATTTCCAGATGCTGTTTGAACCATTTTAACATTGTGCTTTCACATCGGATGGTTGAAAGTCAATTTCAGTATTTAACTTTAATTTTCTGAAGTTGGTTTGGGACCTCAAACTTCCATGTCACCATAATGCAGTCATCAGCTCGCATGATCATCAACAACCCTTTTGAATGTCTGAATTCTAGATTCAGTCTATTTGACTGTTCACACTCACTGGATGTGCGATTTCAGAAGTGCACATGTATAGGCTGTGTGCTCGGTCACAATGCTCGCATCAAAAGGCAATGCTTTCAAGCGTTTGTCGTCGAATGGGTTGTAGAAAAGTTCTCCATACGAATCCTTACCACCTTCTCCTCACTGGGACGCGGGAAAAGGAATTTGCAAGTGAAGACTTGACGGCAGGCTTTGCGAAAATTTTCCGACAAGAACGCATATATTACGGGATTGATGCAGGAGTTTCCATACACCATACAGTGCGAGATGATTCTGAATGCAAATGTTCCATTGGTTAGGGGGAAATTTCCAAATACAACCCACAATGTTATGATATGGTGCGGTAGCCAGGACAGAAGAAACACAGCAACAACCAGCATGACTGTCTGGGCAGTCTGTGGAGAGAGTAAAGGGAGGAAAATAATTTATATTCATAATTAACATCAATAAAGTGCAACTACTGAAATCACAATTACATTATTCAATTGCAGTTATGAATACGGCTTTATCTCGTTTCCACGTAGGTAATCACAATTGTGTAAATTGTGCACAATATAGTCGGATAACTCTTATATTGTCTTGGATCCCATTTTAAAATGCTTTTACAGAGGTCTTGACTTTCTCAAAGTGTTCTCACTTCATGCAACAAAGTGCTTTAAAACTATTTTATACTTATCAAAATGAGAGTGTTAATGGAGGGAATTAAATATTTTTACCATTTCAAGCTACCAGTATCATCATCAAGCACACCCAGGTTAGGTATAGCAGTTAAGAGTAAATCTCTCTACTCAGTGCCAATAAATGTGCCTCTTCTCCAACTTCAGAAGAACAATCTCATGGTACCAGTAAGACTTTTGCAATGGCCTCTATGAGTATAGCAATGAAAACCTTATTAAGGGCAATTTAAGTAAATTCCCTTGGGTTGCGATAGCGCAAACTTATCTCAGAGAATCCTTATCGCCATCTGTTCAGGACAGATCTGAACCCACATTTCTGAAGGAAAAGGCCAGCATGCTAACTCACTGCACCTGCCAGTCTCTCAAAGTTTTCAAACTCATCTCTCCAGTTAGAGATTATCTGGTGATCTGAGGTGTGATTCCACAATTCTGTGCTCCCATCAGAGAGTGTGGGTTGTAACCCTGATTCTCCAACCCATGCTTCTTGTGAGCACAGCATCATTCCAAGGAGTCGGTGCTATTTAAATTTCTCACTAGGTAGCAAAGCAACTTAAACATTGAAAAGTAAGTTATGATGGTGTCTGATAAAACCCTTTCAATGTTTTGCTTCCTATTGACATCATAGGACTCCGATTTAAATAGTTAAATTAGCCATGCACTTGCTTTAGGTGGTCACCTATTCTGAGGACCCCGTCAAAATGGAGAAGGCTGTAATGGAGCGTTAAGTTATTCCCTGTGATCTTCCAGGCGCTATTCCCCACTTCCGCCAGGCAGGAGACCTCAAAATCTCCCCCCAAAGTTTTCGTGCATTATGCATGATGATCTCATATCTTTATTGTCGTAGCAATTGGAGAGCGTTAGTATAGCAACCAACAGGCCATCCAGTGGGTGCAATGATGAGACTCTCAAAATTGGCCAAATGGCCATCAGCGATAGTCACGCCCTTGTAAATTCTACAGTTTGCATTTAAAATGTTGCACAATATAATTAGATATTTATTCTTAGCTATAAATTATACCGTACAATTTTGAAATATACCATATTAGTACATTGTTAATTAAAGTGCAGTGATTTAATCTGCTCCCGTGCAAATATTGATTCTGATAGGAGTTCTCTTCCTTCCTAATTTAAAAATAGAATTAGCTCTCTACTCATTCTGTACCGTTTCTTAAATCATTTCACAACAATTAGCCAAATAGTTCTTCCATTTCCAAAAACTAGCTATAGTTCCCAGCGCTGTCAAAGATGCAAGCACCTGACAGGATACTGCATCACCCACTCCACCTGTTACAAGCACCAGTTTAGGGATTTAAGTAACGAGTTTGAGGAGGAAACGCTGAGCACAGGTGAGGGGGATGGTTTATTTTATTCGTTCGTGGTATGTGATAGTGGAGGAGCAGGAGCTGGCCCCAAGATTGGCTTGTTTCCTTCCTCAGTTGCAAAGCACAGAGCTTGCTTATAAAAGAAGGTTGTCATTTGAGCATGATCATTTTATGGAGTAATTTGAGGCTATCCATCTGTGGGGAGTGTGATAACATAAGAACATAAGAAATAGGAGCACGAGTAAGCCATTTGGTCCCTCGAGCCTGCTCCGCCAATCAATAAAATCATGGCTGATCTGATCCTGGCCTCAACTCCACTTCCCCGCCCGCTCCCCATAACCCTTGACTCCCTTTTCTTTCAAAAATCTGTCTATCTCCACCTTAAATACATGCAATGACCCAGCCTCCACAGCTCTCTGAAGTAGAGAATTCCAAAGATTCACAACCCTCCGAGAGAAGAAATTCCTCCTCATTTCCGGTTGAAATGGGCAACCCCTTATTCTGAAACTATGCCTAGTTCTAGATTCTCCCACGAATGGAAACATCTACCCTGTCAAGCCTCCTCAGAATCTTATACATTTCAAAAAGATCACCTCTAAGTCTTCTAAACTCCAATGAGTATAGGCCCAACCTGCTCAACCTTTCTTCATAGGTATGAAGGCAGAGCTGGTTAAAGTGAACTGGGAAAATATATTAAAGGGTAAGACCATAGAAACGCAGTGGCAAACATTTAAGGAGATATTTCATAACTCTCAGTAAAGATTTATTCCAGTGAGAAATAAAGATGCTAAGAGAAGGATGAACCATCCATGGCGAACTAAGGTAGTAAAGGATGGTATCACATTGAAAACAAAGGCATACAATGTTGCGAAGGACAGTAGAAGGCCAGAGGATTGGGATATGTTTAGAAACCAGCAAAGGATGACGAAAAAATGATAAAGACAGAGAAGATAGCATATGAGAGTAAACTAGCAAGAAATATAAAAACAGACAGCAAGAGCTTCTACATGCATATAAAAAGGAAACAAGAAGCTAAAGTAAATGTTGATCCGTTAGAGGATGGGGCTGGGGAATTAATAATGGGAAACAGGGAAATGGCAGAGGCTTTGGACAAATATTTTATATCGTTCTTCATGGTAGATACTAAAAACATCCCAATAATTGATAATCAAGGAGCTATTGTGGGGGGTGGGGAGAAACGACTTAAAACAATCACTATCACTAGAGATAAAGGGCCCTATGCTCGCCACCATTCTACGCCGTTTTTTTGGCATCCGCTGTTTTTTTTTGGAGATGACTAAAATCTGCAAGTTTCGGCAAGGTTTCTGCGCCATCTACTTATGGACGATTTTTTTTAGTTCCCGATTTTCTGACGTTACTGGGGTTGCCGGCTGTCAGCAGCATCATTTCAGGCCATTTAAGCGAGTTTGGCCAACTAGGATTTTTCAAAAATGGCACAGTGCACCATTCAGAAAAACCTTACCTGCACTTAAGAAAATTGGCACAGAGAAGAGAAAATCGGCGCAGAGAAGACGCCATTGTTTTAGCGGAGCTGAGGTTTTGGAGGGAAGGAAGAAGACACAGCACCAGGGGCGGGGGAACCTTTCGGCCCGAGATAGCAGCGGCAATATTCATTTAACACCTCACTCTCCAAGACTCCACTTCCTGGAGAGCAAACTCTTATCCCTTTTGAGAACTGCAATGTTTCTTAGCAGCATTACAATATGCTGAGTATATTACTGTTGGTTATACAGCACACTGGGGGACTGGAGTATCTTTGAGTTTATATGAAATACAGTCAAGTGTATGCTATATTACCTTTCCAATCTGGCTTTGACCACAGCAAGCTAAACCCGAACAGGATTCTTGTTTTGCAGACAGTTGGCTGGACTATAATTGCAATGAGATTAACCACCTATGCGCTCTACAATGTAAAATGATAAATGATCATTTAAACAATGAAGCATTCAGAACATGTACCTTTTAAGTTTCTTCAACTCTTCCACAATTTGAATGATAAAAAACGGCTTCTGCTGTAACAGACAGATTTGCCCTGGAATTTGGACTTCAGAAGTAGAGGTCAAATTGGTGGGTCTATTGAACTTAAGAGATGAGTTTCACTTTTCAGCCTCAGCACTTCAGTAGGTCCCTCATTACCCTGGCAACCTCAGTTTTTTGGCGCAGACCTTAAGCTCCACCCACAGATCTTAAGGACAATTTGCGCCGCTCCAAAATGAAAGTTTATTCCGGTGAACTTGCAACTTTTTTTTGGCGCAGTCGGACACTAAAAAAATCGGACGTACCTCTACAACGGCGCCAAAAACCAGCCATGTGGAAAATTGGCCCCAAAGTACTAGGCAAACTAATGGGACTAAAGGTGGACAAGTCCCCTGGACCTGATGGCATGAATCCTAGAGTCTTAAAAGAAGCGGCTGCAGGGATAGTGGTTGTAATTTACAAAAATTCCCTGAATTCTGGCGAGGTCCTAGTGGACTGGAAAACCGCAAATTTAACACCTCTATTTAAGAAAGGAGGGAGTCAGAAAGCAGGAAACTATAGACCAGTTAGCCTAACAGCTGTCATTGGGAAAATGCTGGAGTTCATCATTAAGGAAGTAGTAGCCGGACATTTAGAAAATCATAATACAGTCAAGCAGAGTCAGCATGGTTTTATGGAAGGGAAATCATGTTTGACCAAATTGCTGAAATTCTTTAAGAATGTAACGAGCAGGATGGATAAAGGGGAACCAGTAGATGTCGTATATTTTGATTTCCAGAAAGCATTCGATAAGATGCCATATTAAAGGTTACTACACAAGGTAAAAGTTCACGGGGTTGGGGGTAATATATTAGCATGGATAGAGGCTTAGCTAACTAACAGAAAGCAGAGAGTTGGGATAAATGGGTAATTTTCAGGCTGGTAAATTGTAACTAGTGGTATGCCACAGGGATCAGTGCTGGGGCCTCAACTATTCACAATTTATATTGATGATTTGGATGAAGGAACCGAGTGAAATCAAAATACACGACATCTACTGGTTCCCCTTTATCCATCCTGCTCGTTACATCCTCAAAGAACTCCAGCAAATTTGTCAAACATGATTTCCCTTTCATAAAACCATGCTGACTCTGCTTGACTGTATTATGATTTTCTAAATGTCCTGTTACTGTTTCCTTAATGATGGACTCCAGCATTTTCCCAATTACAGACGTTAGGCTAATTGGTCGATAGTTTCCTGCGTTTTGTCTCCCTCCTTTCTTAAATAGGGGCGTTACATTTGGGGTTTTCCAGTCCGCAGGGACCTGTGCAGAATCCAGGGAATTTTGGTCAATTACAACGCCTTGGACATCTGCAGCCGATCCTTCAGTGACAGAGATATTATTAGAGTGGGAATGTGTTTCTTGTGCTATGATAGAGGCCGTGTTCTCCAACCTACAACAGGATTTAACATAATGGATGGAAAGAGCCGTGATGTAGAGTTCACACCCCTCATTGCCGACCAGAGGTCTGTTCCCACACGGAGCAGTGGATGTACTGATAGTTCAGCAGCAGGGCATGGCTGGGGCAGGCTTGAATGAGGCTTCGGCCTCTCAACATAGACATAGAATCATAGAAAATAGGTGCAGGAATAGACCATTCGGCCCTTCGAGCCTGCACTACCATTCGATAAGATCATGGCTGATCATTCCCTCAGTACCCCTCTCCTGCTTTCCCTTCATACCCCTTGATCCCTTTAGCTGTAAGGGCCATATCTAACTCCTTCTTGAATATATCCAATGAACTGGCATCAACAACTCTCTACGGCAGGGAATTCCACAGGTTAACAACTCTCTGTGTGAAGAAGTTTCTCCTCATCTCAATCCTAAATGGCCTACCCCTTATCCTAAGACTGTGTCCCCTGGTTCTGGACTTCCCCAACATCGGGAACAATCTACCCGCATCTAACCTGTCCCGTCCCGTCAGAATCTTGTATGTTTCTATGAGATCCCCTCTGATCCTTCTAAACTCCAATGTATAAAGGCCCAGTTGATCCAGTCTCTCCTCATGTCAGTCCAGCCATCCCGGGAATCAGTCTGGTGAACCTTCGCTGCACTCCCTCAATAGCAAGAACGTCCTTCCTCAGATTAGGAGACCAAAATTGAACACAATATTCCAGGTGAGGCCTCACCAAGGCCCTGTACAACTGCAGTAAGACCTCCCTGCTCCTATACTCAAATCCCCTCGCTATGAAGGCCAAGATACCATTTGCCTTCTTTACCGCCTGCTGCGCCTGTATGCCAACTTTCAATGACTGATGAACCATGACACCCAGGTCTCGTTGCACCTCCCCTTTTCCTAATCTGCCACTATTCAGATAATATTCTGCCTTTGTGTTTTTTCCCCCAAAGTTGATAACCTCACATTTATCCACATTATACTGCATCTGCCATGCATTTGCCCACTCACCTAATCTGTCCAAGTCATCCTGCAGCCTCTTAGCGTCCCCCTCACAGCTCACACTGCCACCCAGTTTAGTGTCATCTGCAAACTTGGAGATATTACACTCAATTCCTTCATCCAAATCATTGATGTATATTGTAAATAGCTGGGGTCCCAGCACTGAGCCCTGCAGCACTCCACTGGTCACTGCCTGCCATTCTGAAAAGGACCCGTTTATCCCGACTCTCTGCTTCCTGTTTGCCAACCAGTTCTCTATCCACGTCAGTATATTACCCCCAATACCATGTGCTTTGATTTTGCACACCAATCTCTTGTGTGGGACCTTGTCAAAAGCATTTTGAAAGTCCAAATACACCACATCCACTGGTTCTCCCTTGTCCACTCTACTGGTTACATCCTCAAAAAATTCCAGAAGATTTGTCAAGCATGATTTCCCTTTCATAAATCCATGCTGAATTGGACCGATTCTGTCACTGCTTTCCAAATGCGCTGTTATTTCATCCTTAATAATTGATTCCAACATTTTCCCCACCACTGATGTCAGGCTAACCGGTCTATAATTACCCGCTCCCTCTCTCTCAAAGGTGTTGCTACATCTACTTCAACACATCTCGTCTCAAATGGCAGAAGATGTGCAAGAAAGTGGGCACTGCCAGCCAGTTAGCACAGCAGCAAACATGGAACCCATTCTGCGGCTATCTTGTGATCCAATACAAGGAGATACAGAGTCACCTCAATCCCAAGAGGCTCCCATAGACACCAGCAGCCAACCACTTCACTTGCTCCATCAACTGGTGAAGCAGCTGTAAGGAGCACCAGGATAGGTTCTAGAAGATGTGCACCATATACTGTCACCAAGGGGAAACACTGGGAAGAAAAACACAGATTACTTCCAGGAAAATAAATGATTGTGCTTTATTTTAGCTTTGCTCTGAGAGGTTCTATCTGCCAGTGCAGTTTAAGATAGCAGCAAATCCAAATATAAACTTCCATGATAGTTGAGGTACTGCAGAGGACAATACTAGGGTTGTTCTATTGTGCCTTTGCATAGTGCATGTGTGCACAAGAGTGTTCACCACAGGACTCTTTTTTGGAAATTTTAAAAACCACATCCCGTATATGATTTTATTGCCCATCCCTAATTTTCTTTGAAAAGGTGGTGGTGGTGAGCTGCCTTCTTGAACCACTGCTGTCCTTTTGGTGATAGTACTCCTACAGTGCTATTAGGTAGGGAGTTCCAGGATTTTGATCCAGCGTGTGACCTTGGAAGTGATGGTGCTCCCATGCGCCTGTTGCCAGTGTCCTTCTAGATGGTAGACGTTGTGGATTTGGGAGGTGCTGTCGAAGAAACCTTGACGAGTTGCTGCAGTGCATCTTGTAGATGGTACACACTGCAGCCATGGTATGTCAGTGGCGGAGGAAGTGAATGTTTAAGGTGGTGGATGGGGTGCCAATCAAGCGGGCTACTTTGTCCTGGATCGTGTTGAGCTTCTTGAGTGTCATTGGAGCTGCGCTCATCCAGGCAAGTGGAGAGTTTTCCATCACACTCCTGACTTGTGCCTTGTAGATGGTGGAAAGGTTTTGGGGAGTCACTCTCCACAGAATACCCAGCCTCTGACCTGCTCTTGTTGTCACAGTATTTATGTGGCTGGTCCATTTAAGTTTCTGGTCAATGGTGACCCCCAGGATGTTCATAGTGGGGGATTCAGCAATGGTAATGCTGTTGAATGTCCAGGGGCAGTGGTTAGACTCTTGCTTGTTGGAGATAGTCATTGCCTGGCACTTGTGTGGCATCAATGTTACTTACCAATTATCAGCCCAAGTCTGAATGTCGTCCAGGTCTTGTTGCATGCAGGCATGGACTGCTTCACTTTCTGAAGAGTAGCAAATGGCTATGAACACTGTGCAGTCATCAGTGAACATCCCCACTTCTGACCTTATGATGGAGGGAAGGTCATTAATGAAAGCAGCTGAAGATGGTTGGGCCTAGGACACTGCCCTGAGGAACTCCTGCAGCAATGTCCTGGGGCTGTGATGATTGACCTCCTGCCACCACAACCATCTTCCTTTGTGCTAGTTATTGCTCCAGCCAGTGGAGTTTTCCCCCTGTTTCCCATTGACTTCAGTTTTACTAGGACTCCTTAATGCCACACTTGGGTCAAATGCTGCCTTGATGTCGAGGGCAGTTACTTTCACCTCACCTCTGGAATGCAGCTTTTTTGTCCATGTTTGGACCAAAGCTGTAATGAGGTCTGGGGCCAAGTGGTCCTGGCGGAACCCAAACTGGGCATCGGTGAGCAGGTTATGGTGAGCAAGTGCTGCTTGATAGCACTGTCGGAGGCACCTTCCTTCATTTTACTGATGATTGAGAGTAAACTGATGGGCCGGTAATTGGCCAGATTGGATTTGTCCTGCTTTTTGTGCACAGGACATACCTGGGTAGTTTTCCACATTGTCGGATAGATGCCAGTGTGGTAGCACAAGTCTTCAGCATGACAGCCGGGATGTTGTCAGGACCCATAGCCTTTGCTGTATTCAGTGTTCAGTGCGCTCAGCTGTTTTTTGATATCATGTGGAGTGAATCGAATCGACTGAAGACTGGTTTCTATGATGGTGGGTACCTCAGGAGGAGGCTGATATGGATCAACCACTTGGCACTTCTGGCTGAAGATGGTTGCAAACGCTTCAGCCTTGTTTGGATGGTGTCGAGCTTCTTGAGTGGTGTTGGAGCTGCACTCATCCTGGCAAATGGAGAGTATTCCATCACACTCCTGACTTGTTCCTTGTAGATGGTGGAAAGGATTTGGGGAGTCAGGAGGCGGGACACTCGCCGCAGAATACCCAGCCTCTGACCTGCTCTAGTAGCCACGCTATTTATCTGGCTGGTCTAGTTAAGTTTCTGGTCAATGTTCACACCCAGGATGTTGATAGTGGGGGATTTGATGATGGTAATGTCAAGGGGAAGTGGTTAGACTCTCTCTTGTTAGAGATGATCATTGCCTGGCACTTGTGTAGCGCGAATGTTACTTACCACTTATCAGCCCAAGCCTGAATGTTGTTCAGGTCTTGCTGCATGTGGGCATGGACTACTTCATTTTCTGAGGAGTTGTGAATGGAGCTGAACACTGTGCAATCATCAGCGAACATCCCCACTTCTGACCGTATGATGGAGGGACTGTCATTGATGAAGCAGCTGAAGATGGTTGGGGCCGAGGACACTGGCCTGAGGAACTCCTGCAGCAATGCCCTGGGGCTCAGATGATTGGCCTCCAACAGCCAAAACCATCCTCCTTTGTGCTAGTTATGACTCCAGCCAGTGGCTAGTTTCCCCTCCGATTCCCATTGACTTCAATTTTACTCGGGCTCCTTGATGCCACACTCGGTCAAATGCTACCTTTGTGTCAAGGGCAGTTACTCTCACCTCACCTCTGGAATTCAGCTCTTTTGTCCATGTTTGGACTAAGGCTGTGATGAGGTCTGGAGCAGAGTGGCCCTGGCAGAACCCAAACAGTGAGCGGGTTATTGGTGAATAAGTGCCGCTTGATAGAAGGTGCCGTCGACAGTGCTATCAGTTTGCTGATGCGGTTACAGACTGCTTCAACCAATAGCTACTCCCAGGCTGCCTTTAGGAGAGAAGTGGGCGGAGAAAGGAAAACTGATAGAAAGTGTGACATAGGAGGTAATCAAGAGGGTTGATGAGGGTAGTGCGTACGATGTAGTATATATGGACTTTAGCAAGGCTTTTGATAAGGTCCCACATGGTAGACTGGTCATGAAGGTTAAAGCCCATGGGATACATGGCCAAGTGGCAAGTTGGATCCAAAATTGGCTTAGAGGTAGGAAGCAAAGGGTAAAATTTGATAGATGGTTTTGTGACTGGAAGGATGTTTCTAGTGGGGTTTCGCAGGGCTCAGTACAGGGTCCCTTGCTTTTTGTGGTATATATAGCAATGATTTAGATTTGAATATAGGGAGTATGATTAAGAAGTTTGCAGACGACACTAAAATTGGCTGTGTGGTTGATAATGAAGAGGAAAGTCATAGCTGCAGGAGGGTATCAATCTACTGGTCAGGTGGGCAGAGCAGTGGCAAATGGAATTTAATTCATAGAAGTGTGAGGTGATGCACTTTGGGAGGGCTAATAAGGAATGGGTATACAAATTAAATGGTAGGCCACTTAATAGTGTAGATGAACAAAGGGATCTTGGAGTGCTTGTCCACAGATCCCTGAAAGTAGCAGGCCAGGTGGATAAGGTGGTTAAGAAGGCATACGGAATGCTTGCCTTTATTGGCCGAGGCATAGAATACAAGAGCAGGGAGGTTATGCTTAAATTGTATAATACTTTGGCCACAGCTGGAGCACTGCGTGCAGTTCTGGTCGCCGTATTATTAAGAAGGATGTGCTTGCACCAGAGAGGAGATTTACTAAGATGCTGCCTGGAATGGAGAATCTTAGATAAGAGGACAGATTGGATAGGCTGGGTTTGTTCTCATTGGAACAGAGGAGGTTGAGAGGGGACCTCATTGAGGTGTACAAAATATTGAGGGGCCTGGACATAATGGATAGTAAGGATTTATTTCCAGTGGTGGAGTGTCTATTACGAGGGACATAGTTTTAAGGTGGTTGGTGGACGATTTAGAGGGGATTTGAGGGGGGGGGGGGGGCTTCTTTATGCAGAGGGTTGTGGGGATCTGGAACTCGCTGCCTGGAAGAGTGGTGGATGCAGAAACCCTCACCACTTTTAAGAGATGGTTGGATGGGCACTTGAAGTGCAGTAACCTGCAGGGTTACGGACCTAGAGTTGGTAATTGGGATTAGACTGGATGACCTTTTGTTGGACGCTGCAGATATAATGGTAAGTACTGCAGGGAATAGAATATGGCCAGGGTAATCTCCTGGTCTTGTTTCGATCACCTGGATGGATCGGAGAGGAATTTTCCCAGATTTTTTCTTCCTAAATTGGCCTGGGTTTTTATCTGTTTTTTGCCTCTCCCAGGAGATCACATGGCTCCAGTTGGGGTGGAGTGTAGAATGTTTCAGTATAAGGGGTGTCGCAGTTGTGTGAGATGGACTGGTTGTGCTGGGTGCTCTTTGCATTTCCGTCATTGTTCACAGGTTTATATGTAACCTTTAGGGCTGCTGACCAAGGGCCATGCGGCTCTTTGTCGGCCGGTGCGGACACAATGGGCTGAAATGGCCTCCTTCTGCGCTGTAAATTTCTTCCATATACATATGATAAAAGGAATTGGTGGCTTTTGTATAAATAGGCCTTCAATACATTGTGTGATGCTGTATAATGAGGGTGCATCTGGGAAAGATTTTCCACAATCAGTGATAGCACTCCTGTAGGTCAAAATTGGTAAAATAGAAAAAGACGGAATCTGATTTTACTCAGCAATAACTGTAGGTATCGAATGAAAGAGAGCTGCACAGTATGAAAACGGATCACAGATTTCACTACTCAAAATGTAAATGAAAAGAATCAGAAATCAGGTTTCCTTTTGTGATGGGGAGTTGTGGAGGATAAGTACAGTAAAATTCACTGTACAGTTCCACAGCAGGGATTTCCCAACAGTCATGGTCAACACAGCTGGCAACAGTACCGCCAGCATCCATGCTTATGCCTCATTTATGCTGGCTCTTTATGGTACAACTTGGGGCTGAAACCCATGCTCAAAACTCTGCATTCAGCATTGTGCACTCTCAGCAAGAGACCCCATCTCTCTCTTCTGCTATCACTTTTTAATGCACATGCACATTACCTATGATAGTTTGAGACGCACTGTGCACAGCATGTGTAGCAGACATTACATTGGCAAAACTAATGCAACATGAGAGTTTGACAGGAAGCATGGAGATGTGGTGAAAGGATTTCTGAGATCAGTTATTTCCATGTTGCCATCAAGTATCATTTTGCTTCAGTTTATTGACTTATTAACAAAAAACAGCCCCAATTTTCTCCCCTTTCATTTTATAGGGCCATGAGTGTTCTGCAGCTGAGAGGATCCGGTGCGGCATTAGGATCCTGCAACCCAAGCAATTACACAGGGTCCTCATTAAGTATCGAATAACTCCACGAGGCTAAGTACGGTGAGCTAGTTCAGGCATGACCTTACTCCAGTTTATTTATTCTCAAAGTGAGGATTCAGCATGGCTGCCAACATTATATACAACGGCTTGCACTTGTCTGCCAGTGACATAGAAACATAGAAAATAGGTGCAGGAGTAGGCCATTCGGCCCTTCGAGCCTGCACCGCCATTCAATGAGTTCATGGCTGAACATGCAACTTCAGTACCCCATTCCTGCTTTCTCGCCATACCCCTTGATTCCCCAAGTAGTAAGGACTACATCTAACTCCTTTTTGAATATATTTAGTGAATTGGCCTCAACAACTTCCTGTTTCATAGGTTCACCACTGGCTGAAGAAGTTTCTCCTCATCTCGGTCCTAAATGGCTTACCCCTTATCCTTAGACTGTGACCCCTGGTTCTGGACTTCCCCAACATTGGGAACATTCTTCCTGCATCTAACCTGTCTAAACCCGTCAGAATTTTAAACGTTTCGATGAGATCCCCTCTCATTCTTCTGAACTCCAGTGAATACAAGCCCAGTTATCCAGTCTTTCTTGATATGTCAGTCCCACCATCCCGGGAATCAGTCTGGTGAACCTTCGCTGCACTCCCTCAATAGCGAGAATGTCCTTCCTCAAGTTAGGAGACCAAAACTGTACACAATACTCCAGGTGTGGCCTCACCAAGGCCCTGTACAACTGTAGGAACACCTCCCTGCCCCTGTACTCAAATCCCCTCGCTATGAAGGCCAACATGCCATTTGCTTTCTTAACCGCCTGCTGTACCTGCATGCCAACCTTCAATGACTGATGTACCATGCCACCCAGGTCTCGTTGCACCTCCCCTTTTCCTAATCTGTCACCATTCAGATAATAGTCTGTCTCTCTGTTTTTACAACCAAAGTGGATAACCTCACATTTATCCACATTATACTTCATCTGCCATGCATTTGCCCACTCACCTAACCTATCCAAGTCACTCTGCAGCCTCATAGCATCCTCCTCGCAGCTCACACTGCCACCCAACTTAGTGTCATCTGCAAATTTGGAGATACTACATTTAATCCCCTCGTCTAAATCATTAATGTACAGTGTAAACAGCTGGGGCCCCAGCACAGAACCTTGCGGTACCCCACTAGTCACTGCCTGCCATTCTGAAAAGTACCCATTTACTCCTACTCTTTGCTTCCTGTCTGATAACCAGTTCTCAATCCACGTCAGCACACTACCCCCATCCCATGTGCTTTAACTTTGCACATTAATCTCTTGTGTGGGACCTTGTCAAAAGCCTTCTGAAAGTCCAAGTATACCACATCAACTGGTTCTCCCTTGTCCACTTTACTGGAAACATCCTCAAAAAATTCCAGAAGATTTGTCAAGCATGATTTCCCTTTCACAAATCCATGCTGACTTGGACCTATCATGTCACCTCTTTCCAAATATGATGCTATGACATTCTTAATAATTGATTCCATCATTTTACCCACTACCGATGTCAGGCTAACCGGTCTATAATTCCCTGTTTTCTCTCTCCCTCCTTTTTTAAAAAGTGAGGTTACACTGGCTACCCTCCACTCGATAGGAACTGATCCAGAGTCTATGGAATGTTGGAAAATGACTGTCAATGTATCCGCTATTTCCAAGGCCACTTCCTTAAGTACTCTGGGATGCAGTCCATCAGGCCCTGGGGATTTATCGGCCTTCAATCCCAACAATTTCCCCAACACAATTTCCCGACTAATAAGGATTTTCCTCAGTTCCTCCTTTAGGACTCTGATAGTCACGCCCTCTGGTGGCAGGTAAAACCCAGTTAACATACAGAACATCATTCTCCCAAAGTTCTTGGTACAGGTTGCATTTACAAGTTGAGATGGTCCAGGGCCTTCCGCTCCCTGGTTGATATTCTCAGTTTGAATCCAAGCTTGGGTGAGTTAGTAGGACCATTGCTGCATTGTGGAGCAGAGATGGCTGGAATGACATATGAGGAGACTTTATACTGGATCAATTGGGACTTTATACACTGGAGTTTAGAAGGATGAGAGGGGATCTCATAGAAACGTATAAGATTCTGACGGGACTGGACAGGTTAGATGCGGGAAGAATGTTCCTGATGTTGGGTAAGTCCAGAACCAGGGACACAGACTTAGGATAAGGCCATTTAGGACTGAGATGAGGAGAAACTTCTTCACAGAGAGTTGTTAACCTGTGGAATTCCCTGCCGCAGAGAGTTGTTGATGCCAGTTCATTGGATATGTTCAAGAGGGAGTTAGATATGGCCCTTACAGCTAAACGGATCAAGGGGTATGGAGAGAAAGCAGGAAAGGGGTACTGAGGGAATGATCAGCCATGATCTTATTGAATGGTGGTGCAGGCTCAAAGGTCCGAAGGACCGAATGGCCTACTCCTGCACGTCTTTTCTATGTTTCTATGTCTGACAGGACTGTCGGGGATGGTAGGTTTGTCTTCATGAATGACACAAGGGTCAACCGATAGTTGTATGTGTGTTGGTTAGTCGATGATGATGTCAATTTGTTCTGGGTTGTCTGCGAATCGCAGTTTGGTTTGGTCAATGTGCCTCTTGGAAGTTTGGCCATTTAACAGTTTGCCTACAAACACCCTGTTCCCCTCCTTGGCCAAAACCGTGTCACTTTGGACCATGACCATAATTCAGGACAAACACAGGATGATGAACAGCAATGTCACATGATACGGCCGCACGATCATCGTACCATTGCTGCCGTTGCCTTCTGGTTTCGACATGATCATTGAGATCCGGGTGTACATGGGAGAGCCTGGTTTTGAGGTTTCTCTTCATTAATAGCTTGGCAGGAGGGACCCCAGTAAGCAAGTGGGGTCTCGTTCTGTAACTGAGCAGAATGCGGGACAAGCAGGTATGTAGGGAGCAGTGAGTCACGCATTTTAAGCTCTGCTTAATGGTTTGGACAGACCGCTCCACTTGACCGTTAGACGCGAGTTTGAAAGGGACAGACCTGACATCCTTGATGCCATTATGGGTCATAAACTCATGGAACTCCGAACTGGTGAAACAGGGTCCGTTGTCGCTGACAAGGGTGGCGAGCATGGTCCGGAGGCTTTCAGTAGTGGCTGTGGACATGCTGGATGACATGATTACGCATTCAATCCATTTGGAGTAAGCGTCCACTACCACGAAAAACATTTTGCAGTGAAAGGGGCCGGCAAAGTCTATGCGGATCCTTGACCACAGTTTGGATGGCCATGACCACAGACTCAGCAGAGCCTCCACAGGTGCGTTACTCAGTTGAATGCAAGTGTTGCACTGATGCACGCATGACTCCAAGTCCGAGTCAATGCCGGGCCACCAAACGTGAGACCTGGCAATGGCCTTCATCATGTCAATGACTGGGTGGGTACTGTGTAAATCTCGCACACCAAGTTTCCCTGCCTTTTTTTGGCATAACAACACGCTTACCCCATAACAGATAATCAGACCGAATAGACAATTCATCTCTGCAGCGGCTATAAGGCTTAATTTCATCCTGCATTTCCCTGGGAATGGCAGACCAATCCTGGTTGGTCCAGATCCTAATTTGGCGAGCTGTGACGGGTGACCCCTCGCTCTTGAAGGCATCCATGACCAGCAGCAAGTCTGCGGGCTGCGGCATTTCCACCCCGGATGACAATCATAAGTGGATAATGTCAGTGCCCATCTTTGGATGGGGGACGAGGCATTGGTGTTTATACCTTTGCTCTCAGAAAACAATGAAATGAGCGGCTTGTGGTCTGTTTCAAGCTCTAACCGAAGCCCAAACAGGTATTGGTGCATTTTCCTAACCCCATATACGCATGCTAAAGCCTCCTTCTCTACCATACTATAGGCTCTTTCAGCCTTAGACAGGCTTCTGGACGTGTATGCAACTGGTTGGAGTTCGCCTGATACATTGACTTGCTAGAGCACACAACCGACCCCATATGATGAGGTGTCGCAGGCCAGCACTAACCGCTTATATGGGTCATAGTGCACCTGTAATTTATTGGAACATAGCAGGTTCCAGGCCTTCTCAAAGGCTGTCTTGAGATTTGTCCCAAACCCAGTCATTACCCTTTCTCAGCAACATGTGCAAGTGCTCTAGCAATGTGCTCAAATTAGGTAGAAAGTTACCAAAATAGTTGAGAAGACCCAGGAATGATCGCAGCTCCGTCACACTCTGGGGTCTGGGTGCATTCTTGATGGACTCTGTCTTCGAGTCCGTAGGCCTGATGCCGTCTGCTGCAATCTTTCTCCCCAGGAATTCGACTTCTGGTGCCATGAAAACGCACTTGGTGTTTTATAGCCTGAGTCCCACTCTGTCCAGATGACGTAGAACCTCTTCCAGGTTGTGCAGGTGTTTGGTGGCGTCGCGACCGGTGATCTTGGAACACGACGGTTCTTGCGACGGACTTCAGAAACTCTCCATGTTTCTCTGAAATATGGCTGCTACCGAGCGAATTCCGAAAGGGCATCGGTGGTATATAAACAGTCCTTTATGCGTGTTGATGCACGTCAGATTTTTCGAAGATTCAACCAGCTCCTGTGTCATGTAAGCGGAGGTCAGGTCCAATTTGGTGAACGACTTCCCCCCTGCTAGCGTTGCAAACAGATCGTCAGCCTTGGGTTACGGTTACTGATCCTGTATCGAGACTCGGTTGATCGTTACCTTGTAGTTGCTGCAGATCCTGACCGTGCCATCACTTTTCAACACCGGGACAATTGGACTGAACTCGACTGGTGATATGATTCCTTCCCATTGACGTCTGTCCAGTTCGATCTCGACCTTCTCCCTCATCATGTACGGAACTGCCCAAGCCTTGTGATGGACAGGTCTTGCATCTGGGCATAGGTGGATCTGCACCTTGGCTCCCGTGAAGTTGCCAATGCCTGGTTCAAACAACGAGGGAAACTTGCTCAGCACTTGAGCACACGAAGCGTCATCCACTGATGGTAAGGCTTTAATATCGTTCCAGTTCCATTTAATTTTCTCAAGCCAACTCCTGCTGAACAGCGTTGGGCCATTGCCTGGAATGATCCACAATGATAAATCATGCACAGCTCCATCATACGATACCTTTACTGCTGCGCTGCCAATGACTGGATTGAGCTCTTTGGTGTAGGTACGCAGCTTCGCATTGATTGGGCTCAGTTTGGGTCTTTTTGCCTTAGTGTCCTACAGCTTTTTGAAAGCCCTCTGGCTCATTATTGACCGACTCGCACCCGTGTCCAATTCCATGGATACTGGAACCCCATTT
Organism: Pristiophorus japonicus; assembly: GCF_044704955.1. Classification (NCBI taxonomy): domain Eukaryota; kingdom Metazoa; phylum Chordata; class Chondrichthyes; family Pristiophoridae; genus Pristiophorus; species Pristiophorus japonicus. The sequence continues at coordinate 123,790,570 of NC_091989.1, forward strand.
AATTTAACTGCCAGCATTATCGGAGGACTTTTGGTAAAAGAATGTACCCCATACACTTTTTCATCCTGTACCTCGGGTTGAGTTGCCTGTGCTGCTTGATCCACACTGGATAGATCATCCTCAGCCACGTGGTGTGTCGCAGCACGCTTGCTCGGTTGCGGACACATTCGCTGAAGGTGCCCCATTGTTGCAAGCCTTTGCACACGTATTGCTTGAATCAGCATTGATGGGCCCGATGATAGCCCCTGCAATGCCAACAAGGCGAGATTTGATTCACCCTCGATGGCGGACTTTGAGCGGTTACAGGTCATACGAACGTGGACGAGTAGGCCCTGCCATGTGCAGCTTTGCCTACCGACGATATTATTTTATGCACAGTATTTGCCAGTGAGTTTCGATGCTGGGAAGACATCTGTTTCGAGTTTTTTTTTGCTGTTTATGACAAGATGCTGGCACATTCATGGCAACTCTCAGTGTTTCATAGTGACAGCGTGCTGGCATTTAATGACCAAAATTGGCACAGACTAGGTCCATCTCCCCTCAAAACTGCTCCTACTCTAGTTCGGTTACTGACAAGACGGAACTGGGCCTCTCCCCCACATTTGCTATTCCTAATACTAATGCCAAGAATTCTGGACTTTTGTACAGTATAGAGTGGCTGAAATCACTGCTATTAATGCTATAAGCTGTGGCTCTGGACTATTAGCAGACAGACCAAGATAGGAATGGGATTCAGGTTGGAGGGGGTTTTGGGGAGGAGGGGGGTGGTTGGGGAGAGGGTGAGCAGGGTAGGGAGGGAATGGATGGATGGCCACGAAGAGAGGCAAATGGGCACAAACTGGAAGTGGCACTTTGGGGTGGAGAAGAGAATACCAGAATTAACTGACAAGGAGTGGGTGGAATGTCAGAATTAATGGGGGTTGGGGGGGAAGGTGAGGAAGAAGAATACTGGCTTGATGTGGATTGGATGGGGGTGGGGGATGAGTGCCAGTTAAAATGAGGGGAGAGGGGTAAAAGAATGCTACTAATAACTGGGAGGTCAGGAGCAGGGGAGAGAGAAATTCTGAAAGGCTGGGAGGATGAATGAGTTACAATGACCACGAACCTGATGGAAGCTAAGTTCCGCCCAAGTACCACCGAAAGGACCACTGAGATCCTGACGGCACTTTAGGGCAGAAGTTTGTTGAAAAAGTCCTGGAAAGTCCGCCTGGCGGCAAAAAAGCGACTTATGCCCTGAATATGGGCAGCAGCGGGCGGAAGATCCCAACCTTGGCAGCAAATGCAATCCTCGGCAAAGTACCGCCGAGGATTGAGTTGGGCCGAGGGAGGGGGGGAGCAGATAAAAATTAAGATTTCCAAAAAATAAAAACACTGGACAATCTTCAGGGGACCCCATCCACCTGAATCGCTAGGAAAAAAAAAAATAAAGAAAAGTTTGCTAACCTTTTTTTTGCAGGTCTTCTTGCTTACAGTTGAGGTTAGACATGCCTCCACACTGCGGTCCTTCCCCCTGCTGCAGTGTCCTCGCCCAGACCAAACTGGCAGCTCGACGGGCGGGAAGACACTTACGTGCATTGCACGCCGGTGGACGTCAGCGGGCTGTCCCCAGCGGCCTTCTCTCCCCGCCGGCGGGAGACCTCCTCCAAACTCGCTCGGAGGGGAGACCGCCCAGAAAACTTGGCGACAGTAGGCGGTGAGTCCACCAAGTTCGGCCTCAATATCTCCATAAACTGCTCCGGGGAAGAGGGTTGGCTTAAAAGTATCTTTGAAAGGGGTGGAAGTTGGATGTGGCAGAGTGATTATTGGGGTAACTTGTGGGGAAGCGACGATCTGGTGGGTCCGTTGAAAATCAGTCAGTTTGTTTTCCTTTTTAGAAACATAGAAAATAGGTGCAGGAGCAGGCCATTCGGCCCTTCGAGCCTGCACCGCCATTCAATGAGTTCATGGCTGAACATGCAACTTCAGTACCCCATTCCTGCTTTCTCGCCATACCCCTTGATCCCCCTAGTAGTAAGGACTACATCTAACTCCTTTTTGAATATATTTAGTGAATTGGCCTCAACAACTTTCTGTGGTAGAGAATTCCACAGGTTCACCACTCTCTGGGTGAAGAAGTTTCTCCTCATCTCGGTCCTAAATGGCTTACCCCTTATCCTTAGACTGTGACCCCTGGTTCTGGACTTCCCCAACATTGGGAACATTCTTCCTGCATCTAACCTGTCTAAACCCATCAGAATTTTAAACATTTCTATGAGATACCCTCTCATTCTTCTGAACTCCAGTGAATACAAGCCCAGTTGATCCAGTCTTTCTTGATAGGTCAGTCCCACCATCCCGGGAATCAGTCTGGTGAATCTTCGCTGCACTCCCTCAATAGCAAGAACGTCCTTCCTCAAGTTAGGAGATCAAAACTGTACACAATACTCCAGGTGTGGCCTCACCAAGGCCCTATACAACTGTAGCAACACCTCCCTGCCCCTGTACTCAAATCCCCTCGCTATGAAGACCAACATGCCATTTGCTTTCTTAACCGCCTGCTGTACCTGCATGCCAACCTTCAATGACTGATGTACCATGACACCCAGGTCTCGCTGCACCTTCCCCCTTCCAAATCTGTCACCATTCAGATAATAGTCTGTCTCTCTGTTTTTACCACCAAAGTGGATAACCTCACATTTATCCACATTATACTTCATCTGCCACGCATTTGCCCACTCACCTAACCTATCCAAGTCACTCTGCAGCCTCATAGCATCCTCCTCGCAGCTCACACTGCCACCCAACTTAGTGTCATCCGCAAATTTGGAGATACTACATTTAATCCCCTCGTCTAAATCATTAATGTACAATGTAAACAGCTGGGGCCCCAGCACAGAACCTTGCGGTACCCCACTAGTCACTGCCTGCCATTCTGAAAAGTACCCATTTACTCCTACTCTTTGCTTCCTGTCTGACAACCAGTTCTCAATCCACGTCAGCACACTACCCCCAATCCCATGTGCTTTAACTTTGCACATTAATCTCCTGTGTCGGACCTTGTCGAAAGCCTTCTGAAAGTCCAAATATACCACATCAACTGGTTCTCCTTTGTCCACTTTACTGGAAACATCCTCAAAAAATTCCAGAAGATTTGTCAAGCATGATCTCCCTTTCACAAATCCATGCTGACTTGGACCTATCATGTCACCATTTTCCAAATGCGCTGCTATGACATCCTTAATAATTGATTCCATAATTTTACCCACTACTGAGGTCAGGCTGACCGGTCTATAATTCCCTGCTTTCTCTCTCCATCCTTTTTTAAAAAGTGGGGTTACATTGGCTACCCTCCACTCGATAGGAACTGATCCAGAGTCAATGGAATGTTGGAAAATGACTGTCAATGCATCCGCTATTTCCAAGGCCACCTCCTTAAGTACTCTGGGATGCAGTCCATCAGGCCCTGGGGATTTATCGGCCTTCAATCCCATCAATTTCCCCAACACAATTTCCCGACTAATAAAGATTTCCCTCAGTTCCTCCTCCTTACTAGACCCTCTGACCCCTTTTATATCCGGAAGGTTGTTTGTGTCCTCCTTAGTGAATACTGAACCAAAGTATTTGTTCAATTGGTCTGCCATTTCTTTGTTCCCCGTTATGACTTCCCCTGATTCTGACTGCAGGGGACCTACGTTTGTCTTTACTAAGCTTTTTCTCTTTACATACCTATAGAAACTTTTGCAATCCGCCTTAATGTTCCCTGCAAGCTTCTTCTCGTACTCCATTTTCCCTGCCCTAATCAAACCCTTTGTCCTCCTCTGCTGAGTTCTAAATTTCTCCCAGTCCCCAGGTTCGCTGCTATTTCTGGCCAATTTGTATGCCACTTCCTTGGCTTTAATACTATCCCTGATTTCCCTAGATAGCCACGGTTGAGCCACCTTCCCTTTTTCATTTTTACGCCAGACAGGAATGTACAATTGTTGTAATTCATCCATGCGGTCTCTAAATGTCTGCCATTGCCCATCCACAGTCAACCCCTTAAGTATCATTCACCAATCTATCTTAGCCAATTCACGCCTCATGCCTTCAAAGTTACCCTTCTTTAAGTTCTGGACCATGGTCTCTGAATTAACTGTATCATTCTCCATCCAAATGCAGAATTCCACCATATTATGGTCACTCTTCCCCAAGGGGCCTCGCACAATGAGATTGTTAATTAATCCTCTCTCATTACACAACACCCAGTCTAAGATGGCCTCCCCTCTAGTTGGTTTCTCGACATATTGGTCTAGAAAACCATCCCTTATGCACTCCAGGAAATCCTCCTCCACCGTATTGCTTCCAGTTTGGCTAGCCCAATCTATGTGCATATTAAAGTCACCCATTATAACTGCTGCACCTTTATTGCATGCACTCCTAATTTCCTGTTTGATGCCCTCCCCAACATCACTACTACTGTTTGGAGGTCTGTACACAACTCCCACTAACGTTTATTGCCCTTTAGTGTTCTGCAGCTCTACCCACATAGATTCCACATCATCCAAGCTAATGTCTTTCCTAACTATTGCATTAATCTCCTCTTTAACCAGCAATGCTACCCCAACTCCTTTTCCTTTTATTCTATCCTTCCTGAATGTTGAATACCCCTGGATGTTGAGTTCCCAGCCCTGATCATCCTGGAGCCACGTCTCTGTAATCCCAATCACATCATATTTGTTAACATCTATTTGCACAGTTAATTCATCCACCTTATTGCGGATACTCCTTGCATTAAGACACAAAGCCTTCAGGCTTGCTTTTTTAACACTCTTTGTCCTTTTAGAATTTTGCTGTACAGTGGCCCTTTTTGTTCTTTGCCTTGGGTTTCTCTGCCCTCCACTTTTCCTCATCTCCTTTCTGTCTTTTGCTTTTGCCTCATTTTTGTCTCCCTCTGTCTCCCTGCATAGGTTCCCATCCCCCTGCAATATTAGTTTAACTCCTCCCCAACAGCACTAGCAAACACTCCCCCTAGGACATTGGTTCCGGTCCTGCCCAGGTGCAGACCGTCCGGTTTGTACTGGACCCACCTCCCCCAGAACCAGTTCCAATGCCCCAGGAATTTGAATCCCTCCCTGCTGCACCACTGCTCAAGCCACGTATTCATCTGCGCTATCCTGCGATTCCTACTCTGACTAGCACGTGGCACTGGTAGCAATCCCGAGATTACTACTTTTGAGATCCTACTTTTTAATTTAGCTCCTAGCTCCTTAAATTCTTTTCGTAGGACCTCATCCCTTTTTTTACCTATGTCGTTGGTCCCAATGTGCACCACAACAACTGGCTGTTCTCCCTCCCATTTCAGAATGTCCTGCACCCGCTCCGAGACATCCTTGACCCTTGCACCAGGGAGGCAACATACCATCCTGGAGTCTCGGTTGCGGCCGCAGAAACGCCTATCTATTCCCCTCACCATCGAATCCCCTATCACTATCACGCTCCCAATCTTTTTCCTGCCCTTCTGTGCAGCAGAGCCAGCCACAGTGCCATGAACTTGGCTGCTGCTGCCCTCCCCTGATGAGTCATCCCCCCCAACAGTACTCAAAGCAGTGTATATAGTGCCTTTAACATAGTGAAACATCCCAAGGCGCTTCACAGGAGTATTATGAGATAAAAATTTTGACATTGAGCCGCATAAGTAGAAATTAACGCAGGTGACCAGAAGCTTGGTCAAAGAGGTAGGTTTTAAGGAGCGTCTTGAAGGAAGAAAGAGAGGCAGAGAGGCGGAGAGGTCTAGGCAGGGAGTTCCAGAGCTTGGGGCCGAGGCAATAGAAGGCACGGTCACCAATGGTTGAGCGATTATAATCAGGGGTGCTCAAGAAGGCAGAACTAGAGGAGCACAGACATCTAGAGGGGTTGTGGGGCTGGAGGAGATTACAGAGATAGGGAGGGGCAAGGCTATGGAGGGATTTGAAAATAAGGATGATAATTTTAAAATCAAGGTGTTGCTTAACCGGAGAAAAGTGCATAATATTAATCAGAATAGATCATTTTTAATGTCAAAGTTCAAAGTTTTGTGAGACAACATACCCCCAAACCATCCTGGAAAAGCACGACCAATCTCCTCTTCATGTACTTATGATGTTTTCTTTTCTGCATTTCTGAACACAAGTGAAGGAACGAGGAGTATTCCTACAGTTTAGGTTACTACGTAACTGTTTGAAAGAAAGACAGAAAATGCTGCAAACATTCAGCAGGCAGGTATCTGTGGAGAGAGAAACATAGTTAACATTTCAGGTGTGGACCCTTCATCAGAGGCACATCTTTCAGATCCACACCTGAAACAGCCTTGTGTCTATTCTCCCCACACGTGCTGCCTGATCTACTGAGTGGTTTTAGCATTTTCTGTTTGCGTTTCAGATTGTCGGCATCCGCCGTGTTGTTGTTTTGTTAATATTGTGTTCTGCGTATCATCAGATAGGTTTTCCACTTTGGCATGTATGCTGGCATCAAAGACAAAGTGGAAACAGGGTAAAATATTCTGTGACTGATTGTGGGGCATGGCTAGAATTTTAATGGAAATCTTTCCCAGCATGGCAGGATAAATTAGCCATGTTGGATATGCATTGCGAGAGGTTAAATTGTCCAAACGTATCTTGTTTATGTTTGTTCTGGGAAAATGGGAAATGCCATGCTCACTTTCTAAATAAAAAAAACTCAAGCCGTCTGAATCAGCTGCAGAGCAGAGGACAGGCAATGTTGACAGGACTACTACCAGGTTTTATTAGATATGTATGAAAAGATTACATCGACTGACAAACCTCAGTAAATTAGACTTTTATGAGATTGGAATTTATAGTAGATTCTTTGGGATGAATAATATCCCATCTTTTACACAGCCTCAGATGATATTACTGAAATGATAGACATCAAATCCTGCGTATGTCCGACTGCAGAGATTTCAGTGTAGCAAGTCAATTCTGTCTCAGGTCCACTCTCTCACAGTAGAATCTCTCAGCTCAGAGATTGCAACATTCAGGTACATCAGCTAAATATTTACTAAGCCTGACAAAACAGAGCAGCTTGTGACCTATGTCCACTCCAGATTCAGACCGTCAGAACTCAACTTCTTCGTTTGCATTGATAACTTCCCTTTTTCTTATTTTCTTTTTGGATTCCATCCCTCAACACCATGCATTGTTGACCAGCTGAGAAGTCGAGCAGAAAACCAGCTAACGACGGAGGATTGAACGACACACGAATATCATTCCTTTATTATGGTTGAAAACAATTACATTCAGCAGCATCCAACAGCTGACTGCCAGCTTGCAAACTCTAATCTGTAGACTGACTTCTGGATCTAGCCAGTCACTTAATTAAAACATTGAACCTTAAGGGAATGTCACGAAAGCTTATACTCAAACTGATATATAATAACAGGCATAAAAACAGATAATACTGGGAATACTCAGCAGGTCACGCAACAACTGTGCAGAGAGAAGCAGAGTTAACATTTCAGGTCGATGATGCCTGACCTGCTGAATATTTCCAGCATTTTATGGTTTTATTTCAGATTTCCAGCATCTGCAGAATTTTTCTTTTATATTTACAGGAAGTGCATAATCGCTTGTGGTGATCTGGCCTTTGATTTATTTTCTTCAGTTCTGTGGGGCAGCACCTAGACTTTACCCTTGACCTTTTCTCACAATGGTCTGGTTGAGTCAGGAAGGTGTGCAGGAGTTGTTGGTGTGAGCCTGCAACCTGTAACAGCACTATGCTCCATCAGACCACCTAGAGGTTATATCCTTTGTGAATCTCAAGTGCAATCATAGAGAGGTATTTTAACTTGCTTCTTGTTTTACCTCTATAATTCTTTAAATCGTTCGGGTGGAGAAATCAGATTGCAATTCTGACACAGAACACTTTATTTACAACATTCCTGTGTGGTTACTCACTGCTTCCCTAACTTCCCCACGGTGGGATACAAAGATCCTCAGCCTCAGCCGATATATTAGTAAATGACTAAATAATTAGGGAGTGAAATTAGACCCTGTTGCGCCTGCTCTCCGGACAGGAAATGGGTGGTAAGAGGGTCAAATTAGGGGCCAGCTTCCTATTAGCATCGGAAATGTCAGACCTGGTGTATTCAGGATTACCTGGTCTACATGCAGCCTAATTAGGGGTCCTATTAGGCTGCCAACAAAGTTAAAAAAAATGACTAACCTCAATGTGCAGCTGGGAGGAGTCATCATCATAGGCGGTCCCTCGAAACGAGGATGACTTGCTTCCACGTCAAAAATGGATGAGTTCACAGATGTTTCAATGAAGGACCCGAACTACATCCTCAAGGGTGGAAGATGCCTGTGTGTGGATTTTTTTAATGTGTGGTGGCCATTGCACACCAGCCACCACACGTGCTTGACAGAGCTAGGTCTTGGTCCAGTGGCAAGGATTACCCAAGATGACTGGAGACCAGCTCTGCTGCACGGACCTAGTGCGCACACATATCACAGTGTGGGCTGGCCCGTGCTGCCCCTGGGACCCTGGCCCCGAACTCACGCCTCCCGTGGGCATCGATCATACCCCTCCACAGTCTCTCGCCGCTCCTTCGCCCTGACCTTGCCGCGGCGAGGTCCACATTACAGGGAAGATGTAATTGCACTAGAGAGGGTACAGAGGAGATTTACGAGGATAATGCTTGGACTGGAGAATGTTCGCTATGAGGAAAGATTGGATAGGCTGGGTTTGTTTTCTTTGGAACAGAGGAGGCTGAGGAAAGACCTTTTTGAGTTGTATAAAATTATGAGGGGCCTAGATAGAGTAGATAGGAAGCACCGGTTTCTCTTAGCAGACGAGTCAACAACCAGGGGACACAGATTTAAAGTAATTGGTAGGAGGTTTAGAGATTTGAGGGGAAATTTCTTCACCCAGAGGATGGTGGGAGTCTAGAACTCACTGCCTGAAAGGGTGTTGGAGGCAAAACCCTCACCACATTTAAAAAATACTTGGATGTGCACCTTGTCAGCCGGCACGGACATGATTGACCTAAATAGCCTCCTTCCATGCTATAAATTTCTATTATTCTATGATATGATTCTAATGTTAGTGTACAATAGCTTAACTCATTTGTATGACAGTCCTCTGTCTGCCATTGAGTCATTAATTGGGAGGAGTAGGCCACTGCCTAATACCTCTCATTCCCACCCCTCACCCTTCCACCCGGCCAATTGCATCCCACCTTCCTGGACTCACCTTGGCTCAGTTGGTAGCATGCTTGCCCTTGAGCCAGAAGGTTGTGGGTTCAAGGCCCACTCCAGCAACGACTTGAGCACATAAATCTACACTAACACTGTGCAGTGCTGAGGGTGTGCTGCACTGTTGGAGCTGCCGTCTTTTAGATGCGACATTAAACCGTCTGCTCTCTGAAGTGGATGTAAAGGATCCCATGGCATTATTTCGAAGACAAGCAGCGGAGTTCTCTCCGGTGTCCTGGACAATATTTATCCATCAATTAGCATCACTAAAAACAGATTAGCTGGTCATTATCACATTGCTGTTTGTGGGAGCTTGCTCTGTGCAAGTTAGCTGTCGCATTTCCTACATTACAACAGTGACTACACTCCAAAAGTATGTCATTGGCTTTAAAGCACTTTGGGATGCCATGAGGTTGTTAAAGGCGCTATATAAATGCAAGTTGTTCTTTCTTTAGGTCCCCAGCCGGCCAATCTTACTGCCCCCCACCCTCCCCCGCCCCACCCCGACCGCTGAGCTGCCTCTGGGGCCATGACTGTCGCCCGCAGCTCGCCAGTATTACACTAACCAGACCGATTTGCCCTGGTCCTGACACCGGCCTCACTAGGCATGTGCGTTTCACCTGAATCATTCATGATCCAATTTCCAAGTCTTAGAAGCTGTATCTAATCTAGCTGTTAGCTGTTTCAGCACAACAATTCATCTTGCTATATTTCTAATGGGATCAATCCAGTCCCCAGAAGTAATTTATGAACATTAATGTTTGGAATGCACAGAGTATTTCAGAATCTATGTGCATGGCACCTTGTACTGGTTTTACAGTGATTACAGTATAGAATCATAGAAATTTATGGCACAGAAGAAGAAGGCCATCATGTCTGTGCCGGCCGAAAAAGAGCTATTCAGCCTAATCCCACTTTCAAGATTTTGGTCCGAACCCTGTAGGTTACAGCACTTCAAGTGCATATCCAAGTACTTTTTAAATGTGATGAGGGTTTCTGCCTCTACCATCCTTTCAGGCAGTGAGTTCCAGACCCCCACCACCCTCTGGGTGAAAAACATTCTCCTTACCAATTACTTTAAACCTATGCCCCTTGTTATTGACCTCGCTGCTAAGGGAAATAGGTCTCTCCTATCTATTCTATCTAGGCCCCTCATGTAAGAATAAAAGTGTTCAGTAATGACAAAATTGATTCTGTGTATGTATAAATGTTAAAAAATGAGATTATACGAAAAGACAGATTTGAAAGATTCAAAATGGAAGCTTACAGACTTCAGCATGTTCTGTGTGTATATTGTCTTCTGGCTGGACAGAGCTTAAAGATGTGTATTGGAAAGCCATTGACTTAATTAGGGATGGCTGGGCCCTCCAGCAGACACATGAGTGAGGAGAGCCAATAAGGAACTGCCCTGGAACCAAGGTCTAATCCTGAGGCTTTCGGAGGAACAATGGACTTAAGGGATATAAAAACCCAAGCACAGACTGCTCTCTCTCTCCTTCTCTCCTGGGCACACAGTAAAAAGCCCGCTCAAAGACCAGCTGAAACAGCAGGCTGTGTTCAGCCAGCCAGCCAGAGGAAAGTGACGTATACCTTTTTAATAAATCATTATTGTAACATTGTATCCGTTGTAATTAGTAGCTGACGACTGCTGATAAATGTGCATGTGTGTGTGTTTAATAAACTGTTCCGAATTGTTTCAATTTAATGCCAGAGATTTAGAAATCTTACACTCACAATTTTATACCCCTCAATTTTATACCCCTCAGACTCCTCTGTTGCAAAGTAAACAACCCCAGCCTATCCAATCTTTCCTCATAGCTAAAATTCTCCAGTCCTTGCAACATCCTTGTAAATCTCCTCTGTACCCTCTCAAGTGCAATCACATCTTTCCTGTAATGTGGTGACCAGAACTGTATGCACTAGCTGTGACCTAACTAGTGCTTTTATACAAGCATAAGCTCCCCCCTCTTTAAAGGCAAGTGTCCCGTATACCTTCTTAACCATCTTATCTACCTGTCCTGCTACCTATAGGGATCTGTGGACATGCACTCCAAGGTTCCTCTACACTTTGCAGTATCCTGCCATTTATTATGTATTCCCTTGCTTAGTTAGTGCTCCCCAAATGCATTACCTCACATTTCTCTGGATTTAATCCCATTTCCACTTTTCTGCCCTCCTCACCAGCCCATTGATATCTTCCTGCATCTTCCAGCTTTCTTCCACACTATTAACCACGTGGCCAATTTTTGTATTATCTGCAAAATTCTTAATCATGGACCCTACACTTAAGTCTAAATCATTAATATATACCACATAAAGCAAAGGACCTAGAACTTGGCCTTGCAGAACCCCACCGGAAACAGGCTTCTAGTCACAAGTACACACATCGACCATAGAAAGAAAGAAAGAAAGACTTACATTTATATAGTGTCTTCCACGACCACTGGACATTCCAAAAGCGCTTTACAGCCAGTTAAGTACTTTTGAAGTGTAGTCACTGTTGGAATGTAGGGAATGCGGTAGCCAATTTGCACACAACAAGCTCCCTTAAACATCAGTGTGATAATGACCAGATAATCTGTTTTTGTGATGTTGATTGAGGGGTAAATATTGGTCAGAACACCAGGGATAACTCCCCTGCTCTTAGAAATAGTGCCATGGGATCTTTTAAGTCCACCTGAGAAAGCAGATGAAGCTTCGGTTTAACATCTCATCCAAAAGATGGCATCTCCGACAGTGCAGCTCTCCCTCAGCACTGCACTGGAGCGTCAGCCTAGATTTCTGTGCTCAAGTTTCTGGTGTGGGTCTTGAACACACAACCTTCTGACTGAGAGGGCTACCCACTGAGCCACAGCTAACTCCATTACCCTTTGCTTCCTGCCACTGAGCCAATTTTGGATCCAACTTGCCATTTTTCCTTCGATCTCTGACCAGTCTGCCATGTGGGACCTTGTCAAAGACCTTGCTAAAATCCATGTAGACTACATCAAACATGCTACCCTCATCGATCTTTCTTGTTACCTCCTCAAAAAATTCAATCAAGTTAGTTAGACATGACCTTCCCTTAACAAATACATGCTGACTGTCCATGATTAATCTGTGTCTTTCTAAATGAAGATATTTCCTATCCCTCAGAATTTTTTTCATGACTGAGATTAGGCAGACTGGCCTGTAATTACTCGGTCTATCCCTTTCTCCCTTTTTAAATAACGGTACAACGTTAGCAGTCCTCCGGCACCACACCTGTAGCCAGGGAGGATTGGAAAATGATGGTCAGAGCCTCTGCTATTTCCTCCCTTGTTTCTCCTTAACTTCTGGGATACATTTCATCCAGACCTGGTGATTTACCTACTTTCAAAGATGCTAATCCCCTTAATATTTCCTCTTTCACTATGTTTATCTCATCTAATATTTCACAATCCTCCTTCTTAATTACAATGTCTGCATCTTCCCTGTCTTTTGTGAAGACAGACTCGAAATTAAGAACCTTACCCACGTCTTCCACCTCAACACACAGGTTACATTTTGCTATCTAATAGGCCGTATTCTTTCTTTAATTATCCTCTTATTCATTATGAATTTATAAAACATCTTTGGGGTTTCCCTGCCAAAATGTTTTCGTGCCCTCTCTTTGCTTTCCTAATTTCCTTTTAAATTTCACTCCTGCACTTTTGATATTCCTCTAGGCTTTCTACAGTATTTAGCTCATGGTATCTGACATAAGCTTCCCTTTTTTTGTCTTATCCTGCCCAGTATGCTCCTGGACATCCAGGGGGCTCTAGATTTGGGAGTCCCACCCTTTTACTTTGTGGGAACATATTTGCTCTGAATCCTCACTATCTATTCTATGAATGCCTCCCACCACAATTCTCAGAAATGTTCCGACATATTCACTCTTCTATCTACCTCTGATTATTTGGGGGTCTATAGTACATTCCCAGCAGTGTGATTGCCTCTTTTTTGTTCTTCAGTTCAACCCATATGGCCTCATTTGATGATCTTTCTAATATATCATCCCTCCTCAAAGCTGGAATTGTTTCTTTAACCAATATTGCAATCCCCATTTTTTTTATCCCGCTCTCGATCTCATCTGAAAATCCTGTACCCAGGAATGTTGCGCTCCCATTCCTGCCCTTCTTTCAGCCATGTTTCAGTAATAGCTATAATATCATACTTTCACGTGTCTATCTGTGTCCTCAGCTCATCTGCCTTCTTCACTAGACTTCTTGCATTGAAGCATATACCATTAAGCACTGTCTATGTTGACAGTATATTTCATTCAGTACTCATTGATAAGGATTCTGCCATTTTGGTCGGTTAGTTTGATGGTTACGAATTAGAATGGGAGGGGGATTTTATAGAATACAAATCTCCTAGTGGGTGCATTCTTGTGTTATCAGATCTGTCCACATTTCAATTTCTGTTGTGGGAATTGAGCACTGCTGGAACCCACAGCTGTATATATGATTCCGGTTCAATTGAACTTTTAAAGTCCTGCAGTTATTGACTGATGTAAACATGAGGGAGATAAATGTTCTAGTAAACACTACCTGCAGCAACAATAATGACCCACTATAAACACTAGCCTGCACAAATCATTTGGAGCAGCATTGAACCGCACAGACTTCCAATAGCATACTAATATACTAACTTCTTACTTCTGAATCACTTGTCACCAATATTTTCATTAATTTAACTTGATTGTCTTTTGGTTCATCACTTGACTGAGGCAAAATTTAGATCATATGTGTATAACTCTTGTATACTTCAGATATATATAGTAATGCACATTTTGCTACACTATTGGAAAACACAGATTTTGCCTACAAAGATTTTTGTACAGATTATGTTTACTGAAGAATATGCAATGGTTGTGTGGGCCTTGTGCTGTGGCTCAGTGTTACTTTTCTATACTGGGTACTATCTTAAAGGGAAAAACATTTGAAATATAGATAAATCCATGTCTAACTAATTTACTGGAATTCTTTGAGGATATAACGAGCATGGTGGATAGAGGTGTACCGATGGATGTGGTGTATTTAGATTTCCAAAAGGCATTCGATAAGGTGCCACACAAAAGGTTACTACAGAAGATAAAGGTACGCGGAGTCAGAGGAAATGTATTAGCATGGATAGAGAATTGGCTGGCTAACAGAAAGCAGAGAGTCGGGATCAATGGGTCCTTTTCGGGTTGGAAATCGGTGGTTAGTGGTGTGCCACAGTGATCGGTGCTGGGACCACAACTGTTTACAATATACATAGATGACCTGAAAGAGGGGACAGAGTGTAGTGTAACAAAATTTGCAGATGACACTAAGATTAGTGGGAAAGCGGGTTGTGTAGAGGACACAGAGAGGCTGCAAAGAGATTTAGATAGGTTAAGCGAATGGGCTAAGGTTTGGCAGATAGAATACAATGTCGGAAAATGTGAGGTCATCCACCTTGGAAAAAAAAACAGTAAAAGGGAATATTATTTGAATGGGGAGAAATTACAAAATGCTGCGGTGCAGAGGGACCGGGGGGTCCTTGTGCATGAATCCCAAAAAGTTAGTTTGCAGGTGCAGCAGGTAATCAGGAAGGCGAATGGAATGTTGGCCTTCATTGTGAGAGGGGTGGAGTACAAAAGCAGGGAGGTCCTGCTGCAACTGTACAGGGTATTGGTGAGGCCGCACCTGAAGTACTGCATGCAGTTTTGGTCACCTTACTTAAGGAAGAATATACTAGCCTTGGAGGGGGTACAGAGACGATTCACTAAGCTGATTTCGGAGATGAGGGGGTTACCTCATGATGATAGATTGAGTAGACTGGGTCTTTACTCGTTGGAGTTCAGAAGGACGAGGGGTGATCTTATAGAAACATTTAAAATAATGAAAAGGATAGACAAGATAGAGGCAGAGAGGTTGTTTCCACTGGTCAGGGAGACTAGAACTAGGGGGCACAGACTCAAAATACGGGGGAGCCAATTTAAAACCGAGTTGAGAAGGAATTTCTTCTCCCAGAGGATTGTGAATCTGTGGAATCCTCTGCCCAAGGAAGCAGTTGAGGCTAGCTCATTGAATGTATTCAAATCACAGATAGATAGATTTTTAACCCATAAGGGAATTAAGGGTTATGGGGAGCGGGCGGGTAAGTGGAGCTGAGTCCACGGCCAGATCAGCCATGATCTTTTTGAATGGCGGAGCAGGCTCGAGGGGCTAGATGGCCTACTCCTGTTCCTAATTCTTATGTTCTTATGTTCTTCTTATGTTATGTTCTTACGTAAATCAAATTTACAATAGGATTAAATGAGATGTTTTCTGCTTTTAGAACTAGGGTTAACTTAATTATAATATTGGGGGCGAGCATCATATATTGCAAGATCCTCTCTTGGGAACTTGCCCATTTGGGACAAGAAGTCACATATTATTGCAAGATTTAAACACCTGCAGGAGTTTAAAGGGCCAGGCACACTAAAAGCTGCCTTGGGAGCACAGGCTGAAGATTTGCCAGTGAGAAATGTCTGTTAGTTCTGTAGGATGACATTAAGCCCATGGGTTGTCTGAAGCGCTGCTGGACCAAGTGAAGATAGGCAGGAGGCCCGTTTGGAACAGAGCAGCGAAGGTTCATAAGAAGGTCTACTTAGGCCCAGTGGAAGGAGATGGCCAGGCCAGTCCGTGCTGGGTCTACAACCCTATACACTGCAACTTAATATAATAAAAATAAGTTTAAGGACCTTGCCAGGTTAGAGAAGACAAGAGAAGCCAGCCACATCTCCCAAGAATTGTACTAAGCAGATCTGCCACTTAGAACTACCTCACCCTTATTGTGGTAAGATGCTAAAGGGCTCATCAGTAATGCCCAGGAGTTGGCATGGACTCTTTACTCTCCTGTCTTCACCTGCAAATGTTGCTTTATTCACAACCTTACATGCAGCATCTCAATAAAAGCCTCATATTATAACCGTAGTTCTAAAAGCGGAAAACATCTCATTCAGTCCTATTGTAAAGTTCATTTATACCACTAATTTCATGAATTTGTCTATCTTTCTAAGTTTCGTGCATCTATCATCACCCACATTATGATCTGCAGGCAGGTACCTGGGTTGACTGCATCTCATGGGAATCAGAGATCATTCTTTCCTTTACCACACAGACAACAGCGAGCTTTGAAGAATGATCTCTTTGAAGCTCTTCTGGATGTAAGCAATAGAACAAGTTGGACCGAGAAGTTGGAGGACAGGTGCCAGCTGCAGGTTTGTGACATCATTCTACTTCCCCTCCTTGTCATCCTATTGTACTCCACATTACCTAGGTGCTGAAACACATGTCTCATTCATTCTACTGAAAGTCATGTGAGCTCTGCTTCTTAACATATTTCAATTTCTCTTCATCTTATTGTCCTCTAGATTTTTCAGATGAAGAAGCAGCAGAGGGTAAAAACCAACCTGGCCAGTAATTTGAGCCCCAACAGTACACCATTCTATGCATCGCTCACTCTTTCTTCCCAAGCACCAGCCCAGAGACATTCAGCTAGTGGTGGGAATTAGAGAATATGCCAGAGGGGAATGCACAGGATGATACATAGAGCATAGAAAGATCTGGGGTGAAAGACAAGAGGGAAGCTGTTGCTGACTGAAAGATTGGGAAACATTTCCCTTTGGTTTAACAGGCTGGAGACCCATATCGCACTGGTTCTGCTATTAAAAGGGTGCTTTCAGAGCATGAAATGTATGTGCAGGTATGAGGAATGGTCTCTGACAATAGTTAATTGGAGGAGCATCTGTAGAACCCTGATCATTGGCTGGAGAAGGCACAAAGATAAATGGTAAAGCAGGTGTCAACAGCGAAAAAACAAGAGAAAAAGTGACCAAAGTTGGCGAAGAAACAAGCTTTCCGCAAATTATTGTAAAGTATTGCTGGGCTCTTTAAATCCACTTCTGCCTTTTCTGTAGCAGCAAGCAATGCCGGACACCTGTTTTATTGAGGTAAAGTTAGTGTTTACTGTAAATGAGATGGTAACGATGACAAATGGTATGTATGACATCACCAAGTCATTACCCCACATTTATATATGCCTGAGGCTTCTTTATAAGATAGGAGCCTCTGGTATTTGTGGAAATATATTGTGCTGGATATAGAGCTGGCTGGCAGGACACAGGCAAAGAGTAGTTATAGATGGATTTGGATCTGTTTGGAGATCTGTTTGCAGGACACCAGTGTTGGGACCGTTGCTTTTTACTATTTTTATTCATGATCTGGATTCAGGGGTTGGCAGCACAACTTGCAAATTTGCAGATGATAGCAAGATCTGTGCGAGTTGTAGAACTGTAGATGAGGCTTGTCTGATTCAAGCAGATCTTAATGTGTTGGTTGAATGGGTACATGACTGAAAAATGATGTATAAACTTAGATACGTGCAGTGTTATGCATGTGGCCAGGACAAATGCTCAACATTCATACACCCTCCAGGTAAAGGCATTAAAGATGGTGGAGATAGAAAGAGATTTGGGCATTCTAGTGCAGACATCCTTAAAGGCACATGAGCAATGCCATGCAGCAATAGCTAGGGCAAATAGGGCGTTGGGGTGTATCCATAGGATAATTGAGTATAAGATGAAGCGTACTGTTTTGTCCTTGTACAAGACCTTAGTCGGGCCGCACTTGGAATACTGTATCCAGTATTGGTCACCTTACATGGTGGGTGATATTGAGGCTCTGAAAAAGGTGCAGAAGAAGGACATTAGACTAATTCCAAGTCTAAAGCATCTTAGTTATCAAGATAGCTTAAAAGAGTTGTGACTATTTACCTTAGAACAGTGTAACATAGAAACATAGAAAATAAGTGCAGGAGTAGGCCATTCGGCCCTTCGAGTCTGCTCCACCATTCATGGCTGATCATGCAACTTCAGTACCCCATTCCTGCTTTCTCTCCATACCCCTTGATCCCTTTAGCCGCAAGGGCCACATCTAACTCCCTTTTGAATATATCGAACGAACTGGCCTCAACAACTTTCTGTGGTAGAGAATTCCACAGGTCTGAGTGAAGAAGTTTCTCCTCATCTCGGTCCTAAATGGCTTACCCCTTATCCTTAGACTGTGACCCCTAGGAACATCAGGAACATTCTTCCTGCATCTAACCTTTCCAATCCAGTCAGAATTTTATATGTTTCTGTGAGCTTCCCGCTCATTCTTCTAAATTCCAGTGAATATAAGCCTAGTCGATCCTGTCTTTCTTCATATATCAGTCCTGCCATCCCGGGAATCAGTCTGGTGAACCTTCGCTGCACTCCTTCAATAGCAAGAATTTTCTTCCTCAGATTAGGAGAAAAAAACTGCATACAATACTCAAGGTGTGGTCTCACCAATGGCCCTGTACATCTGCAGTAAGACCTCCCTGATTCCTATACTCAAATCCCCTTGCTATGAAGGCCAGCATGCCATTTGCTTTCTTTACTGCCTGCTGTACCTGCATGCCTATCTTCAATGACTGATGTGCCATGACACCCAGGTCTCGTTGCACCTCCCATTTTACTAAACTGTCACCATTCAGATAATAATTTGCCTTCCTGTTTTTGCCACCAAAGTGGATAACCTCACATTTATCCACATTATACTGCATCTGCCATGTATTTGGCCATTCAGCTAACCTGTCCAAGTCCCCCTGCAGCCTCCTAGCATCCTCCTCGCAGCTCGCACTGCCACCCAGCTTAATGTCATCTGCAAACTTGGAGCTATTACATTCAATTCCTTTGTCCAAATCATTAATGTATATTGTAAATAGCTGGGGTCCCAGCACTGAACCCTGCGGCACCCCACTAGTCACTGCCTGCCATTCTGAAAAGGACCCGTTTATTCCCACTCTTTGCTTCCTGTCTGCCAACCAGTTCTCTATCCACATCAATACATTACCCCCAACACCATGTGCCTTAATTTTGCACACTAATCTCTTGTGTGGGATCTTGTCAAAAGAATTTTGAAAGTCCAAATACACCACATCCAATGGTTCTCCCTTATCCACTCTACTAATTACATCCTCAAAAAACTCAAAGATTTGGCAAGCATGATTTCCCTTTCATAAATTCATGCTGACTTGGACCGATCCTGTCACTGCTTTCCAAATGCACTGCTATTACATCTTTAATAATTGATTCCAGCACTTTCCCCACAGCCGATGTCGGGCTAACCGGTCTATAATTCCCTGTTTTCTCACTCCCTCCTTTTTTAAAAAGTGGGGTTACATTAGCTACCCTCCAATCCATAGGAACTGAACCAGAGTCCATGGAATGTTGGAAAATGACCACCAATGCATCTACTATTTCTAAGGCCACTTCCATAAGTACTCTGGGATGCAGAATATCAGGTCCTGGAGATTTATCGGCCTTCAGTCCCTTCAATTTCCCTAACACCATTTCCTGGCTAATAAGGATTTCCCTCAGTTCCCCTTCTCGCTTGACCCTTGGTCCCCTAGTATTTTTGGGAGGTTATTTGTGTCTTCCTTAGTGAAGACAGAACCAAAGTATTTGTTCAATTGGTCTGCCATTTCCTTGTTCCCCATTATAAATTCACCTGATTCTGACTGCAAGGGACCTACATTAGTTTTCACTAATCCTTTTCTCTTCACATATCTACAGAAGCTTTTGCAGTCAGTTTTTATGTTCCCTGCAAGCATACTCTCACACTCTATTTTCCCCCTCCTAATTAAACCCTTAATCTGCCTCTGCTGAATTCTAAATTTCACCCAGTCCTCAGGTTTGCTGCTTTTTCTGGCCAATTTATATGCCTCTTCCTTGGATTTAACACCATCCCTAATTTCCCTTGTTAGCCACGGTTGAGTCACCTTTCCTTTTTATTCTTACGCCACACAGGGATGTACAATTGTTGTAGTTCATCCATGTGATATTTAAATGTCTGCTATTGCCTATCCACCATCAATCCTTTAAGTATCATTCACCAGTCTATCCTAACCAATTCACGTCTCATACCATCGAAGTTTATTTTCTTTAGGTTCAGGACCCTAGTCTCTGAATTAACTGTGTCACTCTCAATCTTAATGAAGAATTCTACCATATTATGGTCACTCTTCCCCAAGGGGCCCCGCAGAACCAGATTGCTAATTAATCCTCTCTCGTTACACAAGACCCAGTCTAGGATGGTCTGCTCTCTAGTTGATTCCTCGACATATTGGTCTAGAAAACCATCCCTTATACACACCAGGAAATCCTCCTCCACAATATTGCTGTCAGCTTGGTTATCCCAATCAATATATAGATTAAAGTCACTCATGATAAATGCTGTACCCTTATTGCATGCGTCCCTAATTTCCTGTTTGATGCCATCCCCAACCTCCCTACTACTGTTTGGTGGTCTGTACACAACTCCCAGATTTAGGGGGGGATCTAATTCAGGTTTATACGATAATGAAGGGAATAAACAGTGTTCCAGCTGACTGTTTAATTCAATTAAATACATTAAGTTAAGTTGTATAAGGCTCGATCTAGGTTAGACGTCAGGAGGTGGTTCTTTTACCAAAGAATAATAGACCCCTGGAACAAGCTGCCGTTTCATGTGGTGGATGCAGACTCACTGAATTCCTTCAAGCGAGAGCTGGATTTGTTTCTGGCAGCGGCAGAGATTAACTCTTACAGAAGGTAAGTACTGCAGGGAATTTAATGGCCAGAGTGATCTCCCAGACTAGTTTCAATCACATAGATGGGTTGGAGAGGAATTTCCCAGAGTTTTTTTCCAAATTGGCCTGGGTTGTTTATCTGTTTTTTTGCCTCTCCCAGAAGATCACAGCAGAGGAGGACAAAGGGTTTAATTAGGAGGGGGAAAATAGATTATGAGAGGAAGCTTGCCAGGAACATAAAAACTGACTGCAAAAGCTTCTATAGATACGTGAAGAGAAAAAGATTAGTGAGGGCAAACGTAGGTCCCTTGCAGTCAGGTTCAGGGGAATTTATAATGGGGAACAAAGAAATGGCAGACCAGTTGAACAAATACTTTGGTTCTGTCTTCACTAAGGAAGACACAAATAACCTTCTGGAGGTATTAGGGGACCGAGAGTCTAGTGAGAAGGAGGAACTGAAGGAAATCCTTATTAGACAGGAAATTGTGTTGGGGAAATTGATGGGATTGAAGGCTGATAAATCCCCGGGGCCTGATAGTCTGCATCCCAGAGTACTTAAGGAAGTAGCCCTAGAAATAGTAGATGCATTGGTGATCATTTTCCAACAGTCTATTGACTCTGGATCAGTTCCTATGGTCTGGCGGGTAGCTAACGTAACACCACTTTTTTAAAAAGGAGGGAGAGAAAATGGGTAATGAAAGACCGGTTAGCCTGACATCAGTAGTGGGGAAAATGTGGGAATCAATTATTAAAGATGAAATAACAGCGCATTTGGAAAGCAGTGACAAGATCGGTCCGAGTTAGCATGGATTTATGAAAGGGAAATCATGCTTGACAAATCTTCTGGAATTTTTTGAGGATGTAACTAGTAGAGTGGACAAAGGAGAACCAGTGGATGTGGTGTATTTGGATTTTCAAAAGGCATTTGACAAGGTCCCACACAAGAGGTTGGTGTGCAAAATTAAAGCACATGGTATTGAGGGTAATATACTGACGTGGATAGAGAACTGGTTGGCAGACAGGAAGCAGAGAGTTGGGAAAACGGGTTCTTTTCAGAATGGCAGGCAATGACTAGTGGGGTGCCGCAGGGCTCAGTGCTGGAATCCCAGCTATTTACAATATACATTAATGATGAAGGAATTGAGTGTAATATCTCCAAGTTTTCAGATGACCACGGTGCGAGCTGTGAGGAGGATGCTAAGAGGCTGCAGGGTGACTTAGACAGGTTAGGTGAGTGGGCAAATGCATGACAGATGCAGTATAATGTGGATAAATGTGAGGTTATCCACTTTGGGGGCAAAAACACGAAGGTAAAATATTATCTGAATGGTGGCAGATTAAGAAAAGGGGAGGTGCAATGAGACCTGGGTGTCATGGTACATCAGTCATTGAAAGTTGGCATGCAGGTACAGCAGGCAGTGAAAAAGGCAAATAGTATGTTGGCCTTCATCACTAGGGGGTTTGAGTATAGGAGCAGGGAGGTCTTACTGCAGTTGTACAGGGCCTTGGTGAGGCCTCACCTGGAATATTGTGTTCAGTTTTGGTCTCCTAATCTGAGGAAGGACGTTCTTGCTATTGAGTGAGTGCAGCGAAGGTTCACCAGACTGATTCCCGGGATGGCTGGACTGACATACGAGGACAGACTGGATCGAATGGACCTTTATTCACTGGAGTTTAGAAGGGTGAGAGGGGATGTCATAGAAACATATAAAATTCTGACGGGACTGGACAGGTTAGATGCAGGAAGAATGTTCCCAATGTTGGAGAAGTCCAGAACCAGGGGACACGGTCTAAGGAGAACAGGTAAGTCATTTAGGACTGAGATGAGGAGAAACTTCTTCACTCAGAGAGTTGTTACCCTGTGGAATTCCTGACCGCAGAGAGTTGTCGATGCCAATTCATTGGATATATTCGAGAGGAAGTTAGATATGGCCCTTACGGCTAAAGGGATCAAGAGGTATGGAGAGAAAGCAGGAAAGGGGTACTGAGGTGAATGATCAGCCATGATCTTATTGAATGGTGGTGCAGGCTCGAAGGGCCAAATGGCCTACTCCTGCACCTATTTTCTATGTTTCTATGCTTCTGTGTTTCAGGTGGGGCGAAGTGTATATGTTGTGATACACAAGGTATCGCAATTGTGTGGGACAGACTCGATGGACCAGATGGTCTTTACCTGTCAGTCATTGTTCGTATGTTTGTATTTTAATCTGGGTGCTTTCTGCCAGAAACAGCAGCAGAAAATTGAACTGTATTCATCGGAAAAAAAAAAATCGAGGTTTAGGAGTGACAGCGGTTTTAAATTTTCACACAAAAGAACATACTCTGTGACACAAGAAATCTCTGCTGAGATTCTTACTCCAGTTATTGCAATACCAAGGTTGTAATTTAGACTGAGTTTAAAGAGATATAATCACGTTTTTGGGCTCAATACCTAGAATAAACTATCTTCAAAAATTGGTTCCAGAGGCCACAATAATCCCACTGAGAATGCTTGCATTGCAGCCTGTGTGAAATGCCCTTTTATTAGATCGTGTTTTTGCATGCATGGCTATCTTAATTGGGTAGATCATAGAGTCATAGAATGATGCAGCACAGAAGGAGGCCATTTGGCCCATCGTGCCTGTGGCAGCTCTTTGAAAGAGCTATCCAATTAGCCCCACTCCCCAGTTCTTTCCACATTCTCTGCAATATTTCTCCTTCAAGTATTTATCCAATTCCCTTTTGTAAGTTATTATTGAATTTGCTTCCATCAGTCATTCAGTAAGTGCATTCTAGATCATAACAACTCTGTGTAAAAAAAAAACATTTCTTCATGTTGCCTCTGGTTCTTTTGCCAATTACCTTAAAATCTGTGTCCTCTTGTTACCTCCCCTTCTGCCACAGGAAACAGTTTCTCCTTATTTACACAAAATCCTTCATGATTTTGAACACCTCTATCAAATCTCCCCTTAACTTTCCCTGCTCTAAGGAGAACAACCCAGCTTCTCCAGTCTCTCCACATAACTGTAGTCTTTCATCGTTGGTACCATTCTAGTAAATCTGCTCTGCACCCTCTCTGAGGCCGTGACATCCTTCCTAAGGTATAGTGCCAGATTTGGCCACAATACTCGATCTGGTGCCTAACCAGTGTTTTATAAAAGTTTAGCATAACTTCTTTGCTTTGTCTCTATTTATAAGGCCAAGGATCCTGTATATCTTTTTAATAGTCTTCTTAACTTGTCCTGTAACCTTCAAGGATTTGTGTACGTACATCTCCAGGTCTCCCTGTTCCTGCACCCCCATTAAAATTGTGGCATTTAGTTTATATTACCTCTCCTGATTCTTCCTACCTAAATTAATCACTTCACACTTCATTGTGTAAATTTCAAGTCTGTCTATGTCCTCCTGAAGTTTGTTACCATCATCCCCACTGTCTACCTTTAACAAATCCATGCTTGTTTTCATGTATTAACCCATATTTTTCCAAGTGCTAATTAATTTTGTCCTGGATTATTGTCATTAAAAGTTTCCGATGTTAGGCTGACTAGTCTACAGTTGCTGGATTTATCCCCCTCCCCCTCTTTTTGAACAGGAATGTAACATTTGCAATCCTCCAGTCCTCTGGCACCATTCCCATATCTAAGGAGGATTGGAAGATTGTGGCCAGAGCCTCCGCAATTTCCAACCTTACTTCCCTCAGCAATCTAGGATGCATCCTGTCCAGACCAGATGGCTTTTCTACTTTGGTGCTGCCAATATTTTAAGTACCTCCTCATTATCTATTTTTATCCTATTCAATTTCTCTACTATCTCCTCCTTTTCTAAGAGATTTGGCAGCATCCTCTTCTTTAGTGAAGACAGATGCAAAATTCTCATTTAATACCTCAGCCATACCGTTTGCCTTGACACGATGTCCTTTTTGGTTCCTAATTGGCCTCACCTTTCCTTTGACTACCTTTTTACTATTTATATGTTTATATAAAGAGTACAGTTAAAAACGTTATTTGTTTATTGGGTCATGATCACTAATCATGAACTATTTCATTCATATCATCTGTGTATGCTCTGTACAATAATGTATTTACATAATTGACATTGTGTAGGGCAAATATTGCAATTAACATTCTTTACTCTTAACAGCTGTTAAGTTTGCAAATAAGGTCATTTAAATTATTTGCATTCATTAGTATTTCATAGTTGGGTCAATTTAAAGCTCACAAGTTTTGAATCAAAAACTAAAAGCAATAATCTCAGTAAAGAAAGAAAAATGTTGCATTTATATAGCCCCTTTTTGACCTCAGGATGTCCCAAAGTGCTTTACAGTCAATGAAATACCTTTGAAGCATAGTCATTGTTGTAATGCAGGAAACATGGCAACCAATTTGCACACAACAAAGTCTCGCAAACAGAAATGTGACAATGACAAAAAATCTGTTTTAGAGATGTTGATTGAGGGATAAATATTGACCAAAACACTGGAGATATCACCCCTGCTCTTCTTTGAAATAGTGCCATGGGATCTTTTACATCCACCCAAAAGGACAGACGGGCCTTCGGTTTAACGTCTCATGCAAAAGATGGGACCTCTGACAGTGCAGTGCTCCTTTAGTACTGCACTTGCATATCTGTCTGGATTATAGGCTCAAGTCTTTGAGTTGGATTTGAATCCACAAACTTCTGACTCAGATGAGTGCTGCCACTGATCCATTTCGAACACTGTATTTATACCCACTTCCACAGAAGCACCAGTGGCCATACCTCCCCCACATTTCCCTCCAATGAGGGACCAGACAGCACATTCCTTCTCTTTGTTCTGGCCACTGGTAACAGCTGTAAGAACAAATGCAGGCATCTTTGGCATGCAAGTTAAAGGGGCTGAACACTAAACATCATTATAGGCTTACAATGTATTATTATATGTGCCACACCCACTGCACAGTCAAACAAAAGTTTCAGTAAACCCTACATCGTTATCCTTGAATTAAAAAACTATTCCCCCATTCACAGCAAGCATATGTAATGACCTAGACCGATGGGGCAACCTGACCAAAGTAATTCTGGGAACTACAAAGATGAATGTGCCACTCTGATTCCTTCACCCACTCAAAATACTACCAGTCAGGGTCCCAACCCAAAAGTTCCATGACCTTGACAGGGATATAACTCAAGTTTCTTTGAGCAGTTAAAATTATTGCAACTTTCCAAGCTCAAGGGACATCTTGGCCTCCCAAACCTTAGATCTTATTATTAGATAGCCCAGTTTGAAGGAAATATGGCCTGGAGCACATCATTGCCTCAGAACTCATGGCTGAGTATGGAAGCCACAGCCTTGTAATCTACCGCCCTTTCCAACGTGCCCTTCAGATATCCTGGTAAGGAGTGCAGGAATATCCCATAGTTGCAATAACATTATTGATCCGGAAAGGATCCTCTGCTCTACTAAAGATTCTACTAGATTTGTCAGCAAAAAGGAAGAACTCCAGGGAGCTCACTGCAAGTGCACCTAACACAAGGAGGACATCACCAGACTAGGTCAACTTTTCCACAAGGGGAAGATATTCCATTAGCTAGTAAGTTCAACTTCATACAATAGGACCTATTCAGGTATCCCTCCCAGTTGTATGAATGCTGGAGGGGATGTACCCAGATTGTGTCTACACATTTCCTGCTCCTAGCCCCTGATCCAACCATTCTGAGCAGTGATCAGGTAAATTACAAAGACTGAGATTCTCTCACACGCTGGACTTGCCTTCAGGGGTGTGAGAGCTGCCTGCGACGGACAGAGTAACACAATTCATCAGCGAGAAGATGCATTCTCCCCTCCCCCTCAAGTATGTTTATTAAGCACTTGAGAAAATACCAAAAACTGAGAAAGTATTGTGTCTGAACTTACATCCTAGTGGCTTGCACAAATCTTAAGAAAATAAGAACATAAGAAATAGGAGCAGGAGTAGGCCATACGGCCCCTCGAGCCAGCTCCGCCATTCAATAAGATCATGGCTGATCAATGACCTAAACTCCACTTTCCCACCCAATCTCCATATTCCTTGATTCCTCTAGAGTCCAAAAACCTATCCATTTCAGCCTAGAATATACTCAAAGACTCAGCATCCACAGCACTCTGAGGCAGAGAATTCCAAAGATTCACAACCCTCTGAGTGAAGAAATTCCTCCTCATCTCTGTCTTAAATGGCCTGTCTTATTCTCGACACTCCAGCCAGGGGAAACAACCTCTCAGCATCTACCCTGTCAATCCCCCTCAGAATCTTGTATGTTTCAATGAGATCACCTCTCATTCTTCTAACCTCCAGAGACCATAGGCCCATTCTACACAATACCTCATCATAGGACAGCCGTCTCATTCCAGGAATCAATCTAGTGAACCTTTGTTGTACCGCCTTCAAGGCAAATATATCCTTCCTTAGTATTCCTTCAACAATACCACAATACATGCCGGAACAATGAGAGACAGGCTGATCTCAAGTAGAAAACCGAAGAACACGATCACCATTTTCTAAATGAATTGAAAAAGTGACTCGAATCAAACGTTGCCCCTACAAAAAGTAGGATAGCTCCTGTGCACCTGTGCCTTGAGTACCACTTTCCATTGTATGTAAAACAATTGTACAAATATGCACAACTATGCTATATATGTAAGGTAAAATAATACAATATATGAACCACTGTACATTTATTTTTTTAAAGAATTTTCAAAATATGTTTATATCTTGACTGTTAATAGGTAAATGTTTGAATGTGCAAGATTGGCTTTGTAAAATAAAGTTTAGTAGAAGAATATCTTCTAAAGATTAATGTTACAGCAAGAAAGCTATTCCTGACAATTCAGTGGGATGCTTACCTTATATGGGGATTTTTCTGTATCAATTACATTTTAACAACCTGCACCACTATAATGATTCTACAAAGAGCATTATGAAATTTTGTTCTAAATCTGGCATCAACTCATTACTAACCACTGACCAGATCTAATTAATAATTAAATGCAACTGTATTGAGTACAACAACATTATATAAAAGACCCATTTTATTTCTTTGTAGTAAATCAAAATTTGCTGGAATGGCTTGAAAGGAAATCCTGCCATGATATATTGATAAGCAATAAACATAAACTCCGCATTAGATCTAAAGAGAATTTCAGTAAAAGGAACATTTGCATTTGTATAGCACCTTTCATGACCACCGGATGTCCCAAAGTGCTTTACAGCCAATGAAGTACTTGTTGAGGTGTAGTCACTGTTGTAATGTGGGAAACGGCAGTAACAGCATTCTACAGAAATTCTTTCTTGTGATAGCGATTCCAGATGTGAACCAACCCAAATAATTTTGTATTTGAAGAGTCGATAAAAACAAAATGAATTTTTTAGCAGCATTTGGATGATTGTTGCAAAAAAATGGATTTGAGATTTTCAATCCTACAAAGATAATTATTTGTATGTAGTGCTACCATTTTGACAGATTGTTAATTGCAAGTTCACTCAAAAGTGGAAATTCATATGTTTGTGGCTGAAATCCATCATAAGATTGTAACCCTAGCTGTTTATCTCTAGGTTTCTCTTTCGCCAAACTGAGCCTCTTTTTCTTTCCCTTTCCAGCTGCGCAGGTTGTGAAACTAAATACATAGACAATAAAGGAAAGAATGACAAAAGGGAATACAAACATGTTAGGAAAGTAAAAAAAAATTAGAAAAGCAAAGAAGAACTACAAAATTAAATTATCAAGGAATATAAAAAGAAATAGTGAAGTATTCCACAGACACATAAATAACAAAGGAAAAATCAGGACAGGAATATGGCCAAGATAAATTCACAGATAATGACAGTGAAATGGCAGAAATATTGCATAGTTACTTTGCTTCAGTATTTAACAGGGAGACCAACAGGGGGGACATGACATTAGAAGAAGAAATCAAAAAAGATATAACATTTAAGATAGAAAGGAGGAGATAATTGATCAACTAATCAAACTTAGAGAGGATATTCTACATTATATGTATGTGTGTAAACTAGGCAGAATCATCTGGGAATATAATTGTACAGTGTTGGAAGAATATATTACATAGAACTTACAGTACAGAAACAGGCCATTCAGCCCAACTGGTCTATGCCAGCATTTATGCCCCATATGAGCCTCCACCCATCCCTCTTCATCTAACTCTATCAGCATATTCTTCTATTTCTTTCTCCCTCGTGTGCTTATCTACCTTCCCCTTAAATGCATCTATGCTATTCACCTCAACTACTCCCTGTGGTAGCGATTTCCACATTCTCACCACTCTCTGGGTAAAGAAGTTTCTCCTGAATTCCCTATTGGATTTATTGGTGACTATCTTATATTTATGGCCCCTAGTTTTTGGTTCCCCTTCTCTACATCTAACTTATCAAACCTCTCCATCATTTTAAAGACCTCTATTAAGTCATCCCTCAGCCTTCTCTTTTCTAGACAAAAGGGCCTGTTCAACCTTTGCGATCAGTAAAACCTCTCAGTTCTGGTATGATCCTTGTAAATCTTTTTTGTACCTTCTCCAGTGCATCTATGTACTTTTTAATACTGTGGATACCAGAACTGTGCACAATACTCAAAGTGTGGTTTAACCAAGTTTTGATACAAGTTTAACATAACTACTCTTCTTTTCAAGTCTATCCCTCTAGAAATGAATCCCAGTGCTTTATTTGCTTTTATGGCCTTATTAACCTGCATTGCTACTTTGTGATTTGTGTATCTGTACCCCGCAGATCCCTTTGTTCCTCGACCCCATTTGCACTCTTATTTTCCAAACAGCCTTCTTATTCTTCCTACCAAAATCTACCATCACATTTATTTATATTGAAATTAATTGGTCAATTATATGCCCATTCTGCAAGTATATTAATGTCCTTTTAGAATTTGTCGCAATGTTATACATTGTGGGGAATGGTGCTTGCTTAGTGTGATGGAACTTTAAGATGTATATTTTCATGCTGTTACTGAACCAACTCTGCCCAGTTACTGTCAGCAGAATACCACCATTATATTGTGCTTTTTTATCTCTTCTTTCAATCTCACTATAATTTATTTCTAAGAGTAACTTTTTATTCACTTTACATAATACATTGTGTACTTGAGTTCAGCCCTATTCTTACTTTGACAGAAAAGAGTTTTACACCCAGCTACATTAGTAGGTGAAGGAGAATTAAGGGGAAACAGGTCATATTTTGAGACATTTGAACACGAATTGTTTGTTTTTGTGGTTCTAATAATACTAATACTGTACATATAATTATGGTATGACTAATAGCTCTTGGGCTAGATTTTCACTTAGTCATAGTCAACGGACATCTGTGCACAAATAACAATAGATAAATATTTGGCATCTGCATTTGTTCAACAATACAGGAGAATAGTGCATTATAAACTGGGCTGGTTATGTTAAAAGGTCAGTCTACCGTATTTACAACTATTAGTGATTTATTTCCGTATGGCTGTCTGTTTTTGAAGATGAGGCAGTTGACTATGGGTTGTTGCGGATTACAACGGAATAAGTGGGAAGCTACCAGAGGCAAGCATGGGTGGAATGTTCAGAAATAAATGAGTGAAAGTACATTGCTAGCAATCGCGCCATGGAGAGGTTTCAGAAGACTGGAGTCCGTGCTGCATTCTTACCTTTTTCTTGGATCGCCTTGATTTCTTCGACATGTTCTTCACCTTCTTGTGGAGGTGAAACAAAACCTGCAAGAAGGAAAAGAGGCCGTGAAACTGCGAGCTCTGAGAAGGAAGGAAGGTGCGGCACGTTTGTTGATGACTATTGGTGAAATGAAGGAGGCCAGCGTATGTACACTGTAATACTGAAGTAAACGCCACGCTTCATTTCAAACGGATTAGTTATACATTTCCAGGAATGTCTGCCATGAGATCCTCAACAACTTCAGTGCAGTATAGAGGCGCTCACAGTAAGTAGACTGCATGTACATTCCCAATACTGTCAGATCACAGATCACCCTTTATTAAACTCCACTAGACACGCCCAACCCAGGTGTTATAATCTCACACCTTGGAATCTTAAGAGTTCCTAGACTTTCACTTGTTGCATTTTGCTAAAAGAAAATTTATTTTTTTAAGAGACAGCATTAATATACTCTGTAATTGCACTGAATATGAAATTGAATATGAAATTAAACCTTCTGCCTAGTTTAACATTCTATTTCTTGGTGCAGTTTCGTGTCTCGCTTTCTACACAAACAATGAACTTCTCTTTGGCAACGCGGGAATGGGTCCAAGTGCAATGTAGACAGGCTGATGCCGTGCCATGGTTTCCCCCTATGACTGTGAGTGGGGTGAACGGCTCCCATTACCTTGGCATAACAGCAGCATATCAAAAGCAGGGGCAGCAAGTACCCAATGATCACGATAGTCACTTTGTAGATCTGCATCGGAGTTTCGCCCCGCCACACTTCCCAGCAGAACGAGCTGTTGACAGCCATGTGGTAGTCGGTCACCAGCGTCTGGTGCTGGCCGATCGGCACGGCGGCCAAGAGAGACAGCACCCAGATCACCGCCACCCCCAGCGAGGCGTTCCTCTTGTTGCGGATGCACGGGGGCCGCTTGGAGTGCACCACGGCGATGTACCTGTCCACCGACATGGTGACCAGGGTGAAGATGCTCACCAGCATGGTGGCCGTGAAAAAATAGTGCACCGACTTGCAAAGGAACGCGCCAAAGACCCACTCGGGCAGGGAGTAGATGGTGGCTTGGAACGGGACGCAGAACAGGAGGAAGGACAGGTCGGCAATGCACAGGTTGAGGATGAAGGTGTTGGTGGTGCTGCGCGATTTCCTGGGTTTGGTGCGTCCCAGCACCACCATCACCAGAGTGTTGCCGGTAATGCCCAGGAGGAAGATCAGGCCGAAGGTAATGGGCACAATCACAACCTCTGGCCCCCCGGCTGGTCCGGCCGCGCTGCCATTGCCCCGAGAGCCGCTGTCATTGTGGGAGCTCAGCATCTCTGCATCCATCCTCAGCCCGCCGGCTGCAGCCCTGCTCCCTGGCGCTACTTCAGGCAGGAGCCCCTGTAGGACGGCTAGTGGGTAACATGTCCCAGACTGAAATCAAAGAGCTCCCCCACTTTGGCGAGGACGGTCAGGCAGATAGCAGTGCTGCTCCCACAGCACGATGGAGCCAAGGGTGCTCGCTGCCTCCATCCTCCCGCATCCCAGCTTCCACCTTCAGAGAGAAGCGCCGCTCTCCAAAAATACAGTTCCAATGTTACAATAGTCATGCACGCTTCGTCATACAGTTCTCCATCCGTTCGGTACTTTAAAGACTAACGCAGTAAATTACATCCATAGCCTGAAATTCGCCTATATTTCCCGTTCCAGTCCTGTGGAGTGCGGTGTGCTAGTTTCCAGGTGGCGAGCACAGAGCGGCGACTATTACCTGCCGGAGTCAGTGAATTGCAGCATCAACACACACTCCACACATGCATTACGCGCACTGGACGTAAGTATTACGCATGCAAATTAACTTCAGCAGTTTATAATTAGACTAAAGTGTGTCACTGTTTAAGGATACGTATTAGTGATGGGCATCTATCCGCACCCTGGTGCCAGAGAAAGGTTTTGCCAGGTAAGTTGCGCGCTGAAACAGTTCTCCAGAATGAGTACTAACAATCCCAATGCGCCCACCAAAGAAACGACTTGCTACCTGCAGGCGGCTTTTCCGTTTAACCCCCTCAATCATTTCGGCACTGAGCGTGTCTACAAATTTGCGCTTATGGACTGTTAGGTGTCTGCTAGCCGGGAGATACGAGAAACCGCACGAATGATCTCCCGTCTGTCGGGACTATTGATTTCCCAGGAGAACAGTCTGACGGACACAAAAAGAACACCGTGTGCTCGCCCTCCAGATGGAGTTATCTGCTGGGCGAACGGTCCCTCGGCTCCCAGTCACACAGCTGGCTCTGCCCCACCTCGCTCAGGTCTATCCGTACATGCACATTACACTTCCCGAAGAGAAGTTAAACACTTAAAGAGTAAACGTGCTGGCAAATAGATACCGATTGCCATATTGCACCTGGCGTTATCCTATTCAAACCATCTACAGAATACACTTTGTTATCTTGTGTAAACCACACTGCACACATTGGATCAGAGAGCTTCTCTTGTAATGTAGGCATCAATCTGACAAACTTTGCACCCCCTGGTTATGGACGGATAGTATTATTCACTCTCGAGCATTAACTCCTTAGCAAAAGCAAAATACTGCGAATTCTGGAATAAAAACAGAAAATGCTGGAAATCTCAGCAGGTCAGGCAGCATCTGTGAGAGAAAGTAGAGTTAATGTTTCGGGCCGATGACCCTTAGAGCTGGAGAGTGTTCGAAAAGAACAGATTCTTAAGGAGCACTGAAAGGGGGAGGGGAAGAAAGAACAAAAGGGAAGGTCTGTGATAGGTTAGAAGACACGAGAGATTAGAGAGACAAAAGAGATGATGGCCCAAATTCAAATGGTGATGCCAGGAGTTAGAAAAACATTTGTCAAGATAGGGTGTGAATGGTGGGATAATGACCAGCTGCCATTAGAGACAAGGAGAAAAAAAAGAAAGAAACAGTCTGGGGGGAGGCAGCCAAAAGATTGGCAGCAGTTACGCTCTGAAATTGTTGAACTCGATGTTGAGTCCAGAAGGCTGTAAAATGCCTAAATGAAAGATGAGGTACTGTTCCTCGAGCTTGCGTTGAGCTTCATTGGAATAGTGTAGTAGTCCGAGAACTCCTTTTATGTTCTGCACAGTTCCTGAGGCGATGAATATGTGTCTACAGTCACTGTTATATTGGAGGACAAGGCCCTCATGTGCTATCACAATTAAATAAGGAGTAGATCAGACTTTCACAATAAGCAAGCCTTGTGTCCAATAGATCAGGAAGATCACAAGATGCTTACAGGTGAGGAAGGCCATTTAGCCCATCTTCATTAACACACAATGATTTTACAGCCCCTCACCAACCACACACACACTGCTGCATCCATTTATTTCATGAATGATTCAGGCTTTCTCTGCCACTCTGCTCAGAAGTCCATTCCAAGTGCTGATCATTCTCTGCATGAAGAGCTTCCATCTGCTCCTAAAATTATGGTTTACTATTTTGAACCCATGCTCACTTGTCCTCCTCCCACAGTTTAATTTAAAGTATTATTTCAGATGAAGGTTTTCCAAACCGTTTACTGTCTTCTATATATCTATCAGATCTGTGCTCCAGATCTGTCGTCACGCTGGACAACCAATGGTTTAAATGTGGTATCACGCCAGGACTGAGAGCTCTTTATGCAATGCCTAAGTAGTTTTAGACTTTAAAATATGTTTAAATACAGACCACATAAAGGATCTGGGAGATGCTTTATATTCATGCACAGCATTTAGGAGCAACTCAAAGGCCGTGAGTTTAAATCCCAGCAGGGCAACTTGTGAAATCAATTTGGTAATTTGTAGGCCTGCACCAGAAAATGACAATGGACCCTGCTGGACCATTACAAACCCCCCAACCCATTCATTAATGTCCTTCAGGGAAGGAAATCTACCTAGTCTGGCCTACGCATGTTTCCAGTTCAACAATATGTGGCTGACTCTTCATGTCCTCTGAAATTCTTACACTAGTACATTGCAAAAGCATATTTATTCGTGTTAACCGTGGCTCAGTGGTAGCACACTGGCCTCTACATGGGAACATTGTGGGTACAAGTCCCACTCCAGAGACTTGAGCATGAAATCTAGGCCGGCCCTCCAGTGCAGTACAGAGGCAGTGCTGCACTGTTGGAGGTCCAGTCTTTTGGATAAAATGTGAAACCAAGGCTTTATCTACGTCTGCCCTCTCAGCTAAATGTAAATGATCCCATGGCACTATTTCATAGAAGAGCAGTGGTTCTCCCCAGTGTCCTGGCCAACATCACTAAAACAGATTATCTAGTCTTTTGTTTAATTGCTGTTTGTGGAAACTTGCTGTGTACAAATTGGCTGTCATGTTTCCTACCACATGACCACACTTCAAAAAGTACTTCATTGGCTGTAAAGTGCTTTGGGACATCCTGAAATCATAAAAGACGCTATATAAATGCAAGTCTTTCTTTTCTTTTTATTACTATTAGAATATCTGCTAAAAAAATTCATAAATTACCTGTATAGCAAAGACTGAAACTGCCATTGCAATAAGTATATTACAAAATAATGTCGATTGATTTCCGGCATTAGCAAAAAAGTGAAGATAGTCATGAATAATGTTCCATTCATAATGACCTCAAATTTCAGGCAGGGTTTGTAAGTAAGGAATTCAGTTTGAGTGTTTCTTCAGCTTAATTAGGGAATATCAATTTTTCAGTCTAGGCTGCCACTTCAGTGCAGTACCGAGGGAATACTGCAACAGTAGATGTGCTGTTGTTCAGATAAGGTGTTAAACGGAGACACTCAGGTGAACATAAGAAATCCCATGACACTATTTGAGGAGGAGGAAAGTTCTGTCTAACATTTATCCCACAACTAACATCAACCAAAAATGGATCAACTGACTGTTTATTATTGTATGTGAGACTGCTGTGTGCAAGTTGGCTCCTGTTTTTGCCTACAAAATAACAATAACCATACTTCAAAAGTAATGTATTGGCTTTAAAGGACTCTGGGATGTACTGAGGATGTGAAAGGTGCTTATATAAATACAATTTCTTCCTTTACAATTTCCAGCTCAGTGAATAAGACACTAAGCACTATAACACATTTTGATTTAGAGCACAAAAAAAGAAGGATTCTCCAGCTATTGTACAGCTTTGACTTCTACTTCTTGCTCTCTGCTCCCCTTTCCTCTTTTGGCCCCGGTGCATTTTGTTCTCAGCAGTCCTATAATAGTGACTTCTCCAGCCTGACTGTACCAGTTCTGGTGAAGGATTACAGCTGAAACGTTAACCTGCCTTCCTCTTTCAGGTGTTAATTGATCTGATCTGCATTTCCAGTATTTTTTACTTTAGTTAAAGAAAAATTCTGACCAAATGGTTATTCTTGGATCACCTGAGATTGAAACTTTGCTACTCAACATGAACAGAGGAATGATTTTGTTCAATTCATCTTAAATTCTGATGTAAGAGCAAATCATTACAATCTCATCTCCAACAACGGCTAGAGATTTTTAAATCTCTACAAGTGATCTGTAGGGAGCAAATAGATTCTATTAAATATCTTATTAACTCCCCTCTTGATCTCTACAAACTCATGAGATCCACTTCCTGCTCCCTTGACCCTATTCCTATTAAACTGTTGACCACCAACTTGCTTTTTTGGCTCTCATGTTAGCTACCATTGTTAACGGTTCTCTCTGCGCAGGTATTGTTCCCCTCTCTGTGGTCATCACCGCTCTCCACAAAAAAAACACTTGACCCCACTGTGCTTGCTAGCTACCAGCCCATCTCCAACCTCCCTTTCCTCTCCAAAGTCCTTGAACATGTTGTCGCCTTCCAAATGCATGACCATCTTTCCCAGAACTCCATGTTTGAATCACTTCAACTGGTTTTTGCTCCTACCACAGTATCGAAACAGCTCTCATAAAAGTCACAAATGACAAAGGTAAACTATTCTTCCTCATCCTCCTGGACCTGTCTGCAGCTTTTGACACAGTTGACCATTCCATCCTCCTACAAAGCCTCTCCACCATCATCTAGCTAGGTGGGACTGCACTCGCCTAGTTCTATTCTTATCTATCTAATAGTAGCCAGAAAATCACCTGCAATGGCTTCTCTTCCCACTCCTGCATCATTACCTCTGGTGTCCACCAAGGATCTATCCTTGGTCCCTTCCTATTTCTCATCTATATGCTGCCCCTTGCCGATATCATCCACATGTATGCTGACGACACCCAGCTCTACCTCTCTACCACTGCTTTCTACCCCTCCAAGGTTTCTAAATTGTCAGACTGCTTATCCGACAACCAATACTGGATGAGCAGAAATTTTCTCCAATTAAATATTGGGAAAACTGAAGCCATTGTCTTTGGTCCCCATCACAAACTGCGTTCCCTAGCCCCTGACTCCATCCTTCTCCCGAGCACCTATCTGAGGCTAAACCAGACTGCTCGAAAACTACACGCCATATTTGACCCTGAAATGAGCTTCTGGCCACATATCCGGGGTATAACTAAAACCTCCTATTTCCACCTCCGTAACATTGCTTGCCTCCGCCCCTACCTCAGCTCTTCCACTGCTGAAACCCTCATCCATGCCTTTGTTACCTCTAGATTTGACTACTCCAACGCACTCCTGGCTGCGCTCCCACGTTCTACAGTATGTAAATTTGAGGTCATCCAAAACACGGCAGCCCATGTCCTAACTCGCACCATGTCCCACTCACCCATCACCCCTGTGCTCGCTGACCTACATTGACTCCAGGTTAAGCAACGCCTTGATTTCAAAATTCTCACCCTTGTTTATAAATGCTTCCATGGCCTCACCCCTCCCTATCTCTAATCTCTTTCAGCCTCACAACCCCATGAGATATCTGTGCTCCTCAAATTCTGCCTTCTTGAGTATCCCTGATTATAACTGCTCAACCATCAGTGGCCGTGCCTTCAGCTGCTTGGGCCTAAGTTCTGGAACTCCCTCCCTAAACCTCTCCGCCTCTCTATCTCTCTTTCCTCCTTTAAGATGCTCCTTAAAACCTACCTCCTTTATCAAAGCTTTTGGTCGTTTGCTGTAATTTCTTCTGTGGCTCGGTGTCAAATTTATCTGTTTTGTCTTATATCACTTTCCATGTTGGTTTCCTCGCAGTTGGTAACAGATATCATTACAAATGATAATCAGTGGAAAACAATGTGAACACAAAAGAAAAATACTGCGGATGCTGGAATCTGGATTAAAAACAGAAAATGCTGGAAATCTCAGCGGGTCAGGCAGCATTTGTGGAGAGAAAACAGAGTTAACGTTTCAGGTCGATGACCCTTCGTCAGAACTGAAAACAATGTGAATATAGTCTCATATACTGGTACACAGTACCTTTATCACATGGGGTATGGTAACATAGTGGTTATGTTATTGTATTAATAATCCAGAGGCCTAGACTAGTAATCTGTGTGATGTGAGTTCAAATCCCACCATATCAGCTGGGGAATTTAAATTCAGTTAATTAAATAAATCTGGAATAAAAAGCTAGTAATGGTTCCCATGAAACCAGTAATTGTGACCATGAAACTACTGGATCATTGTAAAAACCAGCTAGGTTTTTAATGTTAATGTCTTATTCAATTATAAGTATTTTGGGTGCTTTGTAAAACTTTAAATCAAATTATGAGTCAGAACCAATCTCAGTTTTAGCACGTGAGTTGTTGTTAGATTTGAATGTAAAATTCATTTATAATTTTTTAAAACAATGTGAGTTATTTAAAACCATTCATTAAGATCACACACCATGTTCTTGCTTACTACCAAAAGTTTTTTTGCTTCTTTTTTTAAAGCAATATAGTAAAGGTCAACTAAAGGAAGCCAGAGATCTCTATTATCTCTATCTCATGGAAGTTTGTCAGAATTGATCTTAACCCATCCTCCTCCCAAAGTCAAGTTAGTGTTTTGTTATTAAATATAATCAACAATAATAAAATGCCTGTAGCCACATGAATCACTGCCATTAAATATTGAAGTCTAGGTAAACTTTAATGAGAACGAAAGACAAATTGTTGAGTTGACGAATGGCTTATGTTTTCCCCTTGCACAGGAAGTACAGTTAACAGTAATTAAAAGTTTGATCATTCCAACAATCTCAAACTCCAGATAATAAATTATTTTCATCTGGCAAAGTAAAATAATAGAATGAACTATAAGAAATTGAAAATGTTTTAATGGAAGAACACAAATCCAATGCCATTTAAGTTTATAATAGGGCTGGATTTTCAGGTCGTTTGTGACCTGGTTTTTGCTGGGTTTTGACCCTCCGCGGCGAAAGATGGGGCGGTGAGCTCTTTTGTGTCCGGGCTCGATCCGCCGGTCAGTTTTTTGCGAGAGCTGCATTGCAATAGCGGCAGAAGTTTCGACAAACACCCGGCCCGTATGCCGCGAAACACGCTCCGCGATGACCGCCAGGGAAAGCACAGCGGTCCAGCCCTGCTGGCGGCGGTGAATTAGATAAACTGGAAAAAAGGTAAGTTCCAGTTTTTATTCTTTTATATTTTTGTAGCAATTTGTGTTGTAAGGGTGTTGGCAATGTTTTTGTGAATTTTGTTTTTTGTTTTTTTTTCTCCCTCCCAAGGCCTCTCTTGGAGCACGCACGGCCCAGCACTTTAGTTGGCGAGGTTCCTGTTTTTGCACCACGAAAGTCATACTACACCTCCCTTTGTGCAAGGGCCAAATGACAAAAGTTGCTCCACACAGCACAAACGTTAATCAGGTGATAAATTTCCCGCCCTGCCTCCGTTTTCACCCAGAAAACAGCAAAGCCGAAAATTCAGCCCAAAAATTCATCATGGGTGTTTTTATTTTCTTATTCCCAACCAAGGAGCAATATATTCTAGTTGGTAGGGCATAAGAGATGAAATATTGTGTTATGTATCACAATAGCAATGTTTTCCTTTGCATTGCCACTCCCTGGATTGTTGAGGAAGTTCTAATGTCACTCCTAAAGTTTTTACAAAAAAATAACCACAGCAGTGGAACAAAGGGTTAACTGTCAGCAACTACATACAAAAATACTGTGGAAAGGAGACAATGAACATCAGAATGTATTGAGACAACTTTCAAATGAAAGATTTGGGCTAGAAATTTGGTTACGGCCAGTTTGCGGTGTTATTCATGGCAGGGCGGTAAGTATAGTGTCCTATAAAAGTTTGCAACTCTGACCGTGAAATTCGTCCGAAACACAGCTACATTGATCAGGGGCGCAAAATCAGGTGTTCTTCACCTGTGCTCGGCCGCTCCAAGTGAAAACCGCAGTGCATAAAAAGCAAGGTTAAATGCGCATGCGCAGAGGCCCATGATAGGTCCCAAGCTCAGCCACACGGTTAAGGTGCGATACTATAAGTTTGCACATTCGCAGTTCCACCTGTGCACTTTGAGCAGAGCCAGAAAATGGAGTAGCAGGAAGGCCGCCAAAAAGCACGCCACTTCACATCCATCACCGCTGAAGCACTGATACAGGGTATAGAGAGGAGGTGGCCTGCTTTGCATCTTCCTGGGGGAAAGAGGACTGTCCCAAGAGTTTTTTGGAGGCTTTGAAGGGAGGTGGTACAGGGCGTCTCTGCTAGAGACACAGTGCCACGAACTGCGACCAATGTCACAAGAAGTTTAACGACCTCACGAGGGTCGTCAGGATGAGTACCCTTTACATTAATGCACCACTGCCATGGTTGCAAAGTCACTGTCTTACACAATGTAAAGTCTTTGAGGAAGCTGCCCCTTCTCTGTGTTCCAGGCCATGGTGTGGGTTGGTGAAGCCACCTGAAAGCTGCAGGCTCAGTTCACCAGCCATGCCCTGCGCATTCAGGCGGCGCGGACCCGCTTGTCCCCTATTCATTCTCACCCCTCCTCTCAATAGCCTTTGACTATTGATATTGGTTTGCTAAACGTTACCCTGAACCCCAATCCTAGGTGGCTCTCACCTCCTCCTACCCTTCCCACACACTCTGTGTGCAGCCTCATAGATTATAATGCACATCTTTACACTTCCAGACAATAGCAGCTACTCTACTATGGAAGGCACATATGCCACATGATGAGCTGCATGCTCACTCACACCTTCTTCTTGTTATTGTAGATAAAAATGGCTCATAATCGCCAGGAGCAGCAGCATACCGGAGGTGGGGAGTATTGTGTATGCATAATGTATGTACTGTAACATTAGACCACTGAATGTATCTTCACACTGTATACACCATATCTCTACCACCAGAGGGTGCTACTGGTGGAGACCTAAGGGTCACCTGCACACTGCAGGTAACGAAGTATAAAAGGGAGCTCACCTCACTGTATCGTCACTCAGGAGCTACAATAACTGGACTCAGGTCACAATAGTTCAAGTACAATACCTTACCTCGTGGAGTCATTACTAGAGTGCTTACATATATAACAGGGAGCCTGATCTTCAGGACCTCCCTGAGGTCGAGCAAAGAGTGTCGGCACTCATGGGCACCCCAGTTCGCACGGTGGTGGGTGGCGAGGCAGAGCCCCCTATGGATCGTGACAGTATGTGAATGGCGTTTGCCTAATGCTGCGGATATGTGGTCAATAGTTCATCCCCTGATTATAATCGCTCAACCATCGGTGGCCGTGCCTTCTGTTACTTAGGCCCCAAGTTCTGGAACTCCCTGCCTAAACCTCTCAACCTTTCTACCTCTCTTTCCTCCTTCAAGACGTTCCTTAAAACATACCTCTTTGACCAAGCTAATTTCTACTTATGCGGCTTGGTGTCAAATTTTTTTAATCTCATAATACTCCTGTGAAGCTCCTTGGAACGGTTCACTACTTTAAATATAATTTATTGTGGTTGTTGTTGTTTGCGATTTATGTGAGTTCCTTCACACCTGATATCAAGTGGTCTACTCCCTTTACATATAGATGTCCAACACCACCTTCCTCATAAATCCCTGTCCCCTCCCCTCGCCCGATGTTGATGGTTCAGGGGCAGATGGCAAGGGAGGGGATGACAGTGTGCTCACTGAGTGGGAGACGTCATCAGTCCCACTGAATGGGGACACCACATCGGTGGAACAGCCTGAATTTGCGGCGTTTGAGGAGTCTGAGGCTCCTGGCCCCAGTGGCCTACAGCAACGCCCAGCAGGAGGGGAAGCTCAGAGGCCAGCTCCCTAGAGGGTGAATCAGCCCAGGAGTCCCACTGAGAGACAGGCAAACGTGGACCTGGTGGCTATGGCCAGGGAAACCATGCAAATGCACCGCTACCTCATGGGTACATTGGAGAAGGTCCCACAAAGCATCGATGTACTTACTGTGTGTGTGGCGGAGGCCACCTCAAGCATTGCTCGTGCCTATTAGGAGTCCAAGAAGCCATCCTTGCCCACTCACAGAGGGAGATGAGCTCAACAAGCGATCATGGAGTTCTAGAGGGGATGACGCGTGCCATGGTTGACGTGGCAGCAGCAATCACATCACAGGCCCAAGCCACACAAGAACTTTGTGATGTGATGCTGTAAGTGATTGCTGGCATGAACTCGCAGACTGCTGCATTTCAGGCTCAGTGTGCTCTGAGTCAGTCTCAGTGTGATGCCATGCAACCACTGACTGCTGCCATCCTCTCTGTCTTCCCCACAGTCCGACGGGGAAGTGACCGTGCTGAAGCAGGCCAGCAAGTTGTGCTCACACGACGCTCCGCCCCATGTAAGTGACCATGGGCGCCTGGAAATGGAAGGTGCTGTCCTTGCTCAAGATGACAACATTTTGGCTCCCACCACTGCCACTTCACCTTTGCACCTGCCGCGTTCTACAGCCGAGCCATCCCAAACTGTTGCCGCCAATGCTGAGGCGGTGGAGTCCACAGCCCGGCCTTCGAGGCCCAGAGCTGGTCCAGGGCGTCCTGGTGGGCCATCTGTACTGTCTGCCCCACCTACAGCAGCCCTCAGCAGTCTTGCTGTAGTCACTGGAGTCACATTGAAGAGGAGCACTAGGCGTGGGAGGGGGTAAAGGTGAAGGGTGGGAAATGTCAGGCTAAGACTTTGCCCAATATGGAAAGATGTACTCATTATGTAAATATGTCATTTCATTGCTTGATGCAACCTGTTGGTTGGAGTATGTGTGCCTAAGATGCCACATGAATGCTGCTGTGGGATGACTCATGGAACTTCCCTTTGTCCATACATTATTTCTGTTCATTGTGGTTGATGGTATTTCTACGTGACGTTGTGTTGTTGTTTTGTTATTTGCTGGGGAGGGCTTTGGTTGTGCATTTGCGGCCATCACGTTGGTGTCGTGAATAAAATGTTACTTTCACTGTTTTGCATTGGCGTCTTGAGTATGATTGTGGACTTTAATGGAGATGTGGCATTATGGTGGCACACAGTGCGGCTAGTATTAGCTACATTCCTCAGTTTAAATCACCTTAAAAGAACTGCACAGTCCATCAAAACTCCCCAGAAGTTGAAGCAGCCTTTTATATGAACCGGCCTCCAATTTACAACATGGCGTCCATACCGCAGCAGCGCCCTCTGGTGTACCAGTAGGTGTGTGCAGTATAAGGGTACATTCAATGTGGCATAACAGTGTTACAGACATCACACAGTAAACAGGCATGCACACACAACAGTGGGGATGGGAGGACAAATGCAGTCACCCTGAGAGAGGAT
Source organism: Pristiophorus japonicus (assembly GCF_044704955.1). NCBI lineage: Eukaryota > Metazoa > Chordata > Chondrichthyes > Pristiophoridae > Pristiophorus > Pristiophorus japonicus. The sequence goes on from NC_091989.1 coordinate 123,833,661, forward strand.
AGTAGGTTCATGCTTCATGGAGCCACTGCCACTTCCCCAGGGCGGTGGCCCAGCATTCCTAGTAACCTGTTGGAGGACGGATTACTGGACAGCTGTGATACCCTGCAAGCCCCTTTCAACACTGGTAACCACGGCCATGATGACAGCAGTTTGAGCTTGCGTGGCAGCAAGCTGATATTGCATGATGGAAGTCTGAGCTTCTATTGCAGCACCCAGACATTGGGTGGCTTCTGCATGTGCTGCAATGGAAGCTGAGACATCAGCCATCAGACGCTACATTATGGCTGGGTGTGCTAATGGAGTTGGCTACCACTTCCCTGCTGGAAAGGATGGGCTTCAAGTTCTGTGCAAAGCCCTGTGCCAAGTTGGTGCTATGCTTCTTGATATTGAATGCAGGCTTTCTGGCAGGCCTGCCAATGCAACAAGCATTTAATTGTGCATATCATCAGCCTTCTTCTGTAGCCCACTCCATCGAAGTGTTCATCCCCGTCCTCTGCTGCAGAGGTCATGTGCGACCTTGCCCTCCGGCGAGCTGGCACCTATGCTACCCTTTTCCACTGCCCTGGCTATAGGCCACTCATACCCGATGTCTCACCATGTGCTGATCCGGCCTCTAAGCTATCCTCTCAATTACACGCAGTGTCAGTATCTGAGCTGTTGGCTGCAAGTGTGAAATCGAGTGATGGTGTTTCTTCATCATCATTGTCTTCCTGCTCTTCCACCATTGCCTGATCAGGTTACAGTTCTTGGGTATCTGAAAGGAGAAAGGCACAAGGGTAGAGTTGTGGTGAGGGGAGCGTGGGGGCTGGAGGGGGGGGGAACGCAGGTGAGGGGGAAGTAAGAGGTGCATGCTTACACATCTGCAACTTGTAAATCAGAAGTGATTGTGGGATGAGGAGGGAAGCGAGATATGAGAAGGAGGATTCGATATGAGAATACGGCATTTTCCCTGGTTTCAGCCCCACCGTTGGCCACGGCCTCAGCAATGGTCACTCCAATGATGTCCCTTCCATGGCGATAAGGACATGCAACTGCACCTGTCCGCCGCCGGTTAGGTCCTGCTGCCTCCAGTTCTGCAAGGGAGAGGGACGTGTGTCAGTGAGTGTGTTGCAATCTGTTTGGCTGGAAGTGTGTGCAAACTGTGAGATTGGGTGTGATGCTTGCAGCAGTGCTAAGTTTGTGAGGATGAGGTGAAGCTATGAATGTTATGTATGTCCTGATTGATAGAGGTTGTTAGTAGGTGAGTGATGGGGGTGTGGTGCATTGAGCAGTATCTGAGGCTAGTGATGCAATTGGTGGGATATGGCTTTTGAAGATGCATTTATTGACCTTGACCACTTGTCCGATGTCATTGAACTTTTTGCGCCACTGTACATTGGTCCTCGGGGCTTGACTCCTGACACTGACCACCAAGGATATTTGCTCCCATTGTCTTCTGAGAGTTTGTCTGGAGGGCCTCCTGGCTCTCTGTGGATGTAGCACATATCTCCTCATTTGTACTGCCTCTACCAAGGCCTCCAGTGCAGCATCAGAAAATCTTGGAGCCCGCTCTCTGCCATGCTCGACCATTCTTTTTCCACTTCACAATGACCTGCACACTGATTTCCATCACATGCTCCAGCCATAATGTACCTCCCCTTTAAGAGGTGCAGACTGGCTTTGAGTGGTTCTAACCTCTCCCAACTGTGGCCCCCCTGCTGAAGCATGCAGCCACACATTGCATGCAGCAATCATGTAAATTAGCAGGCAGCGCTCAGCTGGCGTGCTGCATCCATTGGAAACAACGGGAGTATGTTAATCGTTCATCGCAACCTCCGCGCCCGTTTTCGGGAGCTATTGAATTTTAGCCCCCAGTATCTTGTCCCATTTTTCACCTTGTTCACATATATCTGTAATCTTATTAGAGAACCTATAGGGTGCAGATAAATGACACATTGGATTCATTTAAACTAGAGGAGGTGAGGTCATTTGTAACTAGAAGGTATTGATTTAAAAAAAAAAATGTGAGTTAATTTCTTGTTTTGTTTTATCCATTAGCTGGTAGCTCTGCAATATTTTCTAGCCCCTTAACGAAATGATCATTTACAAAGATTTCACGGCACCTTAATTTGACCATTTATTACTGTAAATCTTGGTATCAAGCTCAACCAGTATATTTTTGGAAAAATCTGTCAAATGTGGGTGGGAGGGAAAGTAACGTTTCCTTGTATCCGACATTAGGGCTTTTAATGGAAGAATTATTTATGCAATGTAAACAATTTATGAACATGTAGGAGCATCCTCTGAATAGCCTGTCATTTATAAAGTTGAAGTAACTTTTATGAAGTTTCAATGCAAAGTCATAATAATCACTATTTTGCACCTTAACAAGTAGAGAATGAGCCTCTTGACACCTATAAAAAAACAAGCTGTTCCTAATCCAGGTGTATTGATTGGAAACTGAAGGCTATTGCCAAAGGAAACGACTAGAAAATTTCATTTTACACATTGAAATATCATTCACAGTACTCAAGATCCTAGCAAACAGGGCAGCTATTTTTGGTTCTGCAGTGGACAGGGAATAGGGGAGCTGAGTTAACACTCTAAATTGGGTATAGCTCTTAAAAACTGTTGACTTTTATACTCTTTCAGAGCACAGAGTGGTCTGCACAGGGCGCTCTTAAAAGGAGTTGTCTTAAACAGTGTGGTTTATTTGGGAATTTGGAAAGAGTGGGAATTGGGCGAAGAGGAGGAAGGAGTTGCAGATTTTTGCCCACACTATTTGTCATGCTTTGTGTTACAGGTAGATATTTAATTTCATTACCCATTACTTAATCCAGATCAATTAAGAAGTCAAGGAACTCAACTGTAAATTACTTAAATACAAATGTAATTACATTTAATTAAATAGAACAAGATCATATCGGGATGTCAGTGCAGGTGGTGTGCCGCAACTGCAGTTTGTGGAGAGCATTGTGATCCCGGACAACTACGTTTGCAGTAAGTGTCTGCATCTTGAGGAACTTCAGCTCAGAGTTGTTGAGCTGGAGTCGGAGGTGCAGACATTGCAGGGCACCAGAGATGGGGAGAGTTACCTGGACACTTTGATCCAGGAGGCAGTCACACCTCATTTATCAGGTTCGGTAGTGGTGCAGGTCTGGCTAGTGGTCAGAGACAGGAGGGTGTGACTGCAACTCAGGCAGGTAAGGAGACACCAGGTGTAGTGCTGGAGGAGCCTCAGCCTTTGCCCTTATCGAACAGGAATGAGGTTTTTGCTGCCTGTGTGATTGAGGGAAAAAGCCTGCAAGATGGATTAGCAGACTGACCATGGCACCATGGTGCAGGAGGCCATTCAAGTGGGAGGAGTGAAAGAGAATGTAGTTGTGGTAGGGAACAGTATAGTCAGAGGGATAGATACTGTTCTCTGCAGCCACGACTGGGAGTTTCGAAGGTTATATTTCCTGCCCGGTGCCAGAGTTAAAGACATCGATGGAGAAGAAATTGAAGTGGGAAGGGGAGGACCCAGTTGACGTGGTGCAAGTAGGAACCAACGACATAGGTGGAACTAGGAATGAGGTTCTGCTGAAAGAGCTTGAGGAGTTGGGGTCCAAATTAAAAAGCAGAACCTCAAAAGTCATAATCTCTGGATTGTTACCTGAGCCATGTACCAATTGGTATGGGGATAAGCAGATTAGAAAGTTAAATGCATGGCTCAAAGAGTGGTGTGGGAGGCAGGGGTTTTGCCTCATGAGGTACTGGCACCAGTACTGGGGAAAGAGGGAGCTGGTCCATTGGGACAGGTTCCACTTGAACTGGGCTGGAACCAGTGTCCTGGCGAATCAAGTAACTAGGGCAGTAGACAGGGATTTAAACTAATGAAGTGGGTGTTGGAGGATTCAGGAAAGAGTAAATTTAAAAGCAGCAAGAGAAATGCCAAGGCTCTGGAGCAGAGCAGCGTTTTGGGTAAAAATAAGCAGAGTGGGTCAGGAAGCGACAGAGAGAGTAACAGAGGTAATAGGGCATCACTGACTAAAGTGACATCAGGGAAAAATAGAAAAAAGTCAAAGCTAAAGGAACCAGGGGCCGAAATTGCCCATTCCTTTAAAATCTGTTACCGCCAGAAGTTGGCGGCCACGTTGTGGAGTGGAAAGGCCGCCGATTTTTAGTGGAATGGCCACCATTTTGAAAATTCCGCTCCTGCAGTATCTTCCCCCACGACCGTCCTAAGTGCGTCATCAGAGCGCGCACTGCCAATGTTCCCCCTCGATGGTGAAATTCTGCCAGGAAAATCTTCCTCCCGCCGCTCAGTGCCACAGACAACTTTTTCTGTCGGTGCACTCTGCTGGGAGTGCTTGTAAAATGGCGGTGTGGCTGCCATTAAAGGGGAGACCTACTACCATGGTCGCCATCTTAATTCCTTTTGTCGTTTGACTGCCATGTCGGACTGACCAATTATTGCCCCGGATTCGGCCAGGCCATCAACACCCTGGCACCCCCTCTGGCCCAGCTGAAACATTCCCTGGTGGCCCAATGGACCTAGCTTAAAGAATGGCATATTTTTGTTAAGGGAAGGGGAGAACTGTGGTGACACACCAACGCAATGACATCATTAGCGCCATGCTGAGTGACCGCAGCAGAAAATTCGCCCGCCCCGAATTTCCACCCCTCTTACTTACCGAATTTCCGCTCACCACCGCACTTCCGCCCCCATTATAACCGACATCCGGGCCGCTGGAAAAAAAACAAAGAACGGAATTATGCTCAAGGGGCCACTGCATCCACTGCGCCGGTAAAAACAGCTGAAACAGGATAGGGGCTCCGCTAGCGGGGGGCAATTTCGGACCCATATCTGAATGCGTGAAGCATTTGTAACAAAATAGATGAATTAATAGTGCAGATAGAAATTAATAGGTTTGATCTAATAGCCATTACGGGGACATGGTTGCAAAGTGGTTAAGGTTGGGAACTAAATATTCCAGGACTTAACTTTTAAAAGTGTTAGGCAAAATGGAAAAGGAGGAGGAATAGCCCTGAGAATAAATGATGGGATAAAGACAGTAGAGAGAAAAGACCTTTGCTTGGAAAATCAAGAAGTAGAATCAGTTTGGATAGAGCTATGTAACAGCAAAGGGCAGAAAACATTGGTAAAATAACGGGATTAAAGGTGGACAAGTCCCCTGAACCTGACTGCTTATATTCTAGGGTCTTAAAAGAAGTGGCTGCAGAGATAATGGATGAACATAAGAACATAAGAATTAGGAACAGGAGTAGGCCATCTAGCCCCTCGAGCCTGCTCCTCCACTCAACAAGATCATGGCTGATCTGGCCGTGGACTCAGCTCCACTTACCCGCCCGCTCCCCATAACCCTTAATTCCCTTATTGGTTAAAAATCTATCTATCTGTGATTTGAATACATTCAATGAGCTAGTCTCAACTGCTTCCCTGGGCAGAGAATTCCACAGATTCACAACCCTCTGGGAGAAGAAATTCCTTCTCAACTCGTTTTAAATTGGCTCCCCCGTATTTTGAGTCTATGCCCCCTAGTTCTAGTCTCCCAGACTAGTGGAAACAACCTCTCTGCCTCTATCTTGTCTATCCCTTTCATTATTTGAAATGTTTCTATAAGATCACCCCTCATCCTTCTGAACTCCCAACGAGTAAAGACCCAGTCTACTCAACCTATCATCATAAGGTAACTCCCTCATCTCCGGAATCAGCCTAGTGAATCGTCTCAGTACCCCCTCCAAAGCTAGTATATCCTTCCTTAAGTAAGGTGACCAAAACTGCACGCAGTACTCCAGGTGCGGCCTCACCAGTACCCTATACAATTGCAGCAGGACCTCCCTGCTTTTGTACTCCATCCCTCTCGCAATGAAGGCCAACATTCCATTCGTCTTCCTGATTACCTGCTGCACCTGCAAACTAACTTTTTGTGTTTCATGCACAAGGACCCCCAGGTCCCTCTGTACTGCAGCAGTTTGTAATTTTTCTCCATTTAAATAATAATTAGCTTTATTATTTTTTCTGCCAAAGTGGATAACTTTACACTTTCCCACATTATACTCCATCTGCCAATTTTTTGCCCACTCATTTAGTCAGTCTATATCCCTTTGCAGATTTTTTGTGTCCTCCTGACAACTTGCTTTCCCACCCATCTTTGTATCATCAGCAAATTTGATAACATTGCACTCGGTTTCTTCATCCAAGTCATTAATATAGATTGTAAATAGTTGAAGCCCCAGCACCGATCCCTGTGGCACCCGACTAGTCACTGTTTGCCAACTGGTAAATGACCCATTTATCCCGATTCTCTGTTTTCTGTTAGTTAGCCAATCCTCTATCCATGCTAATATATTACCCCACAACCCCGTAAACTTTTATCTTGTGCAGTAACCTTTTTATGTGTTACCTTATCAAATGCCTTCTAGAAATCGAAATACACCATATCCACTGGTTCCCCTTTATCCACCCTGTTCGTTACATCCTCAAAAAACTCCAGCAAATTTGTCAAATATGATTTCCTTTCATAAAATCATGCTGACTCTGCTTGACTGAATTATTATTTTCCAAATGTCCTGCTATTGCTTCCTGAACAATGGACTCCAGCATTTTCCCAACGACAGATGTTAGGCTAACTAGTCTATAGTTTCCTGCTTTCTGTTTGCCTCCTTTTTTTAAATAGGGGTGTTACATTTACGGGTTTCCAATCCGCTGGGACCTCCCCAGAATCCAGGGAATTTTGGTAGATTACAACCAATTTTGGTAGATTACAACCGGTGCTCTATTCTGACTACTGGCGAGGGCGGTGATGCCTCTGGGAAGTGCAGCCAGGGCCAAGTCCACAGTATCGTGGGTGGCTCAGCTGCACGGAGGGGGGGGGGGAAAGAGGACGGGAAGGGCTATAGTGATAGGAGATTCAATAGTTAGGGGAGCAGATAGGCGCTTCTGCGGCAGCAAAAGTGACATCAGGATGGTGTGTTGCCTCCCTGGTGCAAGGGTCAATGATGTCACTGAGCGACTGCAGGGCATTCTGGGGAGGGAAGGGGAATAGCCAGTGGTTGTGGTCCACATTAGTACCAACAACATAGGTAGAAAGAGGGGTGAGGTCCTGAAAGCTGAGTTTACGGAGCTAGGAGTAAGATTGAAAGCCAGGACCTCAAAGGTGGTAATCTCGGGATTACTGCCAGTGCCACGTACTAGTGAGGGTAGAAATTGGAAGGCTAGTCAGATAAATACGTGGCTGGGGCATTGGTGTAGGAGGGAGGGCTTTAGTTTCTTGAACAATTGGGACCGCTTCTGGGGTAGGTGGGACCTGTACAAGTCAGACAGGTTACACCTCAACAGAGACGGGACCAATGTTCTCACGGTAGTTTTGATAGTGCGGTTGGGAGGGCTTTAAACTAGCTTGGCAGGGGGATGGGAACCCAGGAGAGGGCTCTGAGCTAGTTAGAGTGGGTGAGAGCTCAGATGAACAGAACCCCAAGAAAGGATGCAAAAGGCAGGAGGCAACAGAGCAGAGTAGCACTGGGGTAAGTGTAAACCACAAGGTGATAGGAAGGGACAATATGTATGAATATAAAAGGGCTGCAGGAGGGGTCAAAACTAAAAATCATGGTTTAAAAACTAGTATTAAAATACTTCACCTAAACGCACGCAGCATTCGAAACAAAGTAAATGAGTTGACGGCACAAATCATTACAAATGGGTATGATTTGGTGGCCATTACTGAAACGTGGTTGCAGGGTGGCCAAGACTGGGAATTAAACATACAGGGGTATCTGACAATTCGGAAAGGTAGACAAGAAGGGAAAGGAGGTGGGGTAGCTCTGTGAATAAAGGATGATATTAGGGCAGTTGTGAGAGACGATATTGGCTCTAATGAACAAAATGTTGAATCATTGAAGGTGGAGATTAGAGATAGTAAGGGGAAAAAGTCACTGGTGGGCGTAGTTTATAGGCCCCCAAATAATAACTTCATGGTGGGGCGGACAATAATTAAGGGAATAATAGAGGCATGTGAAAAAGGAACGGCAGTAATCATGGGGGATTTTAACCTACATATCGATTGGTCAAATCAAATCGCACGGAGTAGCCTTGAGGAGGAATTCATAGAATGCATACGGGATTGTTTCTTAGAACAGTATGTTACAGAACCTACAAGGGAGCAAGCTATCTCAGATCTGGTCCTGTGTAATGAGACAGGAATAATAAACGATCTCCTAGTAAAAGATCCTCTCGGAATGAGTGATCACAGTATGGTTGAATTTGTAATACAGATTGAGGGTGAGGAAGTAGTGTCTCAAACGAGCGTACTATGCTTAAACAAAGGGGACTACTGCATACTAATACAAAAAGTTAGTATGCAGGTATGGCAAGTAATCAGGAAGGTAAATGGAATGTTGGCCTGTATTGCAAGGGCGATAGAGTATAAAAGCAGAGAAATCCTACTACAACTGTACAGGGTATTGGTGAGGCCACACCTAGAGTACTGCGTATTGTTTTGGTCTCCTTATTTAAGGAGGGATATACTTGCATTGGAGGCAGTTCAGAGAAGGTTCACTAGGTTGATTCCTGAGATGAAGGGTTTGACTTATGAAGAAAGGTTGTGTAGGTTGGGTCTATACTCATTGGAGTTTAAAAGAATGAGAGGTCATCTTATTGAAAAAAATAAGATAATGAGGGGGCTCGACAAGGTGGATGCAGAGAAAATATTTCCACTCATGGGGGAATCGAGAACTAGAGGCAGAGTTTCAGAATAAGGGGTCGCCTATTTAAAACTGAGATGAGGAGGGATTTCTTCTTTCAGAGAGTTGAAAATCTGCGGAATTCTCTGCCCCAGAGAGCTGTGGAGGCTCAGTCATTGAATATATTTAAGATAGACAGATTTTTGAGCGATAAGGGAGTAAAGTATTATGGGGAGCGGGCAGCAAAGTGGAGTTGAGCCCATGATCAGTTCAGCCATGATCTTATTGAATGGCGGAGTAGGTTCGAGGGGCCAAATGGCCTACCCCTGCTCCTATTTCTTATCTTCTTATGTTTCTAGGCCCCCAAACAGTAATGGCAATGTAAGGCACAGTATACATCAGGAAATTAGAGGTGCATGTAACAAAGGTAATATAATAATCATGGCATTTAATCTACATATAGACTGGGCAAACCAAATTTGCAGTAATAGTGTGGAGGATGAATTCATTGATTGTATACAAGATGGTTTTCTAGATCAGTATGTTGAGGAACCAACTAGAGAACAGACTATTTGCGATCTATTATTGTGCAACGGGAAAGGGTTAATTAATAACCTTGTAGTAAAGGGGCCCTTAGGAAAGAGTGACCATAAAATGATAGAATTTTACATTAAGTTTGAAAGGGATTTAGTTAAATCCGAAACTAGGGTATTAAATCTAAACAAAGGAAACTGCGTAGTTATGAGGGGCGAGTTCACTAAGGTAGATTGGGAAACTACATTAAAAGGTATGATGGTAGACAAGCAATGGCTAGCATTTAAAGAATTAATACATAATTTACAACAAACATACATTCCTTTAAAGCACAAAAACCCCATAGGAAAATTAGTCCAACTGAGGCCAACAACAGAAGTTAAAGATAGTAGTAGATCAAAGCAAGAGGCTTATAATGTTGTCAAAAAGAGCAGTATGCCTGAAGATTGGGAGGATTTTAGAATTCAGCAAAGGAGGACCAAGAAATTGATAAAGAAAGGGAAAATAGAATATGAGAGTAAACTAGCGAGAGACATAAAAACAGACGGTTAAAGCTTCTATAGGTATGTAAAAAGGAAAAGATTAGCAAAAGTAAATGTGGGTCACCTACAGGATGAGACAGGAGAAATTATAATGGGGAATAAGGAAATGGCAGAGAAATTAAACAAATACTTTGTATCTGTCTTCATGGAATAAGACACAAAAAGCCTCGTGTAATTAATGGAGTACCAAGGGTCTAGTGAGAATGAGGAACTGAAAGAAATTAGTATTAGTAAAAAAATAGTGCTGGAGAAATTAATGGGACTGAAAGCCGATAAATCTCCTGGATCTGATGGCCTACATCCTAAGGTTTTGAAAGAGGTGGCTATACATATAGTGGATGCATTGGTTGTCATCTTCCAAAATTCCATAGATTCTAGAATTGTTCCCGCAGATTGAAAGGTACCTGAGATAACCCCGCTATTTAAGAAATGAGGGAAAGAGAAAACGGGGAAATACAGACCAGTTAGCCTGACATCAGTAGTAGGGAAAATGCTAGAATCTATTATTAAGGATGTGGTAACAGGGCACTTAGAAAATAATAATAGAATTGGGCAGAGTCAGCATGGATTTATGAAAGGGAAATCATGTTTGACAAATCTGTTTTTGAGGTTGTAACCAGCAGAATAGAGGGAGAACCAGTGGATGTGGTGTATTTGGATATTCAGAAGGCATTCAATAAGGTGCCACATAAGAGGTTATTGAACAAAATTAGGGCTCATAGGATTATGGGTAAAATACTTGCATGGATTGAAAATTGGTTAATGGGCAGAAAACAGAGAGTAGGAACAATCAGGTCATTTTCAGGTTGGCAAGCTGTAACTAGTGGGGTGTCGCAAGGATCGGTGTTTGAGTCCCAGCTATTCACAATCCATATCAATGATTTAGATGAGGGGACCAAATGTAAAATATATTTAAGTTTGCTGATGATACAAAGCTAGGTGGGAATGTAAGTTGTGAAGAGGATGCAAAGAGACTTCAAGGGGATATAGAGTGGGTAAGAACATGTCAAATGGAATATAGTGTGAAAAAATGTAAAGTTATCCACTTTGGTAGAAAAAATAGAAAAGCAGAATATTTTTTAAATGGTGAGAGATTGTGAAATGTTGGTGTTCAGAGGGACCTGACTATGGTATGTTGGTCTTTATTACAAGAGGATTTGAGTATGAGTAAAGAATTCTTACTGAAATTGTATAGGGCCCTGGTGAGACCGCACCTGGAGTATTGTGTACAATTTTGGTCTCCTTACCTAAGGAAGGATATACTTGCCATTTAAGGAGTGCAATGAAAGTTCACCAGTCTGATCCCTGGGATGGGGGATTGTCCAATGAGGAGAGATTGAGTCGACTAAGCCTATTTTCTTTAGAGTTTAGAAGAATGAGAGGTGATCTCATTGAAACATAACATTCTTAGAGTTTGACAGGGTAGATGCAGGGAGGATGTTTCCTCCGGCTGAGGAGTCTGGAACCAGGGGTCACAGACTCAGAATAAGGGATTGGCCATTTAGGACTGAGATGAGGAGAAACCTATTCACTCAGAGGGTGGTGAATCTTTGGAATTCTCTACCCCAGAGGACTGTGGAGGCTCAGTCTTTGTGTATATTCACCACAGGGATCGATAGATTTTTGGATATTAAAGGAATCAAGGGATATGGGGATAGTGCAGGAAAGTGTAGTTGAGGTCAAAGATCAGCAATGATCTCATTGAATAGCGGATCAGGCTTGAGGGGCCGAATGGCCTACTCCTGCTTCTAATTCTTATGTTCTTATGTTGATCCACAGGCAGGGAAAGATCCAGGGGAAAACATCATTAGCTTGTTCAACATAAGGTCCACCATCCAAGGAACAAATTAGCAAATCTGCTAATAGTTCCATAACATGAAAAATGTTACAATATCATCTGGCACACCAGGAAAGAGGTAGATCACAGGAGGTAAATAAACCGAGTGAACCAGAATATGGAGTTGTCAAATGCTTTAGCTTTGAGAACTGTCGGGATGACAGAAGATGAAAAGGTCGGTTGATGCTCTAGTGACTTCAGTAAGTGCCTTTTCTTCTGTGATGTTGTCTACATTACCTTACTGTTACGAACATAATCTACTATACTAAGAATGCAACGAGCCTTTACATCAGACGCTATCCCACCTGCACTATAGTATATGTATTTCTGAATTTGCTTTTGACTGAAACATGCCATGAATGCTATTTTACTAATATCTACCCTTTCTTTTCTTCATAAGGGAAACAAAACCCTTTGGACTTCGGAGCACCGTACCAGAAGATACAGAACCACCAGTTCTATACCAGGCATCAGCACAAAGACAAAATCATCTGTGCCACCACAGCACAGTGAATCACTAGCACCTTGCAAGAGACCTTGCAGACTATTTGGCCAAAATGGAGCCAGCTACAGCCTCATAAATATGATAAGTTTGCACGAAAATCAACCTGCAACAGAAGCGGACAATCTTCCTTCTTCCACGTTCCCTTTTGTTTTTAAGCAAAAATTAAAGAAGATGGCATCGATAACTGTGGGAGCACTTTCTTTACAAAGTACTCCTGTTAGATTTTATACTTGCATATAAGATGACTCTTTGACTGTAACTCCTTACCAGTGGCATAAATTTCCTTATAGGATTAAGTATGATAGATTCAAGAGGTATGCTTCAGTATTATTGCATCAGCAACATCTTATCAGCTAGTTCCCAATCTTTCAGTTACTTCTCTGTCTCTAATATGTTACAAATGAATTATTTCAATGCTTCACTGACTCTTCATTCATCCATTCCCTTGAGTGTCCTTGAGTGTGTATTATCAGGTTCAACTGCATCACTTATTTCCCAACCTCTCTATTTTTTTTAAAGAAGAATCTCTTGTCCCTTTGACGCTTAATAAAATAAAAGTCAAAGACATGTACATAGTTCTTGGGAATGTGCCAGACCTGCAATATTAATGAGATTATAGCCTGAACAGAAGTAAGCAATTACAATAAATCTCAAACTTCAATGGAAAGCAAGAAAATAGAAACATTTGTCATCATTAGAATATCGGAAACCCTACAGTGAATGAAACTGGCCTGTGTTCATCTTTGTAGACTCTGTGATATTATGATATTTTCTGCTCCTGAAATTTATGCCTTTTTTTTAAAAAAGGTGCAAAAGCATCATAAATTTAAGTTTTTGTTTGGGTATTCATGAATAAACCCAAACAGTTGAAATTATCTAACCTGTCTTACTTTAGTTTACAAATATAAATTGATGTTCATCAATAGTCTCTTCCCATAAATCTACCCTATCAAACCCTCTAAGAATTTTATACGTTTCAATTAAATCACCTCTCATTCTTTTAACCTCCAAAGAATATAGGCCCATTCTACTCAATCTCCCTTCACAGGACAACCCTCTCATCCCAGGAATCAATCCAGTGAACCTTTGTTGCACCTCCTCGAAGGCAAGTATATCCTTTCTTAGGTAAGGAGACCAAAGCTGTACATAGTACTCCAGGTGTGGTCTCACCAAAGCCCTATATAATTGCACCAAGATTTCCTTACCCTTATACTCCAACCCTTTGCCATAAAGGCTAACATCCCATTTGCCTTCCTAATTGCTTGCTGTATGTGCATGTTAGTTTTCCGTAATTTGTGCACAAAGACACCCAAATCCCTTTGAGTATCAACATTTACTAGTCTCTCACCTTTTAAAAAATATTCTGCTTTTCCATTTTTCCTACCAAAGTGGATCATTTCCCACTTTCCCACATTATACACCATCTGCCACCTTCCTGTCCAATCACTTAACCGGTCTATATCCCTTTGCAGCCACTTTACGTCCTCCTCACAGCTTACTTTCCCACCAAGTTTTGTACCGTCAACAAACTTGGATCTATTAGACTCGGTCCCTTTACCTAAAATGTCATTGATATAGATTGTAAATAGCTGATGCCCAAACACTGATCCATGCGCTAACTGACCAGTTACACACTGCCAACCCAAAAATCACCCGTTTATTCCAACTCCCTGTTTGCTGTCTGTTAACCAATCCTCAATCCATGCTAACATATTGCCCCCAATCCCATGAGTGCTAATCTTGTGTAACAACCTCTTAGGTGGCACCTTCTTGAATGCCTTCTGAAAATCTAAATACAGGTTGGACCTCTCTGGTCCGGGACTTTCTGGTCCGGCAACATCCATGGTTCGGCATTAGTTGGGTCTGAGGGAGAGGGGGGTTTATACATGGTTGTGGGCAATGACCCGTAAGCATTCTGCACATGCGCTGCACAGAAAGCCACTGCACAGCATTTAGTTGTTGTCTGGAAACACTCAGTTAAATAAAAGATTACCAAACCTGTTATGTATCTGGACTTGTATATACTCTGTACAGCCACCAGAGGGCTCATTCCCCAGAGTCTCAAGGGATCTCATAATCCCTTGGGAGCAAAGGTATTTAAGAGTGCTTCAAAGGTTGGAGAGGCACTCTGGAAACCTGCAACAAAAGACTACGGTCACACGTTATTTTGAGCTCACAGTGTTCAGTCTGACTCTTTCTCCATACACTACAACTGGCGACGAGACACAGATAGCAAACCCAAAGATGCAGAAAACTGGGCATTCTGGAAAAATTCTCAGAGGGAGATGATTGGGAAACTTTTGTGGAGCGACTCGACCAATACTTCATGGCCAACGAGCTAGATGGAGAAGAGAGCACTGCTAAACGTAGAGCGATCCTCCTCACCGTCTGTGGGGCACCAATGTATGGCCCCATGAAGAATCTGCTCACTCCAGCGAAACCCACGGAGAAATCATACGACAATTTGTGCACACTGGTCCGAGAGCATTTGAACCTGAAGGAAAGCGTTCTGATGGTGAGGTACCGGTTCTACACCTACAAAAGATCTGAAGGCCAGGAAGTGGCGAGTTATGTCGCCGAGCTAAGACACCTTGCAGGACATTGTGAATTTGAAGGACATTTGGAGCACATGCTCAGAGACTTTTTTGTACTTTTGACAGTAGAGTCTACAACCTTGAGTAAGGCCAGGCATTCATTGCCACCAGTGACAATACTAAGCAAATCTCTCAGCACACAAGTGCTCCTACAAGTACTGTGAACAAAGTGATGTTGCTTTCGAATCGTAATGGACAGGACAGGTCACATATCTGCAGCTACACGTCCGCAGATGTCTCAGAGTCCACCATCAAGGGTGATGAATGCAAGGCCATTAACATCTTGTTGGTGCTGCGGGGGTGATCATTGTTTCCATTAATGCCGATTCAAAGGATATGTTTGCAAGGGCTGTGGAACAATGGGACACCTCCAACAAGTGTGCAGGCGAGCTGCTAGGCCTGCTAAACCTGCAAACCACCACGTTCCAGAGGAGGACAGATCCACGGAGGAGCATGACGAAACAGAACCTCTGATAGAAGAGGCAGAGGTACATGGGGTGCACACATTCACCACGAATTGTCCCCTGATAATGCTGAAGGTTGAACTAAAAGGACTCCCGGTGTCAATGGAGCTGGACACGGGCGCGAGCCAGTCCATCATGGGCAAAAAGACTTTCGAAAGGTTGCGGTGCAACAAGGCCTCAAGGCCAGTCTTAACTCCAATTCGCACAAAACTAAGAACTTACACGAAAGAACTGATTCCTGTAATCGGCAGAGCTACCGTAAAGGTCTCTTGCGATGGAGTGGTGCACAAGCTACCACTCTGGGTGGTACCGGGCGATGGTCCCACGCTGCTCGGCAGGAGCTGGCCGGGAAAGATACGCTGGAACTGGGATGACATCCGAGTGCTATCGCCCGTTGACGACACTTCGTGTGCTCAGGTTTTAAACAAATTTCCTGCTGTTCGAACCAGGCATCGGGAAATTCCAAGGAGCAAAAGTGCAGATCCACCTAATTCCGGGGGCGCGACCCATGCATCACAAGGTGAGAGCAGTACCGTACGTGATGAGAGAAAGGGTAGAAATCGAGCTCGACCGGCTACAAAGAGAGGGCATCATCTCACCGATTGAGTTCAGCGAGTGGGCCAGTCCTATTGCCCCAGTCCTCAAGGGAGACGGCACCGTCAGAATCTCTGGCGATTGCAAAGTAACTATCAATTATTTCTTCCTGCAGGACCAATATCCACTTCCAAAAGCCGACGACCTCTTTGCAACGTGAGGAAAGACGTTCACGAAGCTGGATCTCATTTCAGCCTACATGACGCAGGAACTGGAGGAATCATCAAAGGCCCACACCTGCATCAACACGCACAAAGGTCTTTTTGTTTATAACAGATGCCCGTTTGGAATCTGATCAGTGGCGGCGATATTCCAGAGAAACATGGAAAGTTTACTGAAGTCGGTCCCGCACACTGTGGTCTTCCAGGACGACATCTTGGTCACAGGTCGGAACACAGTCGAGCTTCTGCAGAACCTGGAGGAGGTTCTTAGTCGGCTCAACTGCGTGGGACTCAGGTTAAAACGCTCAAAGTGCGTTTTCCTGGTGCCTGAAGTGGGGTTCTTGGGAAGGAGGAATGCGGCAGACGGCATCAGGCCTACCAACGCGAAGACTGAGGCAATCGAGAATGCACCGAGGCCACAGAATGTGTCAGAGCTGCGGTCATTCCTGGGACTCTTGAACTACTTTGGTAACTTCTTACTGGGTCTCAACACCCTGCTAGAACCACTACATGTCTTACTACGAAAAGGGAACGAATGGGTTTGGGGCAAAAGCCAATTAAAATGCCTTTGTAAAAGTGAGGAAATTGTTATGCTCAAACAAATTGCTTGTGTTGTATGATCCATGTAGGCGTTTGGTACTAGCATGTGATGTGTCGTCATATGGCATCGGGTGTGTATTGCAACAGGCCAATGATTTCAGGAAACTGCAATCGGTTGCTTATGCATCCAGGAGTCTGTCTAAGGCCGAGAGAGCCTACAGCATGATTGAAAAAGAAGCGTTAGCGTGTGTCTATGGGGTAAAGAAAATGCATCAATACCTGTTTGGGCTAAAATTTGAATTGGAAACTGACCATAAGCCACTTATATCCCTGTTTTCCAAGAGCAAAGGATAAATACCAATGCATCGGCCCGCTCCAGAGATTGGCGCTCACATTGTCCACATACAACTACCCCATCCGCCACAAGCCAGGCACAGAAAACTGCGCCGATGCTCTCAGTAGGCTGCCATTGCCCACCACGGGGGTGGAAATGGCACAGCCCACAGATCTAGCCATGGTTATGGAAGCATTTGAGAGTGAGCAATCACCCGTCACTGCCCGGCAGATCAAAACCTGGACAAGCCAGGACCCCTCATTATCTCTAGTCAAAAGCTGTGTGCTTCATGAGAGCTGGTCCAGTGTCCCAGTGGAAATGCAGGAAGAGATAAAGCCGTTCCAACAGCGCAAAGATGAAATGTCTATATAGGCAGACTGCCTTCTGTGGGGCAATCGAGTAGTGGTCCCTATGAAGGGCAGAGACACCTTCATCAATGACCTCCACAGTATCCACCCAGGCACCCTAATGATGAAAGCGATAGCCAGATCCCATGTGTGGTGGCCCGGCATCGATGCGGACTTAGAGTCTTGCATTCACAGATGTAATACAGGCTCGCAGTTAGGCAATGTACCCAGGGAGGCGCCGCTATGTTTATGGTCTTGGCCCTCCAAACCGTGGTCTAGGGTACATGTCGACTATGCAGGCCCGTTCTTGGGTAAAATGTTCCTTGTGGTTGTAGACGTGTACTACAAGTGGCTTGAATGTGAGATAATGTTGGCCAGCACGTCCGCTGCCACCACTGAAAGCCTGCGGGCCATGTTTGTCACACATGGCTTACCCGATGTCCTGGTGAGCGACAATGGGCCATGTTTTACCAGTGCTGAGTTCAAAGAATTTATGACCCATAACGGGATCAAACATGTCACATCTGCCCCGTTTAAACCAGCATCCAATGGTCAGGCAGAGAGACCAGTGCAAACCATCAAGCAAGGCTTGAAGAGGGTAACTGAAGGCTCACTGCAGACTCGCCTATCCCGAGTCCTACTTAGCTACCGCACAAGACCACACTCACTCACTGGGATCCCACCTGCTGAACTGCTCATGAAAAGAGCACTTAAGACAACGCTCTCGTTAGCTCACCCTGATCTACATGAACAGGTAGAGAGCAGGCGGCTTCAACAAAGTGCATACCATGATAGCGCAAATGTGTCACGTGAGATTGAAGTCAATGATCTTGTATTTGTATTAAATTATGGGCAAGGTCCCAAGTGGCTTCCCGGCACTGTCGTGGCCAAAGAGGGGAGAAGGGTGTTTCGGGTCAAACTTTCAAATGGACTCATTCACCGGAAACACTTGGACCAAATCAAACTCAGATTCACGGACTGCCCTGAGCAACCCACCTTTTGGACCCTACCTTTTTTGATCCCCAACACACACACCAGTGGCAACTGACACCACGGTTGACTATGAAGCAGAACCCATCATCCACAGCAGCCCTGCAGAGCCCAACCCCCAGGCAGCCCAGCAAGGCCAGCTGCACAGCATCCAAGCGAGGGCCCAACAAATGACTCAACAACACCAGCCTTCACACCGAGACGATCAACCAGGGCAAGAAGGGCCCCAGATCGACTCACATTGTAAATAGTTACACTACTGACTTTGGGGTGGAGTGTTGTTATATTTGTGGACTTGTATATACTCTGTATAGCCACCAGAGGGCTCATTTCCGGAGTCCCAAGGGATCTCATAATCCCTTGGGAGGACAGGTATTTAAGAGTGCTTCACAGGTTGGAGAGGCACTCTGGAGACCTGCAATAAAAGATTAAGGTCACACTTTATTTTGAGCTCACAGTGTTCAGCCTGACTCTTTCTCCATACACTACAAAACCAGTGCATTAATCACCGCTGGGTGCAGTTGTCAGTGAGTGTGTGCGGCGATTGGCTGGAGCGACTGTCAATCAGTGAGTGTGTGCGCGGTTGCTGAGGGAGCCACCCACAGGCTGCCAGCACGCACACACACACAGACACAGGAGCCCAGGCGCTGTCAACAGGTACCAGTAAGACTAGGCTCGACGTGACCTCCCGTGGTCCGGAAATTTATCTGTTTCGGCACCGGTCAGGTCCCGAGGGTGCCAGACCACAGAGGTCCAACCTGTATAATTTGGATTTTTATAAGGCTTTCATGAGTTGTGTCACACTTCAAGGTGTCACACATCATAAGGCAACATTTGTGAAATTGCCAAAATGAGGACGTATCTGTTAAACCACCAATCAAATACCTGATTGACCAAACTTGAACAATTCAAAAGCAGTTCAATTGAATCAGTAACTACTAATGAGGAACAAGAAAACTGAACAATCAAATCAGTCAGTTTTTTAAAAGTTACCATTTACTAAGCTGAAAGTACCACAAAACTTTGTGCATTGTCTTTCTTTCTAATTCAGGTAAGATTTTACAGCTGGAAATACCATTTAAACGACATAAAAAACACAAATGACTCAATTCTAAAGTGAGTACATGTGTATATAGATGCAGTTTTCACCTTGTTCCTATAGAACTAAATATTCTTCCCTCTTAGGCGGTCCCTCGTATCAAGGATGACTTGCTTCCACACCAAATAGTGATGAGTTCACAGGTGTTTCAATGAAGGACCTAATATTCCAGGTCCCGAACTAAATGTTGACGAGTGGAAGATGCCTGTGCGTGAATTTTTTTTAACGTGTGATGGCCATTGCACACCAGCCACCACACGTGCTTGACAGAGCTAGGTCTTGGTCCAGTGGCAAGGGTTACCCAAGACGACTGGAGGCCAGCTCTGCTGCCCGGACCGAGTGCAAACACATATCACAGTGAGAGCTGGCCGTGCTGCCCCTGGGCCCACGCCTTTGCTGGGCCCTGAACTCACATCTATCCTGGGCCTCGATCTCGTCGTTCCAAGATCATTTGTCGCTCCTTTGCTCCGACCTCGCCGCTCCCTCGCCCGACCTCACCTGCCCATGCTCCAATCAACGACTTGGACCTTGGTGACGTCTAATCCAGTCGCCCTCTTCACTGCCGTTTCACCCTCTTGCACCAGCTCGCGCTGCTCGCTGAAGTGGTATGCCACCACTGTCCAGGGGCCGCTCGCCTTTTATGGCCCCGACCTGCCACTGTTTTTTCCTCGCAGGTCGGGGCCGCCACGTTCTTACCGGTGATGGAGGATGGGAGACTGGCCAAGACAG
This sequence comes from Pristiophorus japonicus, assembly GCF_044704955.1. Taxonomy (NCBI): domain Eukaryota; kingdom Metazoa; phylum Chordata; class Chondrichthyes; family Pristiophoridae; genus Pristiophorus; species Pristiophorus japonicus. The sequence goes on from NC_091989.1 coordinate 123,853,595, forward strand.
CATTGGAATAGTTTAGTCTGGAGGTGTGTGCGTGGACTTTGGAGAGGAAAGGGAGATTAGAAATGGGGTGGTCGGCTGCAACGATAAAGGGGTCAAGGGTGGGGTTTATGAGGAGGGGCTTGTACTGTGATCTAGATGGGGACTTTACAAATAAATGTGGTGTAAACGGCAGAAGCAAACATTATTTTGTGTCTTGTATACCATCCAGCTGTTAGCTGACATGGTATGTGGCTACTTCTCCTCAGTCACTGTCTTCCTCTCTTTCAAAATCACCATCATTAACCACCTCCTCATAAACCCCACCCTTGACCCCTCTATCTTAGCAGACAATCAGCCCATTTCTAATCTCCCTTTCCTCTCCAAAGTCCACACACACACCTCCAGACTAAACTATTCCAATGCTCTCTTGGCCAGACTCCCATCCTCCACCTCCGGTAAACTTCAGCCTATTCGAACCTCTGCTGCCCCCATCCTAATTGGCATCAACTCCCACTGTTCTCACTGACCTATATTGGCTCCTTTTCCCCCAATGTCTCAAATTTAAGATTCCCATCTTCATATTTAAATCCCTCCTTTTTACTGTAACCTCCTCGAGCCCTATAAACCCTTCCACCAAACTTTCCATTCCTCTGGTTCTTACCTCTTGTGCATTTCTCGATCCCTTTGCCCCTCCATTAAAAGAAAGAAAGAAAGACTTGCATTGAAATAGTGGATGCATTGGTGGTCATTTTCCAACATTCTATAGACTCTGGATCAGTTCCTATGGATTGGAGGGTAGCTAATGTAACACCACTTTTTAAAAAAGGAGGGAGAGAGCAAACAGAGAATTATAGACCAGTTAGCCTGACATCGGTAGTGGGGAAAATGTTGGAATCAATTATTAAAGATGTAATAGCAGCGCATGTGGAAAGCAGTGACAGGATCGATCCAAGTCAGCATGGATTTATGAAAGGGAAATCATGCTTGACAAATCTTCTGGAATTTTTTGAGGATGTAACTAGAGTGGACAAGGGAGAACCAGTGGAGGTGGTGTATTTGGATTTTAAAAGGCCTTTGACAAGGTCACACACAAGAGATTAGTGTGCAAAATTAAAGCACATGGTATTGGGGTAATGTATTGATGTGGATAGAGAACTGGTTGGCAGACAGGAAGCAAAGAGTAGGAATAAATGGGTCCTTTTCAGAATGGCTGACAGTGATTAGTGGGGTACCGCAAGGTTCAGTGCTGGGCCCCCAGCTATTTACAATATACATTAATGATTTGGACGAAGGAATTGAATGCAATATCTCCAAGTTTGCAGATGATACTAAGCTGGGTGGTGGTGTGAGCTGTGAGGAGGATGCTAAGAGGTTGCAGGGTGACTTGGACAGGTTAGGTGAGTGGGCAAATACATGGCAGATGCAGTATAATGTAGATAAATGTGAGGTTATCCACTTTGGTGACAAAAACAGGAAGGGAGAATATTGTCTGAATGGTGACAGATTAGGAAAAGGGGAGGTGCAACGAGACCTGGGTGTCATGGTACATCAGTCATTGAAAGTTGGCATGCAGGTACAGCAGGTGGTGAAAAGGCAAATGGCATGTTTGCCTTCATAACAAGAGGAATTGAGTATAGGAGCAGGGAAGTTGTACAGGGCCTTAGTGAGGCCACACCTTGAATATTGTGTACAGTTTTGGTCTCCTAATCTGAGGAAGGACATTCTTGCTATTGAGAGAGAGCAGAGAAGGTTCATCAGACTGATTCCCAAGTTGGCAGGACTGACATATGAAGAAAGACTGGATCGACTAGGCTTATATTCACTGGAATTTAGAAGAATGAGAGGGGATCTCATAGAAACATATAAAATTCTGATGGGATTGGACAGGTTAGATGCAGGAAGAATGTTCCCGATGTTGGGTAAGTCCAGAACCAGGGGTCACAGTCTAAGGATAAGGGGTAAGCCATTTAAGACCGCGATGAGGAGAAACTTCTTCACTCAGAGAATTGTGAACCTGTGGAATTCTCTATCACAGAAAGTTGTTGAGGCCAGTTCGTTAGATATATTCAAAAGGGAGTTAGATGTGGCCCTTACGGCTAAAGTGATCAAGGGGTATGGAGCGAAAGCAGGAATGGGATACTGAAGTTGCATGATCAGCCATGCTCCTATTGAATGGTGGTGCAGGCTCGAAGGGCCGAATGACCTACTCCTGCACCTATTTTCTATGTTTCTATGTTGCTATAGCGCCTTTCACAACCACCGGATGTCTCAAAATATTTACAGCCAAGGAAGTACATTGGAGGCCATACCTCCAGCTGCCTCGACCCATGCTCAGGAATTTCTCCTTAAAGCCCATTGTATCTCTATGTCCCTCTCCTTCTTTGATCCTCTTTAAAACCCAGCACTTTGACCCAGCTTTTGATCACCCTTCCTAATATCTCCTACTTGGCATCTTTTTTTTTGATTGTGCCTCTGTGAAGCACTTTGCGCTGATATTCTACATTAAGATGCATGTTGGTTGTTTCTGTTGCAGCTGTTGATGTAGTAGTGTCTTATGTTTAGAAGGGTCAGTATAACTAGCTTAAAGCATGGTCAGGAATTTCCTCTGGACTTCTCCCGCCAAACTTCTCCTAAAGTTACAACAGTGGAACGGAAGAAGCCATTAGGAAATTTATGTCTCTGCTTCTGCTCAACCCAGAACTGTTCTGTTCTCTGCACACCAGAAACAAGTGTAACCAAGATATAATAGTCTCTTCAAACTAAATTCTCCCCATAATATAACATCTAAATGATGATGATGAAAAATCTTACTGAGACTTGAGAGTTCTTTTCTTTTGAATCATGCTAAAATATTCTGTAACCTAAAGGGAATTACAGTTAAGCAGAAATTGCATGAAGAAATGTAAGAGGAGTTCCATTTAACCATTCAGAATAATGCAAGTCTTTCTTCCCTCTAAGCATCTTTAAGAATGTTTTCTAAAGGAGATTCTTCCCACTGTTCAGGCAGACAAAGTCTGTCATTTTATCTAATTTCAGGAGGCACGTCTCATTGGGCTCAATTTTCCCCAGTGATTTGGGCTGTTTTTTGTGAGCAGGCTGCTTTTTTTGGCCTAAGTTAAAAAAATCACAGTTTTCCCAATCAATTTGCACCAGCGTAACTCAGTTAGATACAATTTTTTTTAGCTATGTTTTTTTTTCAGCCAAAAGGGGCGTAACCTGCCACCCGCACCAATTCTGGCCATTTAAGCAAGTTTGGCCAGCTGAGAGTTACTCCAATTCTGCTTAGGCCAGTGTATGTGGCTTCTGCAGAAAAACCTTCTGGAGAGTTAAAGAAACTGGCGCAGGTAAGGAAATCGGTACAGGTAAGTGCAGGTAAGTGCAGGAGAGAGAGAGAGAGAGAGATTTATATAGCGGTTGGGGGAATGGACCGGCAGGTAAGTTGCTGCAATATATCTTAACGTGTTTTTAAATTGATGCAATGTGTTTTAATGTGTTGAGAGCTGGCTGTATGTTTCACTTTGCAGCCTCAGCTCGCATTGTGTCCCTAGTTACCATGGCAACCCGATCTTTTTGGCACAGATCAAGGCTCCATCCCAAAACTAAAGACAGGTTAGGCCGCGCTAAAATGAAGAAATCCAGTGGGGAAACTTAGAACTTTTTTTTTGGCGTACTTCGGCCCCCAAAAAACGGGAGTAAATCTTCAAATACGCCAAAAAAAAAGCTTTGGGGAAAATTATTACTAGTTAGCTTCTACACCAGCTCCATTTGTGGTCAATCCCATCAGACCTCCTCACCTCCTGTGTAGGAACTGTTCAAGGTCTGCTAACAGTAATATTTCATTTTTCAATGAGTTCGGAAGCTGATCATTCTATATAACAGGGCTCATTTCTCTGCCACTAGAAGGCTTGAGAACACCATTTGTATCGAATGGTCTTGACCACTAAGAGAGCATTAATAGCAGTTAACTGTGTATCATTGATGCTGATGAAAGGATTAAGCAACTGACTATGATATCTATCAAGCAGAATAACAGCTGGTGACGCATAGAAAACAACAGCAAAGTGTTTTTAACAGTGCTTTGAAGAGTTATGACGTGGTTATTAAATACTACACATATATGATTACGGCTTAGTATAGTTTTTTTTAAACATTGCTCATGGTGAATTAATTACCTGCTATTTCAGAAAGAATATCTGCTGTAAAATTTTACATTCATTAAGGCGTCATTCACAAAATTTGCAGAACTGCATTGGTAGTGGTCTTGCTTCACAGATTTTGCATAATTTAACATTTCATTTAAATGTGAAAACATTTAAGAGGATTCATTATTATTAGCTTCAGATAGATGGAAAGTAATTATTTCTGTTCTCCATTGTATTTTTCTTACCTAAATCTATAATTGAAACACTGTGCTTCTTTTTTTGATTATCTTTAACACATGACGCAACACATAAGAATTAATTAGCCTTTTCCTTGATAGAGGAGCTACAATCGTAATTTCTATTTTAAAAAATAGGAGCAGCTCATCACAGTTATGATTGTATGTTTTGCACCGGCTGCATAGAAACTGAAAATCCACCCAAATCCGGAGGACTTTGTACAATGATCGATGTTTGCTAAAAGCAACGTAAATACTATAAAACGAATTGATGAATGTCATAGGGTTCACAACTTAGCGCAGCCTATGTAAAACATATCACCGAGAAGTTCCTTCCGATCGCCCGCCGCAACCTCAATGGAAATTCAGCCCAGACCCCATTTATTCAATTTATCTGAGATTTCTGCCAAAGTTCAGGAGAATAATCCCTGAGGAAATTCCTGGGGGAAGTCTTAATCATTTGTTTTTAAGATTAAAAAAAATTGTGCTCAAAGTGAGAAATATTAGTACTTTACTATGGGGGGAATTTAAAACTTAAAAAATCAGGTGGGTTGGGGGCATGGAGGTAGTTAAAGTGTTAAAAATCTGAATCCCGACCAGAATCCACCTCTAACCCGCCCACTTCCGGTTTTAACGGAGGCGGGAATGGCCGAGCAGCCAACCCGCTCCCAGGAGGTGGGTCATAATATTATAATGAGGCTGGCAAGCCTCTGCTTTAACCTCCATTTGGAATTTAACTGTATCTGGTCGGGTTTTGCAGGCCTCGTGAAACCTGCCAGCTAAAGTAAGGCAAGGACTACTGCATCCAGTAGATAAATGCCTTTACACTTACCTTCTGGATCCAGCATCACTACCTAACCAAATTCCTGCAATCAGAATCCCTCCCCCCCTCCCCCCCAGGCCTCCAATCCCCCTATGTGGCCTCCTCCCCCCCACTCCCGCTCCTCCGGCCCCCAATCCTTGCCTGACCACCTCTCCCTGTGCTGGTCCTGCCCAGAACCTTATCAAACCCCCCTGCCCCTTCCCTGCTCCTCTGGCCGCCCCCACCTCTGGACCCCCCACAGAATTGCTCCCTCCTCTCTGCAGTCTAGTGCCCTCTCAATCTGACTGGCTGAGGGTGGTTTCCCGCAGGCTCTGCCGAATTTATCGGCAGGGCCTGATTTGCATAGGAAATTGCTGTTCTCCCAGGTTTCCCCACCACTTCGGAGCACTCCCACTCCCAACCCGACTTCCCCATAAAAATTCAGGCCACAGTTTCTACAGCAAGCACTTTTAGCTGAGGGTTAGCATGATTTAGATGTAGACTAAATCTTTCTCTGTCTCAACAATCAGCCTCAGTAGAGCACTGGTGTAATCTCCCCTCCACTTCTTGCATTAACCTTCCTTATGGTCTCTCTGTCTGCGATTGACAGCTACTGCCAGTATTGTGCTTTTGCCTCATGTCCAGTAGGCATTATGTTGAGTGCAGCTCCAACAACACTCAAGAAACTCGACACCATACAGCTTGCGTGATTGGCATCCCATCCACCACCCTAAACATTCACTCCCTCCACCACCAGCACACCGTGGCTGCAGTGTGTACCATCTATAAGATACAGTGCAGCAACTTGCCAAGGCTTCTTCGGCAGTACCTCCCAAACCCGCGACCTCTACCACCTAGAAGGACAAGGGCAGCAGGCACATGGGAGTACCATCAGCTGCAAGTTCCCTTCCAAGTCACACACCATTCTGACTTGGAAATATATCACTGATTCTTCATCGTCACTGCGTCAAAATCATGAAACACCCTCTCAAAAGCACTGCAGGAGTAGCTTCACCACACGGACTGCAGCGGTTCAAGAAGGCGGCTCACCACCACCTTCTCTGGGACAATTAGGGATGGGCAATAAATGCTGGCCTTGCCAGCGACACCCACATCCCGGAACAATTTTTTTTAAAAGGTTGAGATGTCTGTAATCATTTGAGGTAAAAACCTTACAGCCAGCTGTCAGAAGGGCCTATAGATTTGAAAACGATGGGCAGGAAAAGACCAGCTGGTCCATTAAGCTTCACTTATGGTGTTCATACCTTCTGTGTGGGCACTGCAGTGCCACTATCTAAATCAGAAAATATCAACTGGACACATATAAGCAATGTGTGCCAATTTTTCTTGTGTTATTTTCTATAAAGTCTGTAACTTTTCTCTGCATACATCACTTATTCTTCCACTTTAATCCTGCTGGTCTTTTTGAGATTCAATGGGTTAAAAATAAATTAAAAGATAACTTTTGCATTTATGTCTCTACAATATTATAACATTTAATTCCACTAAATTTGAAATGCATATACAGCCAGAAACTGATTGATCGCCCCATGAGGAGCAAGCAGCAACGATGGTTTTACTGAACTCAGAACCAAATCTCAGATTTTCCTGCATCGGCGATTTTGGTGCCATAAGTTAGATCTTGATCCTCCAATCGTGAATTGACGCAAATTATACTGGAAAATTGATTTGAAACGCTACAACGAATAGTGGCAGATCAGAAGTTTGTGGCCAATGGCCAATAAACGGATTTAGGTTTATGGTAGACAACTGATAACGACCATCTTCATTTTTCTTCAATTGGACTTGATTTTTTTAATATCATGTGTGCAGAATTATACTGAAGCTAGGTCAGAATCTGTAGGTTTACATTGGAAGTTGAATGAATTGATCGCCGGGTACATTTTTTAATAAAAGTTACTTTAGATTGTAATTCTCATTAAACTGCTTCATTTTTTACAATGATAACAAAAAATATAAAAGTAGGAATGCTGCTAGTGTGGCATTTCTTTTATTTGACTTTATTTTAATTGAATAATTTCATGATTCATTTGAGCTGTAAGGTCTATTGAAATCTCATTTTTTTCTAAAAAGCAAGCTTATACAGAATGGCCATTAAATGATGTTCTCTGAAGCTGGTTCTAGTTTGAACTCTAAAAGGGCTGATAAACATACACCAGTTAATGAAAATGGATTTCTGGTGTTTTAGTGGATGTTTATTAGAACCACACAAACTAATTGCTCCAGCTTCAGGTATTTTACTGAAACATCTTTCTTGGCAATGCCTTTGGCTCAGAGGGTGTTGTTATTTGTATTCTGAAAGGAAGAACATTCCTGAGGAGCTTAAAATTATTGCAGCGTCATTTGAGAGTAAAAGTCTGATTCAATGAACACGTTGTAAAGTCAATATTGCCGCTGCCATTTTTAAGTCAAATAGCAGTGGTGTGAAAACTGGCTTAAATGGAGGAAAATGGCCATCACCACTAATTTCAATGTGGAGAGGGGGCTTTATGATAATTACTTTCTAACGATTTTTGGCGGACGTAATGGCGGAGAGGCGCAAAAGTCCCAGAAATTATGGAGTATTATTAAGTTACTTACTCCATAATTTCCTCTTTCTTTAGTGCCATTCAAGGAATCCCGTGCCGTAGAATGGTGCAAGACTCCAGGGAACTTCGGGTCAATCCTATAAAGGCAGCTCCCTATCAAACAACAGAGAACGTTCAGCTTCTTTGTATTCTCCTAGAATGGCTATATTAAACTGTATTTTGCAAAAGTAATTCGTGTCAGTGGCATCTTGGCACACTTTTAATGTGACTTTTCCTTCAAGTCTGTTTTGGACCTATTTTGTTCTGATTCAATTATAATACAAATAGTGCATTCCATGCCTGTCAGTAAGAAATGTTGCTGAAGGAAACAGGCTGCATTGGACAAGAAAATAATAGTAGATAGAAAACAGGCTGAGGGGATGATTGGAAGCCATTCAGAGGGAGAGATTTTATTTTTATGCCCAATAAAACAAAATCTGGTTATGTTTTTGAAACCTGTCAAAATAATAGATAATAAGATGGTTCAAGAGGGGAAAGAAGAGGCAACGTGTCCAAGAATATATTTGGGATATAACCGCATGAATTCTTTGTGTTGTTTCTGCAGAATAATAAAGTGGATATATTTATATATTTTGTGTGCGTATTGTTAGAGCAGGAAAAAGCTGTCTTTTTAACGTGGAAGATTTCAAAGGGCAAATAATGCTAATGCAGAAAAGCTTCATAATGGTCACAGCAGTCCTCTATTTTTGCTCCCAATTGAAAAACAGCATTATTTTTACCCTTTTGTGATTCCTAGGACACTATTATGTGCAGTGATCAAGAACAACTACAGATGGATTACAGTTCATCAATTTAAAGTCTTTGTTCAAAAACAAGACAACATTGCAGCTTTGAAGTCACAACATGGCATCTGCTACTTATAATACATATTATGGTAGTTTATGAGCGTTTTTGTTGTGTTCTGTACTTGCCTTGGTGGCAGCAGCTGTCAGAGTGGATATTGATTATCTATACATACTGTGCAGTTCCGCATTTTTGATGGAAGGCTGCATTCATCCTGTAGGGTTAATAACCATGACATCATTCGTACAAGTTAATGGCATCTCCTGCTCCAGGAGTCTCACATCAATGAAACACATCGTCCAATGCCCCATCTTCCTTTTGTTAAGCTGCAATATTGAATATAATTAGTAACTCACTCAGCTCTCTTTTGAACCCTTGCTGTGGATCCATATTCATTGCCCTAGCTGGCAATTTGTTCCAGAGGTCGATGACCCTCTATCAAAAGAAAAACTTCCAGACATCTAACCTAGTTCTATGCTTACATAACTTTCATACATGTCCTGGCCAACCTATCCAACTCAAATAGTGTACCCACATGGATAGTTTAATCCTTTCACTATTTCCTACATTACAACAGCGACGACACCTCAAAAAGTACTTCATTGGCTATAAAGCACTTTGGGACATCCGGTGAATATTGTCACCACATAGGCCTCCCTCCGTCCATGACAATGGTTCTAGACTTTTGATTTGATTTGATTGAGCTCTTTGAAAACAAAGAAGTACTTGCATTTATTTAGCACTTTAAGCCAAAAGTGGTAACTGAGCTTTTTAAGCTAAGTATTAGTCTACTGGCTTTCCTCTGAACCTTTTTCATGGCTTCTACATCACTTAGTGTATGCGGGGAACCAACACCAAACAAAATATTCTAGATGAGGCCCAACCAAGCTTTTATACAATGATTATACAATGCTTTATATTAATCCTAATAGTTTATTTGCTTTTGCTGCAGCCTCACGGCATCGATCATGAGCCTTAAGAGATTCAAGTACTATAACACCTAGATCACTTTCACATTTAATAGTGTTAAGCTCAGAACCTTGAATGGCCTGCATAATGCTAATATTAAAATGACACTGCAAGAAATGGGCTTATTGCATCTAGATCTGATTGTAATTATTTTTATTCATCTAAGGTTCTAATACTTGCAATATTCTTTGTATCTGTAAACTTGTAGCCAGTTCCCTCAATGCTTTTGTCCAAATCATTTATTAAGATTGTGAAGAGCAATGATCGCAGGAATCTACTAGTAATTGGTCTTCACGCAGAACCACTACCATCAATAACAACTCTCAGTCTACGAGAATGCAACCAATTTTTTTACCTGCACACCAATCCCACAGGACTCTTAAGTAGCTTATTATATGGCATCTTTAAAAAGGTTTTTGAAAATCCAGGTATACCTCAACCAGACTACATACACTCATCAACCTGCTAACTACCTGAAAAAATTCAGTCAGGTTGGTAAGACATGAACTTCATTTCCAGAAGCCACATTGAAAGTCTATAATAACCCCATCTCAGTCAAGGTCATACAGAGGATCTCTAATGTTCCCTTCGAGCAACTTTCCTTCAACCAAGCCAAGCTACTGGGTCTATAATTTCCAAGTTCTGCCTTGTTGACCTTTTTGAATATTGTCACCACATAGGCCTCCCTCCCTCCATGACAACAGTTCTAGACGTAGTGAGCTGTTAAATATATAAGCAAAGGGCTACCTGAGCACAGTTCCCATTTCTTTGAGTACCCTTGGTGAATGTCAGCAGGACCAGCAGCCTAATCTGTTTTGAGTCCTCTTATTCTGTCTTAGGAACAGAGAAGCATAGGAACAGGAGTAGGCCACTCAGCCGCTTGAGCCTGTTCCACCATTCAATGGGATCATGGCTAATCTGTATCTTAACTCCATCCACCTGCCTTATATCCAGGATAATTCCGCATCCACGTTTACAATTTAAACTTTAAAGTCGCTGTACACTGTCTTATTGGTACCTGCGCATTGTCTACTGGAGTGAAGACCCATGGAAGGTCATCATTCAAAACCACTTCCACATCCTGGGAGTCCACGTCAATCTGTCCTGAGGAATCCTTCAACAGCCCTTTGCAGTCCATAATGGCTCTTTTACTATTGTTACTGCAGTTATCCACTATTATAGAAACATAGAAACATAGAAAATAGGTGCAGGAGTAGGCCATTCGGCCTTTCAAGCCTGCACCACCATTCAATAAGATCATGGCTGATCATTCACCTCAGTCCCCCTTTCCTGCTTTCTCTCCATACCGCTTGATCCCTTTAGCCATCAGGGCCATAACCAACTCCCTCTTGAATATATCTAACAAACTGGCATCAACGACTCTCTGTGGTAGAGAATTCCACAGGGTAACAACTCTCTGAGTGAAGAAGTTTCTCCTCATCTCAGTCCTAAATGGTTTACCATTTATCCTTAGACTGTGATCCCTGATTCTGGACTTCCCCAACATTGGGAACATTCTTCCTGCATCTAACCTGTCCAGTCCCATCAGAATTTTATATGTTTCTATGAGATCCCCTCTCATTCTTCTAAACTCCAGTGACTACAGGCCAAGTTGATCCAGTCTCTCCTCATAAATCAGTCCTGCCATCCCAGGAATCAGTCTGGTGAACCTTCACAGCACTCCCTCAATAACAAGAACATCCTTCCTCAGATTAGGACACCAAAACTGAACACAATATTCCAGGTAAGGCCTCACCAAGGCCCTGTACAACTGATTAAGACCTCCCTGCTCCTATACTCAAATCCCCTAGCTATGAAGGCCAACATGCCATTTGCCTTCTTCACCGCCTGCTGCACCTGCATGCCAACTTTCAATGACTGATATAACATGACACCCAGGTCTCATTGCACCTCCCCTCCTCCAAATCTGCCGCCATTCAGATAATGTTCTGCCTTCATGTTTTTGCTGCCAAAGTGGATAACCTCACATTTATCCACATTATACTGCATCTGCCATGTGTTTGCCCACTCACCTAACCTGTCCATGTCACCCTGCAGCCTCTTAGCATCCTCCTCACAGTTCACACCGCCACCCAGCTTAGTGTCGTCTGCAAACTTGGAGATATTACACTCAATTCCTTCATCTAAATCATTGATGTATATTGTAAATAGCTGGGGTCCCAGCACTGAGCCCTGCGGCACCGCACTAGTCACTGTCTGCCATTCTGAGAAGGACCCGTTTATCCCTACTCTCTGCTTCCTGTCTGCCAACCAGTTCTCTATCCACGTCAGTACATTACCCCCAATACCATGTGTTTTAATTTTGCACACTAATCTCTTGTGTGGGACCTTGTCAAAAGCCTTTTGAAATTCCAAATACATCACATCCACTGGTTCTCCCTTGTCCACTCTATTAGTTACATCTTCAAAAAATTGTAGAAGATTTGTCAAGCATGATTTCCCTTTCATAAATCCATGCTAACTCGGACCGATCTTGTCACTGCTTTCCAAATGCACTGCTATTTCATCTTTAATAATTGATTTCAACATTTTCCCCACTACTGATATCAGGCTAACCGGTCTATAATTCCCCGTTTTTTCTCTCCCTCCTTTTTTTAAAAGTGATGTGACATTAGCTACCCTCCAGTCCATAGGAATTGATCCAGAGTTGATAGACTGTTGGAAAATGATCACCACAGCATCCACCATTTCTAGGGCCACTTCCTTAAGTACTTTGGGATGCAGACTATCAGGCCCTGGGGATTTATCGGCCTTCAATCCCATCAATTTCCCTAACACAATTTCCCAACTAATAAGGATTTCCTTCAGTTCCTCCTTCTCGCTAGACCCTCGGTCCCCTAGTATTTGCGAAAGGTTATATGTATCTTCCTTCGTGAAGACAGAACCAAATATTTGTTCAATTGGTCTGCCATTTTTTTGTTCCCCATTATAAATTCTCCTGATTCTGACTGCAAGGGACCTACATTTGTCTTCATTAATCTTTTTCTCTTCACATATCTATAGAAGCTTTTGCAGTCAGTTTTTATGTTCCCAGCAAGCTTCCTCTCATACTCTATTTTCCCCCTCCTAATTAAACCCTTTGTCCTCCTCTGCTGAATTCTAAATTTCTCCCAGTCCTCAGGTTTGCTGCTTTTTCTGCCCAATTTATATGCCTCTTCCTTGGATTCAACACCATCCCTAATTTCCCTCGTTAGCCACGGTTGAGCCACCTTTATTGCACGCATCCCTAATTTCTTGTTTGATGTTGTCCCGCGGTCTACCCATACAGATTCCACATCATCTACTCCAATTACATTTTAGTTCTATGATAGCAGCTTTTGTTGCGGTCAGCTGAGCTTGATACATATCCCTGTTCTCCTGAGAACTATTTTGTTTTAGTCTGTAAAAGTGTTTTTGTTTAAATCTGACCACATGACCAGTTAGCTACTTTAAAAAAATGACTTGGATTTATATAGCATCTATCACAATCTCAGGATGTCCCAAAGCGCTTTACAGTCAACGACACACTTTTTGAAATGTAGTCACTGTTGCAATGTATGAAAAATGGCAGAAAGTTTTCGCACAGGAAGGGAACCTTAAGAGATTCATGCACTATAACACCTAGGTCATTTTCTCACTCAATAGTGTTAAATTCAGAACCTTGCATGGCATACACAATGCTACTATTATCTATATATGGGCCCAATTGCCTACAGTAAGGTGTTGGCTGCAGGCTTGGCGCTGGGTAGCACCCTTGATGGTAGGTGGTCCAAGGCTTGGTTGCGGGCAGGCATTGGGGGGGGCCAGCGGTGCACTGGGGTTCAGAATGGGGGGGGGGCAAGGGGGTCACAGCCATTGCACTCACCACATGCTGGAGAGGAGACCAGGCCATCAGTGGGGAAGGAGAGTTCCAGATGGGGGCGGGGGAGGAGGTGGAGGCCCGATAGCCAGTTCCAGCAGCCCAGTCGCCACAGGAGGTCCAGCCAAGAGGTCCAGATCGCGGAGAGCTGTCCAGCCGCTGCAGGAGGTCCAGCCGGGAGGCCCAGGACCTGCCGAGTCACCACAGGAGATCCAGCCGAGAGGTCCAGATCGCGGGGAGTCGTCCAGCCGCTGCAGGAGGTCCAGCCGGGAGGCCCAGGACATGCCGAGTCGCCACAGGAGGTCCAGCCGAAAGGTCCAGGTCGCATCGAATCATCCAGCTGCTGCAGGAGGTCCAGCTGGGAGGCCCAAGCCGCAGGAGTCGCCGCAGGAGGACCAGCCGGGAGCCGCCGATGTGTGGTGTGGCAGGAGGCCTGAGGTAGGCACGAACTTTTGCGATTCGCGGGGTTGGGGTTAGGGTGGGGATTTAAGTCTTTAAGACCCCCTATTGGGGTCTATTAGGGCTAGAGCTGGGGCTTGGGGACCACTCCAACTCTGTCGTCGAGCTACAGTACGTGGACGATGCCTGCGTCTGTGCGCACACAGAGGCTGAACTCCAGGACATAGTCGACGTATTTACCGAGGTGTGTGAAAGCATGGGCCTTACGCGAAACATTAGTAAGACAAAGGTCCTCCACCAGCTTGTCCTCGCTGCACAGCTCTGCCCCCCAGACATCAAGATCCACGGCGTGGCCCTGGACAACGTGAACCACTTCCCTTATCTCGGGAGCCTCCTATCAACAAGAGCAGGCATTGACGATGAGATCCAACACCGTCTCCAGTGCACCAGTGCAGCCTTCGGCCGCCCGAGGAAAAGAGTGTTTGAAGACCAGTCCCTCAAGACTGTCACCAAGCTCATGGTCTACAGGGCCGTAGTAATACCCGCCCTCCTGTATGGCTCAGAGACGTGGACCATGTACAGTAGACACTTCAAGTTGCTGGAGAAATACCACCAGCGATGTCTCCGCAAGATCCTGTAAATCCCCAGGAGGGCAGATGCACAAACATTAGCGTCCTCATCCAGGCCAACATCCCCAGCATTGAAGCACTGACCACACTTGATCAGCTCCGCTGGTCAGGCCACATAGTTCGCATGCCAGGCACGAGACTCCCAAAGCAAGCGCTCTACTCGGAACTCGTCCATGGCAAACGAGCCAAAGGCGGGCAAAAGAAATGTTACAAGGACACCCTCAAAGCCTCCCTGATAAAGTGCGACATCCCCACTAACACCTGTGAGTCCTTGGCCATAGACCGCCTTAAGTGGAGGAAGTGCATTCGGGAGGACACTGAGCTCCTCGAGTATCGTCGCCGAGAGCATGCAGAAATCAAGCGCAGGCAGCGGAAGGAGCGTGCGGCAAACCAGGCTCCCTGCCCACCCTTTCCCTCAATGATTATCTGTCCCACCTGTGACAGAGACTGTGGTTCTCGTATTGGACTGTACAGCCACCTAAGAACTCATGCTAAGAGTAGAAGCAAGTCTTCCTCGATTCCGAGGGTCTGCCTATGATAATGATGATGATTATCTGTATTAAATGATTTTTTAGCGATGTTGGTTGAGGGCTGAATTTTGGCCAGGACACCAGGGAGAACTTTCCTGATCTTCTTTGACACAGTGCCAAAGATTCTTTTACGTCCACCTGAGAGGGCAGACGGGGATTCAGTTTAATGCCTCATCCTAAAGCTGGCTGGTCCGACAGTGCAGCACTCCCTCAGTACTGCCCTGGAATGTCAAGGTTGGATTATGTTTTACAAAGTGTCCTTCTTTTGGCTCTCGGGATATTCATGCCTTCCTTTTGCTTTTTAGATGTTTTTTGAAGGTATTCCATTGGTAACATCCCCTCTTAGTAGGGTTTCCCAATCAACCAGATTCAAGGCATCTGTTATCTTTGCAAATGTAGCTCTCATGAAATCCAGAACAAGCATTAACATATTGTTAATTTTGGTTGGTCTGATCAAGTTGAATCAAATATAGGCCCGTAATTTGCCCCTACAGGCGTGTATAAGGTGTGTACGTGCCTGTAAGTGCCGTGCTAATTCCGCCAATTCCGGGTTTTCTCAGCTATTTGCCCAACTTCTGCCCAGCAAATGCCCGTGAAATTCTGATGCCTGATAAAGGTGTAAGGCCTGCTTTTACCAACGTAAGTGTTTAAATAAACATTAAAAAAAACATTTCAATCATTTAAACATTAAAAATCCTGTACAATAAGGTAAGGTTACTTTTAGCCCCTTTAAAACATTTAAATTTATTTTTCAAAAGATAAAAATGTTATTTTAAATATTTATTTAAATGGCATTTTAATTAACTTTAAATATATAATGTTTTTTAAAATGTATTTGATGTGTAGATGTATTTTGGGGTGTATTCCCATTTATGCTTATGGTGATTCCATACATACAGAATCCCCATAAGCATGAATGGGGATCCCCTTCTTTCATTGGTTGGGCCATCCCTGGGGCTTTTGTGAACTGCCTGCGCCCCTGAGATACAAGGGCCTCTACCCGCGGGTACCTGGAAAGGTCCAGGACTGCAAGTCTCCATACCTCCCGGAGCACCAGGTATGTGGGCATTTTATTTGCGGCTCGGAGGCATTTCCCCACGGGAAGCCACCGACCGCAAATTCAGGGCCAATATTGTGGACACTGTTACCCAGGTGTTCCCCACATGGAGGTCCCAATCAAATCATAGCTGTAATACTCAATGAAATCACAAGCCTGCAGTCTATGTACGAGATACAATCATATTTAATACTATCAAAAACCTAAAAATCTAAGTCCAATTGTAAGATCAATGGAAATATTCCTGATAGTAATGCTGGAGTTTATTGAGCAAGTTTCATTTTGGAAATTGAGCAATGTTTTAATGGTTGAAAACCAATGAAGAATTTACTAATGATCAGCGTAATGGTTTCATAGTAATTGTGATCACAGGTATTACTGGCAGATATGTTGAATATTGACAAATCATCATCAACTTTAACAGAAAATTAGATTTTGCTGTTAGCAATTCACATGTAAGATAAGGAGATTGATCAAAGGGATTCAAAATTATTCCAACTATAAGTAAATCTAAATGTTGCCAAATGTAATTTAATCCTATTGTGCTCAGTGTCAAAGTAAGACTCTAATATATACTTTATAAAATTTGATGATAAATTGGTGCTTGTGATCATAAGTGCAATCAAAATGGTCATCTACGATACTGTGATAACCTGGCAAATTGTTAAGGGAAGTGGCAGTCTGCTGGTAAGAAGTCCTACAAATGATTTATGAATCAAAGAAGATTTAGTGGTGCAGTGGGTTAGCACGGTCCTTTCTCTCTGGGGTCTGGATTTAAAGCTATTTCAAAGTGACAAGATAAAGGCTCCTGTCTAAATTAGCTTGGGTAACATCCATTTGGATTCTGGGGAGGTCCCATCAGATTAGAAAACTGCAAATGTAATGTCCCTATTTAAAAAAGGAGGCCAATAAAAAGCAGGAAACTATAGACCAGTTAGCCTAACATCTGTGGTTGGGAAAATGTTGGAGTCCATTATTAAAGAAGCAGTAGCAGGACATTTAGAAAAGCAAAATTTGGTCAGGCAGAGTCAGCATGGATTTATGAAGGAGAAATCATGTTTGATAAATTTGCTGGAGTTCTTTGAGGATATAACGAACAGGGTGGATAAAGGGGAACCAGTGGATGTGGTGTATTTGGACCTCAGAAGGCATTTGACAAGGTGCCACATAAAAGGTTACTGCACAAGATAAAAGTTCACGGGGTTGGGGGTAATATATTAGCATGATGGAGGATTGGCTAACTAACAGAAAACAGAGAGTCGGGATAAATGGTTCACTCTCTGGTTGTCAACCAGTAACTACTGGGGTGCCGCAGGGATCAGTGCTGGGACCCCAACTATTTACAATCTATATAAACGACTTGGAAGAAGGGACTGAGTGTAACGTAGCCAAGTTTGCTGACAATACAAAGATGGTAGGAAAAGCAATGTGTGAGGAGGACACAAAAAATCTGCAAAAGGACATAGACAGGCTAAGTGAGTGGGCAAAAATTTGGCAGGTGGAGTATAATGTTGGAAAATATGAGGCCATGCACTTTGGCAGAAAAAATCAAAGAGCAAGTTATTATTTAAATAGAGAAAGATTGAAAAGTGCTGCAGTTCAGCGGGACCTGGGGGTACTTGTGCATGAAACACAAAAGGATAGTATACAGGTACAGCAAGTGATCAGGAAGGCCAATGGTATCTTGGACTCTATTGCAAAAGGGGTGGAGTATAAAAGCAGGGAAGTCTTGCTACAGCTATATAAGGTATTGGTGAGGCCACATCTGGAACACTGCATGCAGTTTTGGATTCCATATTTATGAAAGGATATACTTGCTTTGGAGGCAGTTCAGAGAAGGTTCACTAGGTTGATTCCGGGGATGAGGGGGTTGACTTATGAGGAAAGGTTGAGTAGTTTGTGCCTCTACCCATTGGAATTCAGAAGAATGAGAGATGATCGTATCAAAACGTATAAGATTATGAGGGGGTTTGACAAGGTGGCTGCAGAGAGGATGTTTCCACTGATGGGGGCGACTAGAACTAGACGGCATGATCTCATGATTTAAAACTGAGATGAGAAATTTCTTCTCTCAGAGGGTTGTTAATCTCTGGAATTCGTTGCCTCAGAGAGCTGTGGAAACTGGGATATTGAATAAATTTAAGACAGAAATAGACAGTTTCTTAAACGATAAGGGGATAAGGGGTTATGGGGAGTGGGCGGGGAAGTGGAGCTGAGTCCGTGATCAGATCAGCCATGATCTTATTGAATGGCGGAGCAGGCTCGAGGGGCCGTGTGGCCTACTCCAGCTCCTATTTCTTATGTTCTTATGTTCTTATGTTCAACTCAGTTTGGAGTAGCTATCAGCACTTAATGGACAATTTTACTCAGAAAAGATAATGCCACATTGATACTTGTTTGAGGATGAGGCTAAGGCATGTTGGCGAAATTTTGAAGGAGATTTGTTCTGCCGCTAATACTTGATCTGAGAGTGCTTGATGCAGATACTGGGTTCTTCAAATGGGGAAAATGTTCCATTGTGCACAACTAACATACTTGATAAATGGAAAACTTCAACACAATCTTTTTAAAATGATTTGGAGATCGTTAGCTAGTTTAAAAGTTATTGTACTCACAAGAAATGCTTAAGGCTGTCTTGGGTATTATCCAATTATATCTAATTTCAGATGGAAGAGAAATTGAAAGTTGCACCTGAGACTTGGTGATGAACAATTGAACACCTACTGCTGTACAATAAATTGAAAATGCACGAGCATCAATCTTGGACTTTATCTAATCCCATGCACACAAATACACACAGGCTATAGGTTCTGATGGCTGAAAGGATTATCTAATAATAACTGACTGCAGTTTCAAAATTATGAAAGTCACAAAACGATAATAATGTTGCTAGATAGTAATTGATGTTATTTGGTAAAGGTGCATAATATCGACAAAGATTTTAAAAAGTCTTGCCTGATGATCAAGAAACAACTTATTCAACTCAGTTTTAATATTAAAAATAATGCTCAGTTACTTAGCCATATATTGTTCACTCTACAAGCAAGACCGATGCTCTACTTACAGAGAGAATTGAGATAGTGAAAAAGAAATAATCATTATATTATAATTTTATATCACGATTATAAGTTTCTCATCAAGAACGACATTACGAATCAATGATTAAATTCAATGATCATCAAGTTCAGAACTCCACTTACTGATTAACAAATAAATAAATATACCCATGTCCATATCATTTACAAGCATATAAAATATAATATATACAATAATTACATTTAATAAATTAATAAACATACCTTAATATATATTTCTTCCATGTTTTGCTTTGTGCATTTGGGGGTATTGTCACCATCAGCACTTGGGTGGTAAACAGGCAAAATTTCCCGTTATAGAACCCGACCGATGGAAATCAATGGAAAAGGATATCGAGCGGTTCTACAATGGGTGGCCGATCCACTCTGCCAGTTTATCACCCACGTGGTATTGGTGACATTGACCCCTGTGTGAGTTTTGTGCTTATCGAGGTCAGGATACCAACACTGTTGAATTAAATGTTCTTGTTTTCACTTTTTTGCATCTGGTGTCAGCCATCAAGTGTTCCCAGGTTTGAAGTGGCACTTAATGCACTTCAGTCACATTTGCAGCTGAGTATCATTTCACTTTGAATTCTAAACCTTACAGAAAAAGTAGACTATTTATTCCATCAATCTGGGCTGGAGAAGAAAGCATATCTCTCAGGTGAGAAGGCAATGCTCATATCTATCAATGCTCATATCTATTCAGTGCTCATACCTATCTGGCAAAAGTTGGCTTGTTTAAAAAATATATTTTTGGTAATAAATTTTATAGTAAATAGGCGATTTAAAATCCTACCTGAGATATCAGGAGGTACAAATGCTGTTTTTAATTCAAATGACATTGGAACAACACTAGAAGATACATGAGCTTTGGTCCCGAGTGCACTAGCTCTAGTGCTTGAGTGCCCTTAAAAAACATTCTAACTTAGTTTTAATATGCATCCTGTGTCACTGCGAGATGAGGCACACAGGACTGTGAAATAACAATTTTGCAGTGAAGGATGTACAGAGCTTTTATGATATCCAGGTAGAATGGCTTCCAAGAGTTCTTAAAAATAAACTCAGGAGTGAAAGGATATGAATTTAAGAGACTGCTATTTATAAATGTTCTTTCCTTTCTCATTAACTGCATAGAATAACCCATCTCTCAGAAATCTGCTCAATTAAAACATTTCTCACAATAGAATTGCATAACATGATTGGATTATTTCTCTGTAATGATTTAGAAATGATCATTGAAATGATTTTATGCTAACAAATGTAAAGTAATGAATCCCTGCAAGGAATTAAAACTTCGGCCGTGATTTCGCCTACGAGACGATTCCGGGGCGGCAGGGAGCTGGAGCGAGGTCCCGCCTGCTGACTGCTCCATCTCACTCTCCAAAGGTGACTTTACCTTGATGGGGCTTGTTAAGCCTGCCCAGCAACATTCCCGGCCAATTAAAAGGAAGCGGGTCTGATGACGTGATTTGATGACGTGTCATCAGCCGGTTTCCTTAAAGGGACCATGTCCTCATTGATTTTGACAGTTGTGCTGTCAATGTTCTACAGCACTGAGGTACTGCAAACATTGACAAGCACTGCACAGAGGTACAGAGCCACACCCAGGCTCTTCCATGGGCTCACTACATGCAGGGAGGTTCTCTTCCCTTCCAAAGACCTCCCCAGGAGACTAACGCAGCCTGGTTGCACATTGCACAAGAGGGCACAAGCAGAGATATCATCAGGAGGACCAGGCTGCAGTGGCGCAAACCTTTCATTCATCTCACTGGATCACGAAATGTTACTGCAAAACCTCACCCTGCTGTGCCACTCATCACAAGCCCATCACTCTGCCTTCCCTACCCTACTCCTGCACATCCTTACCCACACCAACTTATCTTGCACCTCCTCCCATCCCTCTCTATCTACATTATCACTTCCCCATCTCACTAGCCACTCCTCACACTCACCCTCATCCTAGTCCAATCATACCAACTAACAACACACAAGGGTAGGCACGTGTGTTATCAACAATGTCCAATTACATTTTCAGTTCATTTATTGTCAAACATTGAAACTTTTATTTTCAACATTTTGCATTCTTGGACAGATTAGTGTGCATCTTTGGAAGTGGCTTAGTGAATTGCAGTGAATGGGGAGACATAATGGTTTCCCCAGCAATGGTGATGAGTGTGAAAGAATGGCTTTGGCATTGAAGTGATCCTTTATAGTGCTGGTGTGGGGTGGTGCCAACCTGGCGCATCATGTGGCAGCCAGAGTGTGTAGCGTCAAGTGAAGTAAATCTGGCCATAGTGAGGCCATCCCTGGTGTCCCGGGCAGCAATGTGCTCGGGTGCTGATGCCCAATGTGTGCTGTGCAGCATCTGTTGATTGCGGAGAAGGTTGGTGTGGATGTTGGTGCTGCTGGTGTGTCTGGTGATGTTGGTGGTGGGGTTGATAGTGGTGGGTTTCCGAGGACCAAGGTGAGATTTTTTCAAGGGCACTAATGCTGATGGAATAGATGGCAGGTGAGGTTGAGATGACAGAAGAGATCTGTCAATGGTGAGAGAGATTGTTCCAAGGAGGTGACAGTGGATAGAGAGTTTACTCCAAACACTTCCAACCTGCATAATGCTCAAATGTGTCTTTCAAATCCTGAAGACTCCAGCTTCTGAAATTGGAAAGTGAACGGCTGTAAAATGTGTGCAGCTGTCAATTATATTCAGAAGAATGGATACTGATGGAACACACGACCTACTTGCCTGACGTTATCCCAAGCGCCGTGAACCTTGTGTAAAATCTGGAAAAATGGTGCTTAATTAGCTTTCAACAACCTCTTAATGATCTAAATTGCCTCCCCCGCCACTTGGTGTTGGGTCTTTAAGCACTGACAGATCCGTCAAATGGGAGACTAGCGTGGAAGTGGTTGACAGCGGGCTCCCGACGGATCTCAGTGGATCATGAAACGTTACTGCAAAACCACACTCAACCTCATCCTGCTGTGCCACTCATCACATCCCAATCACTTGGCCTTCCCTACCCTACTCCTGCACATCCTTACTCACACCAACTTACCTTGCACCTCCACCCATCCCCCTCTCTCTATCTACATTATCATTTCCCCATCTCACTAGCCACCCCTCACACTCACCCTCATCCTAGTCCAACCATACCAACTAACAATATACAAGGGCAGGCACTTGGGTGTTATCACCAATGCGGGGTAGGATGCCAATTTGTAGATGTTAGCAGCCTCACCCGAAAAAGCCGGGTGTACTGTATGTTGCTCATTCATTTACAGGTCCGTCTGAAGATTGCATCAGCCGTGCCTTGGGTAACAATGAGTGGCTGAGGCGTCCCTCCCCCTCAATTTTCAGCTGCTGGCTGCCGGTTTGTCAGATGACAAGCAGGTAGCTGGCATTTACAAATCGCTCCCTATGTGTTTAGCAAACTTGGCAACGATCCACCACCAGGAAGGAGGGACTTTTAAAGAGCCAACCTATTTAACTTTCTTATGCCATATAAAATTTAAACTTGTGGATTTTACCTAAAAATTCTTTCTGCCACTGGTGGATTTATGATTTATGGTAAATGTGCACGATTAGTTAGAGGTGTGTACACATTTTCAGCCTATTCCAAGAATACTAATTCTGTGCTATGCTTGTTTGTTGTTGGAAATGTTTATAAAATATTATCCTTCTGGATGTAACATAAAGAGAAGAGTTTGCATTGGTCATCAATATCTATGTATAGCACTCTTAATAAATGTGGCCTTTACTATAATGAGTGCAACAAGGCAGAGCAAAGTAACTCAATCCAAGTTGAACATTTCAAAATTAGTGAATATAGAGGAGCATTAGACAGTGATATGAAGGGTCATGGGGAATTGTGGCTTGTGTGAAAAATCAATAATCAGGATGAGTCGGAGGGCTAAATATTTATCTTTTGATTTGAAAAATGTAAATGCCAGATAAATTACCTTAATGTACACCATTTCAGGCAGCAAAATATACTGCATTAAAATAATGGGAAATTAATGAAACATCCAACTACACTAGTTTTTTTTAGTCTAATGAAGTAAGCTTTTAAACATCTGATCAGGGAGGCAAATTTTCTACATTGGATTAATGGATTGGGATTTGTTTGCTTTTAAAGGTTTTTTATGTGAAGTCTAATTTAGCTCTTGAATCTTCCAGCATTGCCAGTTGCAAAGTAATTCTTGGTACACCCCAATGATGTTAAGGATTGAAGATATTTTGACATACAACTAATAATTGTCTTATTGCACGATTTCTACATAGTCAAGGATACAATGATTATCAAAACAGCACAATAATACAGTAACTTGTTCAATTTAACATAGCATAACACAGTTTTGCATTACAACTTTATTGGGGGTGAAAAATAAAATATTATTGGGCCAGTCAGTGGGCAAATAGTCCAACTCTGAGCAGGCGTTTGCTTTTCCGTGGGCCATGCGGCTGGCCTGTTAACGCGTACATTGACAGACTGCAAGTTCCGGATTTCGCACATGCGCAAGCACATACGGATATCCCGAGCTTGCGGTGGATTTCAAAGAAGGTATGATGGCGTACACTGAGAGTACGCTGCCATACCCACTGCAAAATCTGGGCCATTATGTAGTTTTGATTCCGTATCTGTCCCAGTATGGCCTCGTGGAACATGGGATATTCTTGCAAACTGGGGCACGTTCTTGGAGACCCACTCAACAGAAACCGCTCTCTCAGCGCAGCAACACATCCACTGGCCACAAGGGTTACCATCCCCAACCAACATGACCAATAATATTCAGGACTCCTCCTGAGTGTCCCCAAACCCAACTAACCCCAGAATACTGGGCCAAACAAATGGCCTTGGACTCTTTGCTTCAGTGCAAGCGGTTTGTTGTGTTAATACATTCTTTTCACATGCAATGTGCAATCAGGATGCACAGTGGCTTAATAAAGTATGTAGGGTAATGTAGACTGTCATGAAGTGTGTGATTGTAAACCTAAATATACAATGAGCCCATAAAATATCTAAATGAATAAATCCTTAATCGTAAAAATGGCTTTATAAAATATATTTGAAAGTGCATCTACATGTAAAATGCCTTCATAAAATGCAAATGTGTTTTCCAGAGAATCGAATAAACAAAGTTTATAATAACAAGAAATTCAAGTCCCAGTAAATAAGCAGTTTAAAAAGTGACTGCCGTTTAGACCCTTATTTCGATACAATATCACAAGTTTCATTGGTTATAGGCAGGAGAGAGGAATAATTCAAACAATGCCGTGGGATTGGTTCAGTTTATATATGACTGACAATTACTTAAAAAAATTTGAGTGGCCAGACATTCAAAACCCAGGAACGCCTGGAAAACTATTCCGGAATGTGAAACAGAGCTATTAGTAGACTTTCCACTTTGAGCACAATTGGTGATCCGGGCGCAAATTGCACCCAAAGAGAAATGTTTTTTTCTGGAGTTTCCGTTGAAACTCATTTGCATATCGCCAAACGTAAACTCTGCACCAAACCAGCGCAATTGGGCAGTGTGCTGAAACATAATTTTATTTAAAATTTGCTTTAAAAAATATTCCTTGATATATTTAAGAGTGGTAACTTGGTGCAGTTTGATTAATACAGCTGAAAATAGGTTTATCACAAAAAATAAGCATTTTTAATCATAGTGCCAATCCACCATCTGTGAGCAACCCGATTTTAAGTGAGTGGAAATGACTTAAAAAATTATGCAGAACCATTTGATAGTTATATTGGGGTTCAGAGTCAGTTTTAATAAATTAAGAAAAAATTTCATTCAAAAGCTTTTAAAATGTGCCTATTAGTGCCCTTGTGTCCAAAAGAACCAGAACCTCCTTGATATCCCATAAATGACCACAATCAGCAGAAACTTGCCATGGTGATTCATTCAATCTGGGGGCGTGGTCATTTTTGTGGGTGGCATCAGTTTCTAGCACAATGTTCTTTAAACCAACATTAAGATCGCAGAAACTTAATTTGCGCTGAATGTAATTTGTGCTCAATATTCCACCATCTTTTGTGTGGGTTACACCGATTTCAGGTGAATTGCGCCAAAATAATATGCAACCGAATGCAAATGCTACCTCATTGTGTTTAGTATTGAGTGTCAGTTTGGAGCTTAATGCAAAGGTTCATTTAAAACAACTGAGAGAAAGAAAAATTTGTCTGAAATTTCTAAGAAGCAGATTAGATTTTTTATAAATGTCCACAATGGTGAGAAAGTCAAGAAGAAATAATGCCCTGAGATTCTACAGTGATTCTCCGATCTCCAGCCGTAATTTCATCAGAGATTGGGAAATCCCTACTGAGGAATATGCAGCCACTGTGTGTATTTGAAATGTATTTTCAAAGGATTAATTTTACGACAACAACAACTTGTATTTACATAGTGTCTTTAACGTAGTGAAACATCCCAAGGCACCTCACAGGAGTATTACTGTTGTACATGAATAAAGAGTCTGACTGGATACTGTGAGCTCAGAGTAAAGTGTGACCTTAGTCTTTTATTGCAGGTCTCCAGAGTGCCTCTCCAGCCTGTGAGGCCTCCTTAAGTACCTGTGCTCCCAAGGGATTGGTGGATCCCTTGGGACTCCAGGGGACGAGCCATCTGGTGGCTGTACAAGTTATATACAAGGTTACATACTTAACAATTACGTGATAAATAATTTGTCACTGAGCCACACAAGTAGAAATTAACGCAGGTGACCAGAAGCTTGGTCAAAGAAGTATGTTTTAAGGAGCAGCTTGAAGGAGGAAAGCAAGGTAGAGAGGCAGAGAGGTTTAGGTAGGGAATTCCAAAGCTTAAGGCCTTGGCAACAGAAGGCACGGTCATCAATGGTTTAGCAATTATAATCAGAGAGCAGAATTAGAGGAGCGCAGATATCTCAGGAGGTTGTGGGGCTGGAGGAGATTACGAGATAGGGAGGGGCAAGGCCATGGAGGGATTTGAAAACAAGGTTGAGAATTTTGAAATCGAGGCATTGCTTAACCAGGAGCCAATGTAGGTCAGTGAGTACAGCAGGACTTGGTGCAAGTTAGGCAGCCGAGTTTTGGATCACCTCTACTTTACATCGGGTAGAATGTGGGAGGCCAGCCAGGAGCCAGGAATAGTCAAATCTAGAGGTAACAAAGGCATGGATGAGGGCTTCAGCAAGATGAGCTGAGGCACGGGCGGAGATGAGCGATGTTATGGAGGTGGAAATAGGTGATCCTAGTTATGCTACGGATATGTGGTCGATAGCTCATTTCCGGGGCAAATATGACACCAAGGTTGCGAACAGTCCGGTTCAGCCTCAGACAGTCGTCGGAAAAGAGGGATGGAGTCAGGCGCTAGTGAAGGGAGTTTGTGGCAAGGACCATAAACAATGGCTTTGATCTTCCCAATATTCAATTGGAGAAAATTTCTGCTCATCCAGAACTGGATGTTGGACAAGCAATCTGACAATTTATAAAATGTGGAGGAGTCAAGAGAAGTGGTAGTGAGGTAAAGCTGGGTATCATCAACTTACGTGTGGAAACTGACGCTGTGTTTTCGGATGATGTCGACAAGAGGCAACATGTAGATGAGAAATAGGAGGGGCCAAGCATAGATCCTTGGGGACACCAGAGATCATGATGCAAGAGCAGGAAGAGAAGCCTTTGCAGATGAATATCTGGCTTTGATTAGATAGATAAGCATTGAACCAGGCAAGTGCAGTTCCACCCAGCTGGACGATGGGTGGAGAAGTTTTGGAGAAGGATAGAGTGGTCAACTTTGTCAAATGCTGCAGTCAAGCCAAGAAGGACGAGGAGGAATAGTTTGCGGAAGATCGGCAGAAGTCCTGGGGAAATGATGTAAACAGCCGTGTACTTTGGGGTTTCTGCCAATCTTCCAAAGTTACAGCTGAAGATCGGGAGGAGCTTGAGGAATTGGGTAACAGACTTTCTACTTTAAATATATAACTGTCTGCTTGTTCCTCCTCTGTGAAATTAATTTGCTCGATGATTGTTAACTAATAATGTGATGTGAAGGTCTGATGCTCTATTTGCTCCTCAAAGATGAACACATTCTAAGAAGGTAGAAGACAAGAGCACAAAAAATAGGAGCAGGAGTAGGCCATTCGGCCCCTCGAGCCTGCTCCACCATTCAATAAGATCTTAGCTGATCTGATCATAGACTCAGCTCCACTTCCCTGCCCGCTCTCCAAAACTCTTTACTCCATTATCGTTCAAAAATCTGTCTATCTCCACCTTAAATAAATTCAATGACCTAGCCTCCACAGCTTTCTGGTGCAGTGAATTCCACAGATTTACAACTCTCTGAGAGAAGAAATTCCTCCTCATCTCAGTTTTAAATGGGCGGCCCCTTATTCTGAGACTATGCCCCCTAGTTTAGTTTCCCCTCTGAGTGGAAATATCCTCTCTGCATCCATCTTGTCGAGCCCTCTTATTATCTTAAACTTTTCGATAAGATCACCTCTCATTCTTCTGAACTCCAATGAGTATAGTCCCAACCTACTCAACATATCTTCATAAGTCAACCCTCTCATCTCAGGAATCAACCTAGTGAACCTCCTCTGAACAGCCTCCAATACAAGTATATCCTTCCTTAAATACGGAGACCAAGCTGTATGCAGTACTCCAGGTGTGGCCTCACCAATACTCTGTACAGTTGTAGCAGGACTTCTCTGCTTTTATACATAATTCTAAAAGGACAAAGAATGTTAAAAAAACAAGTCTGAAGGCTCTGAGTGTCAATGCGAGGAGCATTCGTAATAAGGTGGATGAATTGACTGTGCAGATAGCTGCTAACGGATATGATGTAATTGGGATTACGGAGACATGGCTCCAAGGTAACCAAGGCTGGGATCTCAACATCCAGGGGTATTCAATATGCAGGAAGGACAGACAGGAAGGAAAAGGAGGTGGGGTAGCATTACTGTTTAAAGAGGAGATTAATGCAATAGTAAGGAAGGACATTAGTGTGAATGATGTGGAATCTATATGGGTAGAGCTGCGAAACACCAAAGGGGAGAAAACATTAGTGGGAGTTGTGTACAGACCACCCATCAGTAGAAGGGAGGTTGGGGATGGCATCAAACAGGAAATTAGGGACGCATGCAATAAAGGTACAGCAGTTAGCATGGGTGACTTTAATCTGCATATTGATTGGGCTAACCAAACTGGTAGCAATACTGTGGAGGACAATTTCCTGAAGTGTATAAGGGATGGTTTTCAGACCAATATGTCGAGGAACCAACTAGAGAGCAAGCCATTCTAGACTGGGTCTTGTATAAAGAGAGAGGATTAATTAGCAATCTGGTCGTGCGGGGTCCCTTGGGGAAGAGTGACACAGTTAATTCAGCGACTAGGGTCCTGAACTTAAAGAAAGGAAATTTCGACGGTATGAGATGTGAATTGGCTAGGATAGACTGGAGAATGATACTTAAAGGGTTGATGGTGGATAGGCAATGGCAAACATTTAAATATCACATGGATGAACTACAACAATTGTACATCCCTGTGTGGCGTAAGAATAAAAAAGAAAGGTGGCTCAACTGTGGCTAAAAAGGGAAATTAGGGAAAGTGTTAAATTCAAGAACGAGGCATATAAATTGATCAGAAAAAGCAGCAAACCTGAGGACTGGGAGAAATTTAGAATTCAGCAGAGGAGTACTAAGGGTTTAATTAGGAGGGGGAAAATAGAATATGAGAGTTAGCTTGCAGGGAACATAAAAACTGACTGCAAAAGCTTCTACAGATATGTGAAGAGAAAAAGATTAGTAAAGGCTAATGTAGGTCCTTTGCAGTTAGAATCAGGTGAATTCATAATGGGGAACAAAGAAATGGCAGACCAATTGAACAAATACTTTGGTTCTGTCTTCACTAAGGAAGACACGAATAACCTCCCGAAAATACTAGGGGACCGAAGGTCTAGTAAGAAGGGGGAACTGAGGGAAATCCTTATTAGTCAGGAAATGGTGTTAGGGAAATTGAAGGGACTGAAGGCTGATAAATACCCAGGGCCTGATAGTCTGCATCCCAGAGTACTTAAGGAAGTGGCCCGAGAAATAGTAGATGCATTGGTGGTCATTTTCCAACATTCCATGAACTCTGGTTCAGTTCCTATGGATTGGAGGGTAGCTAATGTAACCTCATTTTTTAAAAAAGGAGGGAGAGAGAAAACAGACCAGTTAGCCTGATATCGGTGGTGGAGAAAATGTTGGAAACAATTATTAAAGATGTAATAGCAGCGCATTTGGAAAGCATTGACAGGATTGGTCCAAGTCAGCATGGATTTATGAAAGGGAAATCATGCTTGACAAATCTTCTAGAGTTTTTAAGGCTCTAACCAGTAGCATAGATAAGGGAGAAGCAGTGGATGTGATGTATTTGGACTTTCAAAAGGCTTTTGAAAAGATCCCACACAAGAGATTAGTGTGCAAAATTAAAGCACATGGTATTGGGGGTAATGTACTGACGTGGATAGAGAACTAGTTGGCAGACAGGAAGCAAAGAGTGGGAACAAACAGGTCCTTTTCAGAATGGCAGGCAGTGACTAGTGGGGTGCCGCAGGGTTCAGTGCTGGGACCCCAGCTATTTACAATATACATTAATGATTTAGACGAAGGAATTGAATGTAATATCTCCAAGTTTGCAGATGACACTAAGCTGGGTGGCAGTGCGAGCTGTGAGGAGGATGCTAGGAGGCTGCAGGGGGACTTGGAAGGTTATGTGAATGGACAAATGCATGGCAGATGCAGTGTAATGTGGATAAGTGTGAGGTTATCCACTTTGGTGGCAAAAACAGTAAGGCAGATTATTATCTGAATGGTGACAGATTAGTAAAAGGGGAGGTGCAACGAGACCTGGGTGTCATGGTATATCAGTCATTGAAGGTAGGCATGCAGGTACAGCAGGCAGTAAAAAAAGCAAATGGCATGTTGGCCTTCATAGCGAGGGGATTTGAGTATAGGTACAGGGAGGTCTTACTGCAGTTGTACAGGGCCTTGGTGAGACCACACCTTGAGTATTGTATGCACTTTTGGTCTCCCAATCTGAGGAAGGACATTCTTGCTATTGAGGGAGTGCAACGAAGGTTCACCAGACTGATTCCCGGGATGGCAGTACTGACATATGAAGAAAGACTGGATCGATTAGGCTTATATTCACTGGAATTTAGAAGAATGAGAGGGGATCTCATAGAAACATATAAAATTCAGATGGGATTGGACAGGTTAGATGCAGGAAGAATGATCCCGATGTTGGGGAAGTCTAGAACGGGGTCACAGTCTAAGGATAAGGGGGTAAGCCATTTAAGACCGAGATGAGGAGAAACTTGTTCTCTCAGAGAATTGTGACCCTGTGGAATTCTTTACCACAGAAAGTTGTTGAGGCCAGTTCGTTAGATATATTCAAAAGGGAGTTAGATGGGCCCTGATGGCTAAAAGGATCAAGGGGTATGGAGCGAAAGCAGGAATCGGGTACTGAAGTTGCATGATCAGCCATGATCATTTTGAATGGTGGTGCAGGCTCGAAGGGCTGAATGACCTACTCTGCACCTACTTTCTATGTTTCTATGTTTCTGAACTCTACTCACCTTGCAATAAAGACCAACATTCCATTTGCCTTCCTGATTACTTGCTGCACCTGCATATTTACTTTTTGTGTTTCATGCAGAAGGACCCTCAGGTCCCTCTGTACTGAAGCACTTAGCAATTTTTCTCCATTTAAATTACAATTTGCTTTTCTATTTTTTCTGCCAAAGTGGATAACCTCACATTTTCCTACATTATACTCCATTTGCCAAATTTTTCCCCACTCACTTAGCCTGTCAACATCCAGTTGCAGATTTTTTGTGTTCTCCTCACTATTTGCTTTCCTACCCATCTTTGTATCATCAGCAAACTTGGCTACATTACACTCAGTCCCTTCATCCAAGTCATTAATATAAATTGTAAATAGTTGAGGAACCAGCACCGATCCCTGCGACATCCCACTAGTCACTGTTTGCCAACCGGAAAATGACCCATTCATCCTGACTCTCTGTTTTCTGTTAGTTAGCTAATCCTCAATCCATGCTAATCTATTACCACCAACCCCGTGACATTTTATCTTGTCTAGTAACCTTTTATGTGGCGCCTTATCGAATGTCTTCCAGAAATCTAAATACACCACATCTACTGGTTCCCCCTCATCCAAGCTGCTCTTTACATCCTCAAAGAACTCCAGCAAATTTGTCAAACATGATTTCCCTTTCATAAAACCATGCTGGCTCTGCTTAATTGAATTATGCTTTTCCAAATGTCCTGGTACTGCTTCCTTAATAATGGACTCCAGCATGTCCCCAATGACAGATGTTAGGCTAACTGGTCTATAGTTTCCTGCTTTCTATCTGCCTCCTTTTTTAAACAGGGGCATTATATTTGCGGTTTTCCAATCCGCTGAGACCTCCCCAGAATCCAGGGAATTTTGGTAGATTGCAACCAATGCATCCACTATCTCTGCAGCCACTTCTTTTAGGACCCTAGGATGCAAGTCATCAGGTCTAGGGGACTTGTCTGCCATTAGTCCCATTATTTTACCAAGTACTACTTCTAATGGGCCCAAGTTTCGAGCCGCGCCTAGAACGGCGCATTCCCGACCTGGACACTCGTTTTTCACGCCACAAAATGCGCCTAAAAAAACCCTCCAGATTCTCCACCTCCCTGCAGGTCCTCTGGCCCTCGGCGCAGCGCAGCAAGAGCTGTAGGGGGCGGAGCCAGGTCCCTGCGCTGAAAACAGTGCCGGGACCTCTGCACATGCGCGCTACAGTGGACGCGCATGTTCAGTAGCTCCAGGCGCCCAAAACTGTGTGGAAGGGGCCCGAAGCATGCAGCCCCTAGCCCTGGCCGAATGGCCTCACTGGGGCTGCGTGCAAAAGGCTCCTCCCACGGCCAGCTCCTGCTTCCTCCCGACCCGACTCGACTCCCGCTTCCCGCCTCCGGACCAGACCCGACACCGACCTGACTCCCGCTTCCCCTCCCTCCCCCCGCCACGGACCGGATCCGACATGACCTGACTCCCGCTTCCCCCCAGCCACTGGACCCGACCCGACTCCCGCTCCCCCCCCCAATCTCCTTCCCCCCCCAATCTCCTTCCCCCCAATCTCCTTCTCCCCCCAATCTCCTTTCCCCCAATCTCCTTCTCCTTCCCCCCCCAATCTCCTTCTCCTTCCCCACCCCATCTCCTTCCCCCCCATCTCCTTTCTCCCCCTCCTCCCCCCTTCTCCCCCATCCCTCCCCCTTCCCTCCCTCTGCTCCCCCCCTCTCTCCCTCTACCCCCCTCCTCCCCCTCCCCTCGCTGTCAGAAACACAGACACTGACAGACAGAGAATGAGAGAGACACACAGACAGACAGAGAGATAGAGACACTGACAGAGACACACTGGGGGGAGCATCCCAGCATGCTGTTGGAGGGCTCCCGGTGCTGCAGTCGGTAAGTAGAAAATGTTTTATTTATTGATTTAAAAAAAATAATTATTTCTTATTAATTTTTTTTGATTGATTTATTGGTTGATTTATTGATGTATTTATTATTTATTATTGATGATGGCTCTTTATTTGTAAAACTGAAGCGTTTAATGTTTGTAAACTTCCCTTTAAAACCCTCCCCCCCCCCCCCCCCCCCCATTCCCTACGCCTGATTTGTAACCTACGCCTGATTTTCTAAAGTGTAGACAAGGTTTTTTCGAGCGTACAAAAATCTTCACTTACTCCATTCTAAGTTAGTTTGGAGTAAGTTTTCACTCACGAAACTTTGAAATCAGGCGTAAGTGGCCGGACATGCCCCCTTTTGAAAAAAAAATTCTGTTCCAAAGTGAAACTGTTCTAACTGACTAGAACTGGAGCAAACTAAATGTGGAGAATTCCGATTTCTAAGATACTTCGTTCTACACCAGTTGCTCCTAAAAATCAGGAGCAAATCATGTGGAAACTTGGGGCCAATGGGCCCAAGTTTCGGGTGGAGTTGCTCCTAGTTTTTTGGAGCAACTAGTTTAGTTTGGAGTATGTTAGAAATTGCAATTCTCAGATATTAGTTTGTTCCAGTTCTAGTGAGTTAGTTTAGGTTGGCTTTAGGTAAGGTACTTTTCAAAAGGGGGTGTGTCCAGCCACTCAGGCCTGTTTTGCAAGTTTCGGCAGTGAAAACTTACTATAAACTAACTTAGGATGGAGTAAGTGTCCACTTTTGTAAGTTCTGAAAAACCTTCCCTAGAGTTAAGTTTAGTGCAGGCACAGCCAGAGACGGCGGGTGGGAAGCATTAAACACAAAGGACACATCAACATGATTTAGGATTTTCCATAAACACCTTCACAACAACATTAAAGAAGCAAAGTACATTTAAAGCACTAAACAAAGCAGTACATTTAAAGCACCAAGCACTAAACGAAGCACAAAAAGTAATAAGAAATTAATTAATAAAAAATAGAAGGAACCCTGCACCTAAAGCACCAAGACCAAAGTAATAAGTAATCAATCAATACAAAATAAAAGTCCTACCTTTATGTGAAGGGAAGGTGTCTCTGTCAGTGTCTCTCACTATAGTGTCTCTCTCTCTCTGTATCTGACAGTGAGGGGTGTGTGTGTGTGTGTGTGTGTGTGTGGTGTGTGTCTGTGTGTGTATGTGTGGGAGTGGCGGTGGTGTGTGGGAGGGATGGGGTGTGTGTGTGTGTGGGGGGGTGGGAGGGCGTGTGTGTGTGTGTGGGGGGGGGTTTGGAGGGTGTATGTGTGTGGGGGGGCTGGTGTGGGTGGGGGGATTGGAGGGAGGGTGTGTGTGTGTGGGGGGAGGTGTGTGTGGAG